>NW_026267133.1:4029698-4033392 GCF_000697945.3 Frankliniella occidentalis | reverse complement strand
GGGGGGGGATGGGGTTCGACGTTCGACTGTGTTCGGGAGGTGCACCGACACCGTCGTGCGCACCAGAGATAAGGGGCTGGTGTTTCGTCTTTGCGTCTGCTTAGCAACACTCCAAACTGCCCACCTGCCCCATAGCACGTCTCTCCGTTTATGCCTTTTTTTCCCCCGTTTTTTTTTTTCAGTAGACCGTAAATTTGCAATTTCTTAAGAAGGAATTTTCAATTTTTGCTTTAGTTTAAAGCTTCGGTAGTACTTGCCAACTACTTGCTACGTAAATATTATAGACACAATTCTTGCCGGATATTCTTTTTATTCAGACAGTCATTGAAGGTTGGCTGTTTCGTTTGGAAGCACGTTTTCTTTTACTTGTTAATGAATTGTGCCTTCTTTTGTAAGAAAAAGAAAAATATTTTGGTAGGGTATACTATACCAATGTAGGTTGTAATCCACTCAATTCTGCTTTGCATGGACAGTATTTTATGACTCAAATTGCTTTCTTAGATTGATTACAATAGTCAAAACTTTACCAAATTAACTTAATATTTGTCCTGAGGCAGAATCAGTGGATGTGTGCTTTTAATTTATTTATTATACAATGGAATCTGTGATTTTGTTTCTATACTGTTATTGTTATTACTAATTGAATCGCCTGTTTTTATTGGACAAAATAATGTTTTTAAACCATTTTGACTTCATGTTAAGTACAGGTGATAAAAGGATCAAGTTGAATCTGAAATGAATGACCTGGGTGTTGCACTTTCACTTCATAATGCCAGGGTCTATAACTTTGAGTCATCGGCCTATTCTTGTTCATTCAGCTAAATGGGCTTATAGTGCGGAAGGTTGGAGCAAGCCCCGGCTGTTTCTTGTGCTGTGATATTAATCTTAATCCCTTCGTTATAATGTCTTGATTACTTGGTCAGAAAAACTATCAAGGAGACTAGAATGTTGAGTATATTTCCTATGTGCAAGTAAACCAAAAAAATTGTGTATAATATTGATGCCATTGTTAAAAAAAAATCTGGTGGGATGGACACCAGGCAGATATTATTCCTGAACGAAAGGGTGTAAAGTTCTTAAGCAGGTGACAGATCGCTGAGGAGCACGGGGCTTGGCTGTGTTATTATTGAAATTAATGCTTACTTATTGTTACCTTTTGGGCAGAGGCTGTGAGCAAGTAACTGCTGTGATGTATTTGTGCGTGGTGTAAAATACCATTGGATAAGTACCATCAATAAACTTCTTACAAGAAGTACAATTTTCTCATTTACACCCTTTGCATTTCATCACAAATTTACTAAAGGACGGAGGATGCAGGGAAGTGGGGATGTTTCACCAGTCCCTGGAGTCGTTTGTGTTATTTGTAAGTAGAAGTACGTTTATTATAAATTTTCGCGGTCGGAAATAAAATGTTAATTGATAGGGAGTAAAATTTCCAGTTGTAAATAATTTGCTGGTGTTATGGGGGAAATGGGCTATTTGGGGAAGGTCGTGCTGTCGGATAGCCCAAACTAGCAGCTCAGGTTTCTTGGGGGAATGTCTAATTTATCGCCTAGCACGAAACATTTGTGTGGAAGCACCTCAAGCGGTGGCACAGGCCCGCGAGTGACGCCTATTTTACCCGGACTAATCCGCCTGAGAGGTAGGCAATCGCCATCGCTCACCTCAGTACGAACGATTCCGAATGACAACGCCTGCAGCACATCGGGTAGGCCTTCCCGCCAAGTGTGTGTGTGCAGATAGTGGCCTACCCTTAGCGCCTGAGCGGCGATACCCCCTGCCTGCCCCCTGCTCTCGTCAATATAAGTGGACGCATACAGTACCCTGCAACGAGACTACTACGGGCAACACGGCAACACCTGCTGTTTCGGTAGGATTGTGGTTGTTTCTGACTTCGCGGAGGTAAGAAACTACTGTTGTTATTTTATTTTTGTTCTGGTTCGTCATTGCAAATTATAGATTTGTCAATATAGTGTCAGAGACATCTCTATCTATGCGTAGACGCGGAAGAACGCAAACGTGATAAGTCTCATCGACAAACTTATCTACATAACCTCATTTTGATTTACTACCTTTGTGCCAAACTTTTTTTGACGTTTCTCTTTAAGGCATGATTAAATGGATGTCTAAAATTTCTTCTGTTCCACTTTTATCTCCATTTTAACTCTTGATTCATGCTAAACTAAGATAATTGAAGTCATAGATGTGTTTTATTGTATACTGTATATTTAATCTGTATTTCTATTCTTCTTAGATGATTCCCATCAAAAGAAGAAAGGCAAGAGTCTGTTGTTCTTATAGGATGGGATAGGAATAGGATTTCATATTTTAAAGCACAAATTGAATTGATGTGGATGTTTATTTTTCCTTTGGAGATTGATGATGAGGATGATCCCTCTGTACTGAGGGCAAACTTCCATCGTCAGACTACAATGCTTGGATCGTTTTACACGGTGAGTACAATTTCATGTAAAGAACGGTCACAATTTTGCTTAGAATGGCACTATTTATTTTCATCAAGTCTTCGAATTCAATATTTGTGTTTAAATCACTGAGCATTAAACTAATCTTTACATGTTAAGCTCCTTTAAAATTTCTACTAGTTCTGATTTTGAGGTCATAAAGATGTACCAATTCACTTACTTTTCTTATATCGCTCAGGCTCAGGTCCACTGTCCATCCCATTTTCAATATTGGCTGGGCTCTGGGCCATTCCCAACGAGAATCGACTGCAAGCAGACCCATGAAGGATGCTGGAACAAGGAGAAGGAAAACTGTAAGTGCGAGCCATCGTATGAATAAACCTTTTATTGTCTGTTATGAATCAAATGTTGTGAAGTAAACTCAGTCAAACCCCATACCCTAAGAAGAGAGCCAGAGCAAAGCGTTTCTCTTCAGCTCAGGCCCACTCTCTAGCCCACTATCAATATGGAATTGAAGGTGAAACCCACCCACATTCAAATGCTGCTTGCAGATGAAAGCTCTAAAAAGCTTACGGCTTGAGACATCTCTAATCCGAGGCTTCTACCATGTGGTATGCTTTTAGCGAGCTGTACATAATGCTCTTGTAATCTAATTTTGTGTTTTAGAGCCTTGATGAACAGTGAGGAGACGGGAGGCTTAAATGAGGAAGAATAGCTACCTGATACTTTGCAACAACTATCCGACAGAGACTCAACATCTACAATTCACTTGGTTCAAAATGACAACGGCCTGGTGGAATTCCTTCTCTCGCGCACATCTTCAAAGAAGAAAACCACATGGAAGTACCCTACATTGGTGATAGTGGACACTACTTGCAAGGTAAATGAGAATCAAATGCCAGTGGTAGTGTTTATGGTTTAGAGCAGTCTAATGGAGAGTGTGCTGTGGCGGCCGGCATGGTCCGTGAGGAGGTCCATGTGTTGGGGGCGGTACTATGGGCCCGACCGCCACAAACTTGGTACCGACAGACTCGGCAATGTGCAGGCTAACTGATCCGATTGTTCACATTGGACACGACTTACTTTTGAGGGGTCAGCACGGTAGAGGCGTGGAACATGGAACATGGTTGGCGTACGTCGACGTCGGTCAAAGGGCTGGCTTCTGGAAGCGTCCCCGTCAGCTCGCCCAGCAGGCCCGGAGGAGCGCAGCGATCCACTCACCGACGACGCCCGGGCTGCGACTGGGCAGCCCGGGCGTCGTCGGTGAGTGG
>NW_026267133.1:4027331-4028763 GCF_000697945.3 Frankliniella occidentalis | reverse complement strand
TGCTTACTCTATGTATACAGCTTGTTACTTGATTCCAAAATTTGTACCTTACTGTGTATTGCTATTTTATTGGAGGGAATTAGTGAATTCAAATCGTCAGTGTCACTCACAAAACCCTATTAGATTGTTATTTTTTGTTTGATATTAATGCAATACAGTATTTGTTTGAACTTGGAAGTATATGTTTCTGGGTGTTGTTTCTCTAATTTATGGATGTTTTTCTTTTTCTGTTTATCAGTTGGTGTGCACAAGACTCGCTCCAGTAGAGGCAACCCACCCTTGCAAATAACACCTTTGCGGACGCAGACACCTTTGTGGACACCTAACAGACCACAGGTATGTTTCTTTCTTTTAAATTTCTCAAAATTTTAATTTTTGTCATATTTGTTGACACTTTCATTCATTGATTGTGTATTAGGCTTTGCGTAAGCCGAGAGAGTATGAAGGTACCTCGTTCTAATATCTTTGAGAATTTAGTTATTTGCATTGACCATTTAAGTTTTCACTTCTAAATTGTTTTCTAAATTAAATTGTCGTTTGTTGATTACTTCTATGCGTACTCCATGTATACCGCTTGTAACTTGCTCTTAAAATATGTATAATCGCGTGTTGATTTTAGTAAAGGGGAAGCAGAGGCAAATCATCAGAGTGTAACTTCTAGTAATGCTGCTATTTATTTCATTAGTATGGTACAGTCCTTGTAAAATAAGAAGTCGATGCTGCTCGTTCTTGTCCAAAGGGATGTGCCTGGACTTGATGTTGGCTCTGGCCACCTGTTCATTCAATGAGTTGGCATCACATTTGTTGACACTTTCATTCATTGGATTGTGTATTAGGCTTTGCGTAAGCCGAGGGATGTGCCTGGACTTGATGTTGGCTCTGGCCACCTGTAACATGTAAAGTTCATTCTATGAGTTGGCATCGCATTGATACATATGAACCAGAACACCTCCCAGTAAATCTTTCAAATAACTTCAATTTTGTTTCTATTCTTTTACAGGTTTTCAAAGGCGCCCAAAGTCACCAGCAGAAACAAGCCAGCTGTTTGGGGAAGACACACTTACATTGTAAATGATTTGTAACAATAAAGAATAAAAACATCTGACATCTAATATGATTAAAATCACGCACCTAGTTCTACGACCAGGGAAGTTCCTTGTGGTTCGTAGTTCATAAAAAAGCCGCCAGAGGCGCTGGTGTCGACCGGCGCCGGGTGAGGGGAGAAGGGGCGGTAAAGAGGGCGGCCAGCTGGGTAAAACGTTCGTAGTTCGAAAAATGGCCGCCAGGAGAGAAAGTAGCGCTAGCGTCGACCGCCACTAGCGCTCTTTTTTCCCTGGCGGCCACTTTTGGAACTACACAAAAGTTAGCTTTTTTAGTCTTTTCGGGTAGTTCCAAAAGTTCTACCATGTGGTATGCTTTTAGCGAGCTGTAC
>NW_026267133.1:4023175-4027201 GCF_000697945.3 Frankliniella occidentalis | reverse complement strand
CGCTACGTTCTCCCCTGACGGCCACTTTTGGAACTACGAACCATAGCCGTCTTTTAGCTCGCTCCCTACCCTCCAAGCGCCATCTAGCGGCAGTGATTGAAAACACCCAAATAATACAAATTTCACCTGCCGGGCGGGACATTTCTTAACTGTTGTTTTTATTGTTTCAGTGGTGGCTTTCGAATGAGAGGTAAATCCAAACAGTTATTAATTTTATTACAGTTTCAAAACCAAAATACATCACGCAGAACTAAAACCATATTGATAACGAACAAAACACACAAAAATAGTCAAAAGTCAAATAAAATTGAAAACAATTTGTCATGTGTCAAACAAATCAATGAACTAAACAAATAATAATGAAACAATAATACAATGAACACGACACACCACACTACTCCAAGCCGACGCTTTCCTTCAATCTTGTTTTAAATTCCTCCTGCTTCAGCCCGCTTGCCTTCAATTTTCACATTTTTGAGTACTTTTTAAGGTCTGACACTCTGGATATTAGATTAAAAATTGTTACTTGGAAAGAAACTGAAATTTCTGTGGAATAATTTCCACTTGAGCATAATTGTCCTTAGGAATAGAATAATTAATTGCTGACTGGAAAAGCTGCCTAATCTTGTCGTCATCAGCACTGCCTGGTCTGGTGCCTCCCAAGAACTGTAGGCGGGGAGTCAGAGGTATACCTGACGATAAAGGGTAAAGTTCAAGACTGATAATGGTATTTCAAAATCAAATTGATTAAAAATTTGCTTACCGGTGTTATTGCTACAGCAGAAGTAGCTAGGAGTATAGCTGGAGTAACAAGGACTAACGGGTTGTCTGCGTGCGCAAAGGTGTTATTTGCAAGGGTGCATTGATTGTCCTGGGGAGTCCTGTGCTTGTACCACCTCAAAAACAGAATTAGAAACAGGAGAAAAGAAAATTATCCATAAATTGGAGCAAAATTACTCCAAAAATTGACTACTTCCAAATTCAAACAAATACAGTATTATATTTATATCAAACACAAATCAACAATCTAATAGGGTTTGTAGCGGAATAGACTGGAATGCCAATAGAACTTATCTTATGAGAGCCATATGTGAGCAGATGAAGAAGACTTGGTATAGGCCCTCCTCTTGACGAGTAAGTATGATTAGGCAAGCACACTGTATAAACCCATCTGCAAACAAAGGGTAAAATGACAGTAAAATGAACCATAAGACTTCTACAATGTTCAACATCCAATTGGGGACTCAGAAGTCCTTAAAGGTGTAAACTGCAGAGTCCTTCCAGCCCACTGTGAGAAATACCTGTAAGGGTTACAGGAAAATTTTCCATGATGTGTGTTGTAACATATTACAATTTCAAATTCTTAATTTAAGTCCCACATATCGACTTGGAATTCTTAATGGACAAGCAAGAATGGGCAGTTATAAATTTACAATGTTTTGTAAATCATAAATACAAAATATGTTGTAAATTTATGTACAAAGATATTTTTCACAGTGCTCCATGAAAGGCACATGACAAGAAGAAGAGACAATATGAAGCAGTTGGATTTTTGTGAGTAACAATATTTCATTAAATAATAACACACAATGTCTATCCTTTAAGCAAAGTTTTGAGACAATGTCCTTCAAAATTGAAAGACAGGGAGCAATTACACCTGGCTTAACACAAATCCTGGGGGGCAAAACTTTCAAACAACTTTCACTGGGCAGTGTTATGTATCTCCGAGGAAAGTTATAGGCTTTAGGGCTTCTTTTGTAAAATGACAACCAAAATATTTTATCGTCTAGGGTCCAGCTCCTCTCATAGGGGTTTTTCTTTAAATTTTGGAGTTCACCTTTAACAATTAATCTGGTAGTTGCAGGTATGCTCAGATCTTCAACCAAATTTAATGTTTTAGAGTTGAATAATTTTCTGTTCCTGGTAGATTTTTTCCCAGCTTTACTCAGGATTCTTTCTAACTTCTTTGTCATCTGTCTATACTCTAATGCTGTTTTTGCAACTTTGTCAACATCTTTGGTCATTTGCATAAACACCTGACAATCTTGCAATCTCAGTCTTACTCATCCAACTCCTGGTCTCTTGCTCCAACAGACCGCATTGGATATGAAAATACAAAATATATTCTAAAGCATGATGAAAATGATTTAAATAATATTTACCGTACCACAGAGACTGAGTGCACCAACGTCGAGGAGTGGATGGTTTAGGTAGACTGCACCACAGCAGTTCGAGGTCAGGCTGAAGACAACATCTCGTCATCATCATCTGGATGACTTCACTTCTCTGTTTAAAAGAAAAATTCTGTAATTAAATCTTGAATTGACCATCTCACATTAATTAGTCACTCAAAACAATTAAATGAGCAAACCTCCTTTATCAGGTTACAAGGAGAACGCCCAAGTCAAAATTACGTTTAAATGATAGCAATGATAGCATTTTGAACTTAAAAGTCAAAATCTAGTCCTCCCAGGTATGGACTTAACATCAAAGTGACCTGCAAAGACCCCTCTGACCCTGTTCTGATTTTGTGTTCTCAGGGGCAGCATGCACCGCAGGAACAACAGCTTAATTTGTTGATCTGAGTCCAATGAAAGATTTCAATAAGAACAAACATTTCTTAAAATCAAGACAAAAACCTAAAGTAACTCACCTGTCTGAGAAAGGAGTTGGGCCAATCTCTCAGATGTGTCAAAGGTATACACATACACGAAAATGGTAGACTGCTCGTGTCATAAGATTGTTACCTATTGTCTCCAAAACATTTTACCTCAAAATGACGAGGGCAAATGAATCTGTTTGTAGAGTTAAAAGTAACTGTATTCTTTTGGTTTCGTCAGAAACACCCCTTTCCACAGAAACTTGAGTTTTTAGTGGTGGTCTTTCGAACTATGGGCGGGTTGTCTACCTAAGGCGCACAAGCTAAAGTAACAGGAAAAGAACTCTGCCCTAGTGGGTTGGCTCCATGATATTTACTAAGAGCAAGTGAAAGGGGAGTCTGCCCGATCAATCCAAACCAATTCCAGCCTGGATTTTGACGGGGGATGATTAAAATCGTCAGGGAAGAACCAAGGCACCACAAAAACCATTATAAACTGAACTTTGATGCACACCAAAACCAAAGGGAGCTTCTTATAGAGTCCGAACAGAGACAAATTGGACCAGCGCATTGGTTATTGTCAACTCACCTATACTTTCAGGTAAAATGACTCCATAGACTTCTTTGCTCATGTCAAGAACATTCCCGGGCCGTGTTCCTGCAATCATATTAAATGGTACTTTTAGTGCTATGTTTGCTTTCATTTATTACTTAACAATTGTCAACTTAAGTACGTATGATTTTACTCATACTATGGTTACTCGTTTCACCACGGTATTTCTTTCTGAGGGAATAAAAGACTTCCGTAGAAAGAAATGCCATGGTGAATTCGATAAATTAATCCATGTTGGGAGTGGACTATTCAACCACCTCCCTCAGGAAATCGAGAATATGAAAAATGAAAAAAGATAGTAAGCTGTGCTAAAGAGGTGTTTTCTAGCAATGAAGCCCTACTCAATAAAAGAGCCTTTTAACAATGGTTTTACCAAATTCAAATAGTACAGTCTATCATGTAAATCGACTTGTAAAGCTCTGTCAAAGCTACATGACAAATAAAAATAAATAAATAATAAATGAGCTGCAACACACATTGATTGTTTGATTGTTTAGGGGATTACGCAAATAGCGCTAAAGGCCGCAGTTGACTATCAAAGCCTACACCCTAACCTGACTTAATACATTTGGCTGTTTCACAAAGAAGAATACAGAGTAAAATAATATGATATAAAATACCCAGGTAGCAAAACCAGCAAAATTGCATTGTACGTCCAATCTAAAAAGGGGAAGTTGTTCAACACCGTTTCAACAAAGCTTACAGTGAGCCAAGTTTCGATAACAGGCATCATCTACTGTGTCTCCAAAAATATATTACAACTAATAAAAAGTGTATAAATAAAGCCACTGGAGCACAACTAACCTCCTACAAT
>NW_026267133.1:4019243-4023125 GCF_000697945.3 Frankliniella occidentalis | reverse complement strand
AGTTGTTCAACACCGTTTCAACAAAGCTTACAGTGAGCCAAGTTTCGATAACAGGCATCATCTACTGTGTCTCCAAAAATATATTATACAACTAATAATAAGTGTATAAATAATGGGGCCACTAAGTTGGAGCACAACTAACCTTACAATGACCGGAACAGAACAATTAATATTCCGGAAACCATCAAGCACTACCATCCCTTGCGATTAAAATCAAAAAACGACGCTGTCCACCCCAAAATTCTGATTAGAATCTTATGACAAATTTGGGTAAAATTATCGGTAAAGAGTTGCAGAAGACGTCGGTTTCACTTTCACTGTTTGTTTACGTTAAAGGCGCGGCGGGATCGGGATGCGGTTGGGGTGGGGGTGGGGAGGAGGGAGAGCGACACTTTGGGTGCGACCAAGTCTCGTCTGATCTATCACTAAATAAAGGAGCCCCCAAAAAGTTATCGCCATCTTTTGATAAGTTGTTCCCAGCACTTGTATATGTTGTGGGGGAAAAAAAAAATCTTCACACATGCAGTTTTGACGGCGTAGTGGGTACCATCCTGGTATAGTGAGTCGAAGGAGGCATATGATTCGGCTGTGGGCGCCGGGGTTCGACTCACGGCCAAAGTGTGCCGTGGGAGTTCCCTGATGGGCACCTTTGCTGTGGTGGCGTGTGTATAATAAGACCTAGAATCTGGCTTTAAAGGAGCTCCATGACCTGTGGTGGATCAGTACAGTTTAAACAGCGTACGCGTCAACCGTCTCACAAACCCCGGGAGTATATGTTCTGACCACTGTGGTTCGGCAGATCCCGTCACGAACTCAGAAGTCGCTCTGACCGTGTCGGAGTGGCCACGACAACTTTCCCTCCCGAGGTGAGCGATGGGTTGCCTACCGCTCAGGCGGACCGGGCCAACAACGGCGAGGTGGACTGGTGTGTTTCATGTTGGTTGTGTAGCTGGCGATGACGGGCGAGGGGGTGGGTACAATAGTGGTGGGAGAGCGAAACTTAATCAGTGTTTTTTTAATATTAGTGATTGAGGACATTCTCCGAAAACGACACACAAGATTTACAAGACGAGATATGTGGGCTGATTTAAATAAAAATCACTTCCTGTAGAAGTCTTTAATATTCGGGACTCCCTGCATCCCTGCCCCTTGTTGCGGTCGGCCTGTGAAACGAGATGAGAGAAAAATGATCGTCGGTGATGGGAGGCAAAGAAGTACAGCGGAAACAGGTGGCAGTGGAGAGAGGCTCACAGATCTCAAACTCGCGCCTCGGCGGGCAGACGATCGGCTGCGGCGCCCACGGCTGCACGGCGGCCCCGGGCGACTTGGGCTTCGGGGTGCAGGGCGGCGAGGGCACCGGGGAGCAGACCCTGGACAAGGACGAGGAGGGCGAGGGCGGTGAGCGGCAGGTGGGGTCCCGTCTGCACCACCATAGGGCCCCGATGATATTTTTACCCGCGGGGTAAAAATACCATGGGTCTCGATGGGTCTCTATGAGCTCTAAAAGTGCTCCTGATCCTTTTAGGACCCCTATCGTATTTGTACCCCGGGGTGCAAATCCCATGGGTTTCACAACCCCCGTGACATTTGTACCCCCTCCACTCACTTGGCGCGCTCCTCCTCGGACAGCGGCTCGAGGGCGGGCCTGCCCCGTGCGGCCACGATGAGGGGCCCGGTCGGCTGCTCGCCCGTGTACGACATCCTGGCCACGGTCGTGCCGTCGAAGGGCGCGCGCGAAGGGTTGTAGCAGCGCGCCGGCGCGTACGACTTCTGGCGCTCGAACCGCGACAGGTCGGGCTCCAGGAACGACATGGCCGCCGTCGTCTTGCCTGCGAAACAGAAACAGAAACGTTGAAAACGATGTTGAAAAAAATACAAATGACTTCGCGTACGCGTACGACATCGTTTCAATCGCGTGGGAGGTGGGGGGAGGGGGGTGGCTGCACGCGCGGGTGACGCCGGGTCTGTGCTCGACGCCACCTGCTACCGTGCGAGAGTAAACAAGCAGGCGTCAGTGTCGAAGACTCGTTTATTCCTCGGCTCAGGGTCACACCGCGCGTGGCCCGTGTTGTACCTTCCAAGGGCCTGCTGGAGATCTTGATCTCGCCGTCGGGCACGATGATGGCGGGCTTCTCGGCGCCCTTGGCCGTGTAGTCGTGGCGGGTGGTCGTCGTCCTGGACATGGGCCCCCGCATGGCCAGGATGCTGGGCGGGGGCGCGATGGACTGCGGCGGCGCCACCCCCGGCCACCCGGGGAAGCTCATCTGCAACACCGGGGAGGGTTGACGGCGTGCTCGTGTCTCTCCCCCTTTTACCAGTTGAGGCACCCAGGGATTTTAATTTGCCGGAAAAGTATTTCAAATAATTTTTTGTTAGGTCCCTTGATTTTTTACCAAAAATGTTTTACTTTTTCCAATTTTTCTGGAAATATGTCAATTTTTTACGATTTTTTCTATAAAAGTTTCAAATTTTTCCGGAAACTTTCAGGTTTTAAAATTTCCCAAGACCCACCTTGTTGATGGTGTCCTTGGCCACGTCGCCCACCCCAGTGCGCAGGTTGTCGTCGGGCTTGGTGGCCTCGGGCCGCTGGATGTGGACGTGGCCCTCGGTGGGCTCGAAGCTGGCGCCGTAGCAGGACAGGCCGTCGTTGGAGGCGCCCATGCTGATGAGGTCGCCGTGGTCCGGCTGCTTGTACGGGCAGCGCCGCGCGTCCTCGCAGCTCGTCGTAAAGCTGGTGGCAGACCGATCCGAGCGAGGGGTACTTCACTAGAAATTCAAGTGTACCCGGATTTTTATGTTTTCTTGATTTTCTTTAATTTTTGTTGTTTTCTTATTTTTTCTGATGTTTCGGTTATGTTTTTATTATTATTCTGATTTATTTCTGACTGGCTTTTCCTTGTTTTTTTAATTTTTAACTGATTCATTAAAAGGCTGTACACCGGTGTACAATGGTTATTTTATTTTTTTAGTGAAGTACCCCCTTTGAGAAGGTGGTGGACGTACCTCTGGTTGTACACCGTGGCGCCGTCCATGGTGGTGGCCGGCGGCGCGTACCTCTTCTTGGCGGCCCACGGGTAGTCCTCCTTGGGCGCGAGCGGCACCGGCTTGTACGACATGCGGCACACCGTCTCGCCCGTCACGGTGCCCTCGGGCGGCAGGTACTCCTGGCGCGGACGGTACGACTGGCTGGGCTCAAACGTGGCGTAGTCCGGCTCCTGGAAGGAGAGCTTCGCCGTCGTGTTCCCTGCGGGGAGGGAAAAGAGAGGCGGCGTATAAAGGCCGGGGACAAGCTTGAGGGCGCAGCGCGAGTACTGTCATACTTGCCTGCAGTAGTGCGCAGGTGCTTGGAGGGTTGAGAGCAACGGGAGCACTAACAACAAGTTCTTAGGGAAAGGCTAAAAATAAACTGATTCGGCGCGAGCGACGACGATAATTCATAACACCTTTACAGCGTGTGATCACAATGTGGACACGCCGCAATGAACATGGCGTGAGAAGGGATCGTCAAGAAAGTACGTCCACATTTATTCAGATTCATTTTAAAAACAAAAATGGAGCTGGGCGCCTGCGAGACGCAGGGTAGGCCACCCCGCGGTGCACGCGTGCACTGCAGGCGAGATGTTGCCTACCTACCAGGCGCTATGCGAGCTCGCAGAGACAGAGGCTGAACTCGGCTTGATCGTACCGGAGAAGGGCGGAGGTACTTTTTAGACAATTTCTCATTGACGTGTCGTTTTAGACGACTTCGCATCATGGAGACATTTTAATGCCCAGGTAAATTTTTGTAGGGCGGCGGATCGTCGTTCGGGTTCAAACACTCGTTTCGCGGGCGTACCTTCCAAGGGCCTGCTGGAGATCTTGATCTCGCCGTCGGGCACGATG
>NW_026267133.1:4000310-4017833 GCF_000697945.3 Frankliniella occidentalis | reverse complement strand
GGGGGGGGGGCGCACCCCCCAGGGAAGGGCATGGCATGACATGACGGGGCCCTCTGTAGTTGCACTGCCATCATTAGTTTGCGTATCGTACGTACCGCGGTCGAGAGTGACAAGTGTCAACGGCCTAAACAAATAACCTTTGACTATTGGCACAGCGTAGCCAGAATGAAATTCTTTTCCGCACAAGTGAACACCCCAGTCTTGTACTTTCCGTGAAAAAACAAAAATAAGCCGTGTGAAACTGAACAAACAACCTGCAGGCCTGTAGCAGGTGTGATCGGGGCACCATGATGGGGCCCCAAGCCCACATATAAGTCTTCAACCAAAGTTGGGAGGCTCTGATCAGAAGGACGCTAGCACCTGCAAAGCACTGTGAAGAAGAAAGAAGCAGCCATGGCCCAACTTCAGTGTTTCCTGCTCGTTCTGGCAGTCATCTTCTGCCTCCTGGTACGATGTGTTGACAAATCTCAAAGAGGTATTACTGAATGTATTGTTCTTCGCTCTCCAGCCTAATCGTTTCTTTTTCACTAATGGCAGAGTACCACTTCTGCGGCAGCGGTGCACAGCTGGCTTGACATATTGCTGGGCTGCGTGTCGTCGGAGGACTTCTGGGCCTGCATGAAGGCAACTGGTGCTCTTCCAGGAAAATAAAGGGTTCAGTAAAAAATAAAGGGTTCAGTAAACAAAAATCTTTGCAGTAATTACTATGTTTGGAGAGAACTCCTGCCATAGCTTTAACTATATATTCTCCACATTTTCTGCTATATTAACAAAAGTGGTTCAAAACAGTATGTAATATGCATAATAAGTTTAGTCAATCTTGATTACAATGATAGATCAATATATTTTAAATAGATATATTAACAGATAAGTAAATGTCACTATTAATCAATAAATTATCAAAAATAATTATAATAAACCTTGCACTTCCTGTATACACTCTGTATACAGATTTCTACTCCCACGAATCACCCAACCATTCCCCGTCCCCTGTGCTCTCACAGTCTGAATTGTCATCTACAGTATTTGTACTTTCCTTCAAACCTAACTGAGCTTTTACCTTTGCAATATCTGCACGTAACTCATTAGTTTTGGCACCAGCTTCTTCTAGTTTATGCCTTAGATTTAATAATTCTGAACATAATGTTTTACTTTTTTCTTTCTCAACAGCAATCAAACTAGCAAGCGCATGAAAACTGTTTGAAGAGTACTCTTCCTTTTCCATTTCATTCTTATGTTTCTCTCTTATTTTTTCTTGTTCCAGTTCAGTTTGAATTTTAATATCCTTCATCTAAAAAAAGGGAAAAAAAAGTCAATGTTACAAGTGGTTTTGATTTTACAATCATAGGGACTTGATGACAAACATTTATGTCTAGTTTTCAGTAAGGACCTACCTTTGAAGGAATAGCTTCAAAAAAGTCACCCAAGTAACTACCAATTTGGGAGAAACTAACTACTTGCTTTGATTCCTTCAGCCAGCCAGGTAGATCTGGATTTACATTGTATCTGTAGTGACTGGTTTGGGCATCCGTATATCTGACATCTGCCAGCACAACCACTCCGTAATCCCCCTGGTGTCGGATAATGCGACCCAAAGCTTGATTTACTGGTCTGACTGCTTCAGACCTGTACCATTCATTACTAGCCTGCTTAAAACAAAATTGATTAAAACAGTGATGGTTGATGACCAGGGAAAGAGGGTAAAGGGGGTTGAACTTACACTTTCACCATCCTTACGAGTGATGTGGATCTCTTTATGTTTTATATTCTGATCATCACTACTTAGAAACGGAACACCAAAAATTATGACAGCTCTTCCAAGGTCATCCTTGAAATCAAGCCCCTCACTCACCTAGAAGAAGGAAATTATGTTAGAGAATCAGTACAAACCTCAAATGTATAAGTTAGGAGACTTATTTAGCAATCTTTTTTAACCTTTCCCCGCAGCACACCAATCATACAAGCTCCATTGCTTCCAGGGTCTTCAATTTTCTGACTAAACGAGTTCTGAAGTCCTGGCAACTTTGATGCATCTTTTGGTTCTTGGTAAATGGGCTGAAAGGTTAAATTGCATATTTAAATAATTTCATACTTTACATACAGCCATATTTTCTACAAAGTGACTTGTTACCTTGATCTTATCAATTGCATCAAATAAAGAGGTACCAGGTTGATAAGGACTGTTTCGCCAGCTTTCAATACATTCTAATTTTGCCTCACCAGATGTAAAGAAAATAAGAAGGCCCTTAGGAGAAAAATTAGCAACCTTTAACACTAATTTTCCGAAAGCTGGATACAAAGTCTCGCCATTGTTCTTTCTGTAATAATAATACTAATGTGTGTTAGAAAATGGGTCACATCAAATTTTACTTCACATGCACCTGATCATCAGCTTCTTATACCTGTTTATATAGCTGGCTCTGAGGGGAACACCTTCGACCCCACCAATAGACAGAGCAAGAACCTGAAATATTGTAATACCATATAAAAAAGAGATATTGCAGAATGTTTGAAAGTAAAAAAACAAAAATCGGAACTTATCCTACCTGGGGCTTTCTGATGACATGGTCATTTTGAAGCTCAATTTCAAAAGGAATACCTAAACTCCTCGTCAATGGTGGGAGAGGTGACAATGTCCCACTTGTTACAATGAATGAATGAACTCCTCTTTTCTGTAAGAATCTCATAATGACACCAGCATCAAAGCACCAGAAAGAAAATGTTGGTACCTTCTTTTTCTCTTCATCTTCAGGAGTGAGCTTCTCTTTGAAAAACTGGAAGCTTTTTTCTAGTATTAATTCTTGAGAGCTTCCACAATCATCAGCGTCTAAGAAAAAGACATTGTATACTACATTCTGCATCTTCCTCAGGCCATCAATTTTTAATTTGTTTCCAGCACAAAATTGTGCAATATCCCTAAGATTTTGATACTGTCTTTGCCATTCTGTTTTAGTGAAACCAGCTTCAGAAAACATTGTGAAACAAAACTGCCCAGTTTTGGCAGTGCCAGCTTCCATAGACTCGAGACTGCGTCTAAGTTTAAACATAATTTTGTCAAGTTCACGAACCGACTTCTCTCCAGGTAATAGTTCAAGCAGCTTGTCATCAACCTTAAAATTCATAATGAAGTCAGATATATGAACATGATACAAAGGCACCCATGTGTACTATAACAGAAAAAGAAACATACCTCATTGCTCTCCAACATCCAGCTGTAAGTTTCCAACTCTCCTTGACAGTTTTCAACATCCACAATTGTCATATCAAATGACGCATTTGCTTCACACACTCTCTCAATATTATGCCCCTCGTCAATAATAACTATAGCATTCTTAAACAAAACAAAACAAATTTCATCAGTAGGTTGAAACATTTAGTTAAGATTTGAAACATGTAACATTTATAAAAAGAAAACATACATTTAAATCAAGTTTAAGTCCTCTCAAGATATGAGGGTTGAAAATATAAGAGTATGGCAAAAATATTATGTCAGCGTGCTCCTTGAGATGGCGTGACATGTAAAATGGACACACTCTATATTTTTTGCACTTTTCGATAAGGCTTTTTTGGTCAAATGCACCAGCCATGGTAAAGAGAACATCAGTTTTCTCTTCCTTCATTTTTTCAAAATTCTTGTAAAATGGGCAAGTGTGCTCGGCTTTACATTTTCCACATTGTCTTCCTGAATCTTCGATGTCAGGAATCACTTCAGGTACTGGGTTTGAACAGTAATTAGGTTTACGGAGTTCCCTGCATTTGTTGTCCTAAGACACACAATCATTAAGAAACAAATGAAATTCAGTTACAGTTGACAGTGAGTGGACTAAGAATTCTTTATGATGCGTAAAACCATACCAGATTGTCTCCAGCTTTTTTGGCAGATGGGTGAATACAAAGATGCCTGCGGGATGCTAACACTGTACTACGTAGATGCTGGTAGCCAGTGTTATCAAATTCATGAATAGCTTGTCTTATCTGCGAGTGGGTCCTTGAACAGAAGTATATTCTGTAGGTTTTGAAAGATTTTAAATCTGAAAACAAAAACCACAATCTCAAAGATTTGTCACGGGTCACCACCATCAGTGGTAATAACAGCATAAACTTTTACCTGATTTAGTCATTTCTTCAAGTGATATTTTATTATCAGATGTAGGATCACTCTCATTGATCAGTCGAAGATCGGGAACCTCCTGGTACTTTTTCTCTAAATCGAGCCATGCTAATGAGCCACATAATAAGCATAAAGTTTTGCCTGTTCCAGTTGGAGATTCTAACAAAGCACTTTTCCCCTAGAAATGTGATTGCAAATAATGAGAATAAAATTCATATTAACATGTAGGAAAAGATACAGAATATGACATTGTGAAAGAGGCCTAAAACTGTACTAATTGCACAAAAACAGAACAAAGCATTAAAGTAATTAAAGTAATGATAGCAGACAGCACAGTTCATTTACTTACAGCCTTTAAACTCTCTAGAAGTTTGGAGATAAAATTCTCCTGGGCAGGATAAGGTACAAAAGGGAATTTAACCCACGTGTCGTTTAACCTTAGCTTCTCCATGTTCTCCAGCCCGCCTGCCTGCAGTTGTGCAGCTCTCTTGCTTCTCTGATGTCAACTTCATGCAGACAGCCAGCAGACGTCTCAGTTTTCAAAACGTAAACAAAACAATCACTGTGACCAACTGCGCGACGACCAGAACAAAAGAAGCAATGACAGGATTAGGTGTTGCCAACAGCGCCTCGGCGCCTGGTGGTTGCTGGCGGTTCGTTTTGAACAGTACTGCAGGATAGTCCAGGATTCAGTATTCCAAAACACCTTTCTCCAGCAATCCAACAAAAAGAAAGGCATGGCTTTGTGTTATTTGAGGCTATTTGGATGAACGGAGCACGAGCACACCCAGCTAAATGTGGCAGGTTTCATGAAAAAATTCTAAAACTGTACATGATGTAGAAAATTATATAATTTAATCTTTGGAATGGAACCACACTTAAGGAAGGGCAGTAAATAATTTTACACTCATTGATACATATAAAATTAATATATATAAATATATATTAAATATTGAAATAATCAGAAGTTTTTTTCTGTTGAGTAAAATGGTTGTAGGAATGTAACTTTGTTATCAAGGTGGAATAAGAATATAAATAGGTAATAAAGTAATTTTACATACATTGATAAAACTGAAAATTTTAAGTACACATTGATCAGCATGTTTGATTTGGTGCTGATTAATTCTTTGACTAAAATATTACACAATACTGAAATACGTATACAGCTAATAATAGATGAATTTCAAAAAAAGCTGATTTCAGATGCTTAATTTGTCATGGCACTCTTACTTACTTTATCACTATCCTATTGCTTCGTCCCACTCCCCATCGCCTGTGCTCTCACAATCAGAGTCATAGTCTGTGCAGTTGTGAGCAGTTGTTGTGGTTTCTGTTAGACCAATTTTATCTTTTGTCATAGCGATCTCCAAAAGTAACAGGGCAGTTGCAGCTGATGCATCCTGTAATTTTTTCTCCAAATTTAATATTTCTGTGCAAAGAGTCTCTTTTCTCTTTGTCTCAACGATTTTTAATTTAGAAAGATCATGGTAATCATAAGCTGGATATTGTTCAACTTCCATTTCCTTTCGATGTCGCAGCCTTATCTTTTCTTGCTGAATTTCAGTTCTTCGTTTAATGTCCTTCATCTACAAAATTGTTATTTAGTAGGCAAGCCGGTTTAAAGGAAAGCGGAGTAGACACAGTTTCACATGAAAATTAGGTGGGCTTACCTTTGAAGGGATGGTTGAAAAGAAATTCTTCAAGCGATTACTAATCTGGGGGAATAACACTACCTCTCTACCTCTTTGAAGCCAACCAGGTAGAGAACGGATGATTTTGTAATTAGAAATGTACCTGACATCTGCCAAAACAACCACTCCATAATCGCCCTGGTGGCGGATAATCCGCCCCAAGGCTTGATTCACTGGTCTGATTGCTTGAGCTTGATACCAATCATCCTCAGCCTTACAAAAAGACATTAATTATGATAAGAAAGAAAAACATTGACAACTGAAATGTTATTGATTGTTTAGTAGAGGAACAAGAAATAATTGTAAAAAGGCTTACCTCTGCACTGTCATGTTCACGAATGTGTTTCTTTTTATGAATCACCCATGGATCCATATAGGGTGGATAAGGCAATCCAAACATAACAACGGCTCTTCCAAGATCATCCTTAAAATCTATTCCTTCACTTACCTAGAAACATATTGAGGAGGGAGGAACTTATTCTAAGCTAGCCAAAAAGGGCAGATGGGGTGAAAGTTTTTGGAATTTACTAATTAACCTCGTACCTTGCCACTCAAAACACCAATCAAGCATGCACCTTTGCTGTTTGGTTCAGCAATTTTTTGACCAAATAATTTTTGGAGTCCAGGTAAATCTGATGACAACTTGGGTTCTTCATAAATTACCTAAATTTAATTTAGTTTTTAGATACTAAATGGGTATAAAAAAGTAACAAGTTTTGCTGTTTTGTTTTTCTAAAGAAGAGTACATTACCTTTTCAGTTTCAATTGCAGCATACAGACTGGAGTAATGTTGGAAAGGAGTTTTACTCCAGACATCTAAGCAGTCTTTTTTAACTCTACCTGAAGGGAAAAAAATGAGAAGACCTTTTGGTGAAACTTCTGCCACCTTGAATACTAATTTTCCAAAAGCAGAATATACACTGTTCTTATTTTTTTCTCTGGAATAAACAAGATAATAATCCAACTGGTTTTAAAATATGTTTACCACAAATAAAGATATAGAAAAAAACGTCTGAAGTCTTGTGTGATCAGTAGGAATAAGAAAATGGTACCTGTAGTCGTATCTTGCATCAAGCTTGGCATTTCCCACTTGGCCTACAGACAAGGCAAGAATCTGGAAAGAGTCAGCAAGTTAAGTCCATTGATTCAAAATGAGGAAAATTGATCACCTGTCTGCTCACACCACATTAGTGCTCTCAAGACAGTACTTTTAACAAAATTACACAGCAGGGATATGGGATGGGAGTTGTCTCACCTGAGATTTATCTATGACATGTTCATTTATGAGCTCAATCTCAAAGGGTATGCCTAAGCTCCTCTTCAAAGGTAGTAGAGGAGAAAGTGTCCCGCTTGTGACAATGAATGAATGTACACCTTGTTTTTGAAGAGATTTCATAATGACACTAGCATCGAAGCACCACAAAAATATTTTTGGCTCCACCTCTTTTAGTATCTCTTCTGGTGTGAGCTTTTCTTTGTAAAGCACAAAGCTTTTTTCCAAAGTCGATTCTTGTGAGCCATCACAATCATCACTATCTAGGTAGAATACAGTCTCTACAACATTAACTATTTTTTTCAAGCCCTCTGTTTTCAATTCCTTTCCCCCTAAAAACTGAGTAATCTCCTTTAGATTATAAAGAAGTCTTCGCCAATCCTGTTTGGTAAAACCAGATTCAGAAAATATTGAGATACAAAATTGACCGTTTTTGGCATTGTTGGGTTCCAGAGTCTCAAGTTTGTGTCTAAGTTTTTCCAAAATCTTTATAAGTTCAAGCACATGTTTCTCTTCTACATCAGTAGGAAACTCTTCATCATCAACGCATTCTAAAGCCTGGTAAACAGGAAAAGAACTGTTTAGTGAGTAAAAACATTAAAGGGAAAAATAATTAAGGAAAATGGGAAAAGTAACTTTACCTTTTTTAACTCTTTCAAGCAGTTAGTAACATCTGGGACTTGTATTGAGAATGAAGCATTTTCTTCACACACCTTTTCAAGATTGTGGCCTTCGTCAATAATGATGATTGCATTCTAAGAAAGAAAGGTCACCATGCAACTAAATTTGAATTAACATAAAAAATCATCTTTATAAAATTTTACAAACCTTTATATCAATATTCATTCCCTTCAAGATATGAGGGTTGAAAATGTATGAATAAGGCAAAAATATTATGTCAGCTTTCTCTTTTAAATGACGCGACATATAAAACGGGCAAACTTTGTATTCCTTGCATTTAGCAATCAAGCTTTTTTGGTCAAAGGCCCCAGCCATAATGAAAGGCTCATCAGTTTTATTTTTCTTCATTTCTTCAAAATTAGTATAAAATGGACATGTATGGTCGCTTTTACATCTTCTGCATTTCTGCAAATCCTCAATGTCAGGGTTAATATCAGGGTTTGGGGCGTCACATTTTGATTTTTTTCGTAGTGATCTGCACTTGTTATCCTGCAACACAAAATATACTACAATTATCAAAACTTTTAAAGCACAATGTGTTTTAATGCTTATTTCAATAAAAACTCCATATTTTGGCGATGGAATAATGATATCATACCAAATTACTACCAGCCTGTTTGGCGGACGGGTGAATACATAAGTGGGTTCGTGATGCCAACACTGCGCTTCGCAGGTGTTGGTATCCAGTCGTCTTAAATTCTTGAATGGCCTGCATTATTTGAGAATGAGTTCTGGTACAAAAGTATATTTTATAACTTTTGGGAGGATTGATATCTAGGTTTAACAAACAGGACCAATCAAAACAGATGGCCAAATTTTTTACATTATCCAAGATAAGCAGAAAATTACACAGGAAATCCTACCTGGCACAGACATTTCATTGTAGTATGTTTGATTGTCTGGTAATGGGACACTCTCGTTTATGACTCTGAGATCTGGTATCTCTTGATACCTTTTCTCCAAATCGAGCCATGCCAATGATGCACATAATAGACATAAGGTTTTACCAGTCCCAGTAGGTGACTCCAACAAAGCATTTTTTCCCTTTGGAAAAGGGCATTGATATAATAAACAGAACGCATGCAAATCAACTTTACATACCAATTTCTAATTTGACAATAATAAAAAGTTAAAGAGAACCAAGGTGTCTATCCACCTTGAAGAGAACCAAAATAATCACTACTGATAATAATACATGTTTACTAGATTAAACAATTTAATTTGCACAATCTAAAATTTTAATGGGGGATTGAATTAATATTATTTTTTATTTGATTTACACAGAAACCAGAGAACAGGGGTTTGTTTACTTACACCGTTTACACCTTCTAACAGTTTTGACATGAATGCCTCTTGAGAGGGATACGGCACAAAAGGAAAATGGACCCACAAATCGTGAATTTTAAACTTTTCCATAGTCACGATAAGAGTAATAATGAAATATTGTAGTGCTCCTCACTTCCTCTTATCCTTGCCGCGCAAAGAACGCGAAGAAATACTTTAAAAAAAACAAAGCGAACAAAAGAATCACGCAACTCACGACTGGCCAACCTCGGGACGATGAGGAAGGGAACGGCGGCCGACATGTAAACCCCCCAACACCAACGACTTCTGACCATAAGCGTTTATTTCAGAAAGGTTGACTACTGATCTCGATAATGTAACAGACTTAAAAACATTTAAAACAAACTCAATCTGTAGGTCTGTGTGAAGGCTTTTTGTTTCCAAGCCCGCCAAGGTTCGTTCTGACGCTATTTAATGAGCAAGGCTGCAGTTTTCAGCTGACTTCACGGTTGAACCGCGAGCAGCCACCCACCCCCCGTGCAGCAGGTTGCGACACACCTTTAAGCCGAACAACGCACAAACAATAAATCAGAAATGAAGTACAACTTTCAAGTGGCACTGGTTTTCCCTCCCCGCCAGCATGACGCCGTGCGGGGTAGGCCACACGGGCGGCGCGCGCGCACGCCTGCTGAGCGCGCTGCCTACCCCGCGGCCGGCGGGCGCTCGCAGGTGGGCCGGCAGAGTAAGGTGTAATAATAGAGGTAACACCTTACAGCAGAGCCGTGGTCAGGGTCAGGGTCACTCACCTTCTCCACCTCCACCTGTGGATTAAACATATCGAGCCAGAGGTGATAGGTTAAATGAAAAAATTCTAAAACCAGTCTCACATGAAGCAGAAAATGATATATATATAATTTGATCTTTGGAATGGAACCACATTGAACTCAAGCAGGGCAGTTGTTAATTTTACACTCATTGATAAGGATGATTAATTAAAAAACAAACAATGTTTGATAATTAATTTGATCACTGAAATAATCACTAACAAAAAAGCATACAGTAATAACAAAATCTTGAAATGCAAGCAAAAGAATGTTAGATATTGAAATTTGCAAATATTCTTTTGGTTACATCGTTGCTCAGTTAACCATTTTACATTTGGGTCCTATTGCTTCATCCCACTCCCCATCGCCTGTGCTTTCACAATCGGAGTCGTAATCTGTGCAATTGTCCGCAGCAGTAGTGCATACTTCCCTTATACCAATTTTAACTTTTGTCTCAGCAATTTCTACAAGTAACGATTGAGTTAAAGCTGATGCACTCTGTATTTTTTTCTCCAGGTCTAATATTTCTTTAGATAGAATTTGTTTTCTTTTAGTCTCAACCATCTTTAAATTGGAAAGGTCATGGTAGTCATAAGCAGGATGTTCTTCTATCTCCATTTCTTTTTGGTGTCTTTCCCGTATTTTTTCTTGTTGAATTTCAGTTCTCTTTTTAATGTTCTTCATCTGCAAATATGGGTAGTAAATTCATGAGGCAACACAGAGTAGGCTTAATTCCTTCAAAGTGAAGATAGACCAGATAGACACTTACCTTTGAAGGGATGGTGGAAAAGAAATTCTTTAAGCGATAGCTGACCTGGGGAAATGCCACAACCTCTCTAGCTTTTTTAAGCCATCCAGGAAGTTCTTTGATAATTCTTTGGTCAATGATGTATCGAGTGTCTGCAAGAACCACAACTCCATAATCCCCTTGGTGTCTGATGATTCTCCCCAAGGCCTGATTTACTGGTCTAATTCCTTGTGATAGGTACCAATCTTCATCAGCCTACAAGAGACACAACAAATTTAAGTTAATTTGGAAATAAAATATTTGTAATCATAATCATAGATGAAAATGAAAAGATGAAAATATGGGGACCAAACTTACTTCTTCACCACGATGTTCACAAATATGTTTTCTTTTATGCTTTACCCATGGATCCATAAAGGGTGGAAATGGAATGCCGAACATTATAACAGCCCTTCCCAGGTCATCTTTAAAATCTATTCCTTCACTCACCTGAAAAGAGACAAAATTACACATTTGTACATCATCTTGGCACAAGGCAGAAGAAATACTCAGGGTAAGAACATATAAAGAAGTATAGCTTTTGTACCTTGCCACTCAATACACCAACTAGGCATGCTCCTTTGCTGTTGGGCTCAGCAATTTTTTTGAAGAATACTTTTTGAAGTCCAGGTAAATCTGATGAGTTTTTGGGTTCTTCATAAATCACCTAAAATGTTACAATATTGTGAACAAAGAGAAATCTTTGAGCACAATCATTCAATAAAAATATAATAATACCTTTTGCTTTTCAATTGCATCATACAAACTGGAATCTTGGAAAGGAGTGTTGTTCCAGTTATCTAGACAGTCTTTTTTAACTTTTCCAGAGGGAAAGAAAATGAGGAGGCCCTTTGGTGAAACTTCAGCCACCTTTAAAACTAATTGTCCAAAAGCTGGATACAAAATGTCCTTGTTTCTTTCTCTGCAATACAAAATGTCTTCATTAGAATTACTTCACAATGTGCGCAACTCAGAGGATACACAAATCCCTCGACAAATCCGCATAGATAGAAAAACAATACACCAACCTGTAATTGAATCTTGCATCAAGACTAGCCTTTTCCACTCTACCAATAGACAAAGCAAGAACCTGAAAAAAATATTCAAGTGAAATCCATGGCACTAAGTAATTTGCTTAAATAATAATACAGGCAATATGGAAGCTATCTCACCTGGGATGTATCTATAACGTGTTCATTTATGAGTTCAACCTCAAAGGTGATACCTAAGCTACTTTTTAATGGCTCCAGAGGAGAAAGTGTGCCACTTGTGACAATGAACGAATGCACCCCTTTCCTCTGCAGGGACTTCATAATAACTCCAGCGTCAAAGCACCACAAAAATATTTTTGGTTCCACACCAGTAAGTATGGTCTCAGGAGTTAGCTTTTCTTTGTAAAGCACAAAGCTTTTTTCCAAAGTTGATTCTTGAGATCCATCACCATCATCACTATCCAAGTAAAAAACCGTGGTAACCACATTAGTTATTTTTCTCATGCCCTCAGTTTTGAGTTCTTTCTCCCCAAAAAACTGTGCAACTTCCTTCAGATTATGAAGTTGTCTTCGCCACTCTTTCTTAGTGAAGCCAGAATCAGAAAAAATGGAGATACAAAATTGGCCATTTCTTGCCTTGTCAGCTTCCAAAAGCTCTAAATTTTTTCGAAGTTTCACCAAAATTTCTTGAAGTTCATGCAGGTCCCTTTCTCTCACAGAAGCAGGAAACTTCTCATCACCAGTGTACTCTAAGGCCTACAATAATAATGTGAACATTTTAGTTATGAGAAAGATAGATCCCCCCAAAATAAAAGTATACAGTATATACTTGCGTTTTTCAACTCTTTCGAGCAATTATCAACATCTGAGAATTGAATGGAAAATGATGCATTTTCTTCACACACTTTTTCAAGGTTGTGGCCTTCATCAATTATAATGATTGCATTCTGGAACCAAGAAATACTGATGAGACAAATGACACTGAAGCAAAGCAATATGAAATAGCTAAGGGGCTTTGCCAACTACCCCCATAAATAAATGTAATCAGTTGAAACCAAATGGCTCTAAAGGATTACAGTATGATAATAAAAATCAATTAACTAAAAATGTTGGTACATACCATTATATCAAGATTCAGGCCCTTCAAGATATGTGGATTAAAAATGTAGGAATAAGGCAAAAAAATGACATCAGCTGTTTCTTTGAGGTGTCGTGACATATAAAATGGGCAAACACTGTACTTCTTACACTTCTCTATCAGAGTTTTTTGGTCAAAAGCTCCTGAAAAGGTAAAAGGAAAGTCGAGCTCATCACCTTTAGCTTTCTTCATTTCTTGAAAATTTGTGTAGAAAGGGCAAGTGTGGTCACAGTTGCATTTTTGGCACTTTTTAGGCACATCTTCTATGTCAGGAATGACTAATGGATCGGGGGCATCGCATTTTGTCTTTTTTCGAAGTGATCTGCACTTGTTGTCCTGTGGTACAACACATAATAAGAAGTTAGTGAAAGATAATGTAGTCTGATGTCAATTCATTTCATACACAAAATTTTATTATGATGAGATTTTATCATACCAAATTACCCCCCGCCTTTTTGGCGGATGGGTGGATGCAAAGGTGGTTTCTAGATGCCAAGACTGTAGTCCGGAGATGCTGGTACCCAGTGTTTTTGAACTCCTGAATGGCCTGCATAATTTGCGAGTGGGTACGGGAGCAAAAATATATTTTATGGCTTTTCGGAGGTTTGAAATCTATGGAACAACAATCAATAAGGGACACAATTTTGCAATGCCTTAAGATTAGCAGAAAGTTAAATTTAAAAAAAGCCCTACCTGACTGACCTGACACAGGCATTTCATCACCAGTTGTTTCATTTTCTGCTGAAGGGCCACTCTCGTTCATTAATCTCAGATCAGGTATCTCCTTATACCGCTTCTCTAAGTCGAGCCAAGCCATAGAGGCGCACAACAAACATAATGTTTTACCTGTTCCAGTTGGTGACTCCAACAAACCATTTTTTCCCTAGAAAGAACAGAGATTGATGAGATAAATTTGAAAAAATGTCTATGATCAGAGCTAAAACCACTTGATAATAAAATATCGACTTTGTGAAAGAATGATTGTGTCATGCAAAGATCGCTAGAATAAATATTATCAAGATAATGACAATAATAATGGTCATAGTTAAAAGACCCAAAATTAATTTGTGTTTATAACTCGAAACCGGCGAGACCGGTGGGTTAAGGGTAAATACTTACACCATTCAAACTTTCCAACAGTTTTGCCATGAATGCCTCCTGAGAGGGATACGGTACGAAAGGGAAATGAACCCATATGTCGTGTATTTTAAACTTTTCCATTGTCATGAACTATTGCAGTTTCCTTCAAGTGCAGCACGATACTCCTTGACGTGTGGACAAAGACACCAAAGACTTATTCAAACACCAGACGCAGTAGCAGACGACCAAGAGACAAAACACTTACGCCTACGCTCCCAGAAAACAAAAGAAGGTTGGTAGGTAGAGGCATGAAGACCAGGTTGGGTAACTTCGGGACAGTAATGTAGCAGTCTGTTTTAACCCCATTATTCTCTTGACAGTGAGCGTTGATGTCAGAGAGACTTTCACTCCCCCCTAAAATAACTCTCAGAACAGTTTCCCCCTGTTCTAGCTTTTGATGGAACTTCATCCATAGATCTCCGTATTGCTTAGAAGCCCGCCAAGTTCAAAAGGTTCGTTCCTTCTGATGGCAATGGGTAACAGGTAGAAAAAAAAGAAGCCCAGGTTGTGTTAACTTTAATTTATTTACCTAACTACATTTACAACAATCTATCATTATAGGCAGACTAGCCTAAGGTCACACTTTTCCTCTCCCCCTCTCGCCTGCGATCTCCTATGCTGCCCGTGCTTCGAAAAGTGGGACCTTAGGCTAGACTCACTATAAACTCATATATACATTTTGCACAGTTGAACATATTATAGACTAAAGTTAAAAACAAACAGAGTATCACAAACTGTTAGGTACAATTGAGATTTTCCAACAGCAGTCTAGTTAAATTATAGCCCACTACCTAGATTTAAAATATCAGGAACGATTTTTCTGTAAATAGAATTATTATTGCTAGATGTACACAATATTTCACCATAATCCTGGCTAGTAATACATATGTTAAATAACAAAGAAGACAAGAGGAGTAACAATGGAAAGAAAAGACACTGGTCCAAACATGCTGCTCCTTCTTACTTAAATTAAAAAATTATGTGGCTGAAAGTTTTCAAAAGGTGGTTTGAGGGGGAAGGGAAATGAGCATATGGATTCAGGAAAGGACCCAATATCAGCCTGCTAATATTAGGGAATTATTTTGACTTTATCAGACAAAAAGTTAAGAAATTGATAATGAAAGAGTCTACTATGCCCACACTGAGAGTAATCATCAACAAATCAATATCACAATAATCTACAACATTATCTTGTAGAACAAGAAATTAATAAATACTATGTACACATATTAGAAGAAAATGCATAACGCACTTATTTAAGAGGGTATTGGTACATAAACTGCCGGGGGCAATACAAAATAGTAAATATCCACAAGGAAGCACGAAAAATGTAACGATCCACAGCCTCCACTACAGAATCTTACTCTACGCAAGGCTCCAGCCCCGTAAAACACTCATACACTCCAGATCGTCTATGTTTGGCGCATAAGCCCCCACACCGCGATCGACCAACCACGAACCCAGTTACTTCTCTGCGAAATGAGACTTTCTTTTCTTCTTCTTCTTCAAGAATCGAGTCTGTAAGTTTGGGGCGATGATACTCCATCCAAGCGCGAGGGGTGCGCTAGGGAGACGACCAGCGAGGGGTCGCGACGCCTCGCTCAGAGCGAGGGGTATGGTCTAGGGATTTCCAAATCAGAACATTTTCCGGAAAAAAAATGAAACTTTTCCAGAGAAAAATTTAAAATGTTGTAATATTTCCAGAAAAAATAAAATAAAATAAAAAATTATAAGGGAATGGTTCAAAAATTTTGAAAACAAAAGATGTTCTTGAAAAATTTCCCCAAAATAATTTTCTGGAAAATTAAAATCCCTAGTGTGGTCTCGGCCCCGCCGCAAGCCGCAGGCAGGGCTGGACCTGCCTCAGGGCCCTGCGGACGCCGCCGACGAGGACGCCGCCGACGAGGACGCCGCCGACGAGGACGCCGCCGACGAGGACGCCGCCGACGAGGACGCCGCCGACGACGGGGGTCACGACTGGCGCGTGGCGGGCTCGCTGGGGGCGTGCCGGCGACGCACGGTCACCGGCACCGACTCTGATCATGGAACCAGCCCGCCGCCGGCCCCGCCGCCCTGGCCGCGCTGCTGCTGCTGCTGCTGCCGCGGCAGGTGCAGCACGGACGTGCAGTTGTTGCGGCCGCGCAGGTGCTTCGTGGCGATCGTGTCCTCGAACGGGCCCACGTTGTTCTCGCTCATGGCGTCGCGGACCTGGACAAGGAACAAGAGGGGGAAAATCCTCAAGCTGAACGACGAATAAATCAAAAAGAAATCAAATACAACAACTACTGCTCTCCGCCAGAGCATGGCGCCGTGCGGGGTAGGCCACACGTGCGGCGGGCGCGCACGCCTGCTCGGCGCGTTGCCTACCCCGCGGCCGGCGGGCGCTCGCCGCCTCGCAGCTCACTCACCTTCTCCACCTCCCGCATCACGCGCAGGAAGTTCTGGCCGGCGAGCTTCTTGAGGTCCTCGGCGGACCAGCGGCCCGAGCGGATCAGCTCGGCGAACAGCACCGGGTAGCTGGACACGTCCTCCAGGCCCTGCGGCGTCCTGCGCGAGCGAAACACATCACGTCAACACACTGAAAAAATAAAACCATCGGCAATTTTTTTTTCACAATCATGTCGCATCACGTATTGGTAATGGAAATGGGAATGACAAACAAATCTGTGATCATGGCATGGTTGTAATTTTTTTCCCAGTCTAGCCGTAATGTTATTTTTTCATCTCAGTCAATTTCTTTTCACGGCAAAAAAAAAAAAAATAAAAAATGTGAGGGTATGCTAAACGTACGCGTTGATGCCGTCGAAGCCGGCGCCGAGCCCGACGTGGTCCACGCCGGCAACGTCCCTGATGTGGTTAATGTGGGCTGCAACAGAAAACCGCACGTCACGGGGCAGCTCAGAAAGGGAAGCAGACAGGGCGAACAAAAATCCGTCTTTCATCTGCAAACTTTCTGTCCCTCTCTTCTTCAAAACACGGAAAAAATTACAAGGGTGAGAGAAGTTTAAAACTGAACTCACCGACGGCGTCCTCTACCGTGGAGAACTCACTGCAGGACAGGAAGTGCGAATAGAAGTTGACCATGACCAATCCCCGATTGTTAGCCTGCAACAAAGAACAACACAAATAATTAGTTTGATCATTTCTAATTTTACTGGACGCTCATCTATGCCCGTTTTGAGATGATGATGTTCTACAAAAGAAAATTCTGTTTACAGTTTTATTTTAGACGCATCATCATTGCTGCTGGTGTCAAGCGGTGATGGTTACATTAACATTTTCCTCTGCTCGCTGCTGTACCGGTGTCTACTGTGTCGGCGTCTTCCCCTCATTTCACATGGATAGGGAAGGAGAGGAGGAGGAGGGGTGGGTAGGGTAGCTAGTTGGAAGGCAGGGGGAGGAAGGGTGGGAGGAACTGTTGGGAGAGGAGGGGGGAGGGGGATAAAGCGGCGCGCTGTGTCGCAGCGCCAGGGGGGACCCGAGCAGCTCAGCCGCGCACCGGAAGCCGTCAGCGGCGGCGTGGACGCACTTGGCGCACCTCCCTCCCTCAGCTCCCTCACCCCTCGCCTTTACTTCCCTCCCGGCAGCTCTCTCTCCCCCCC
>NW_026267133.1:3995338-3999095 GCF_000697945.3 Frankliniella occidentalis | reverse complement strand
GGGGGCGAGGCTGGCGGGGCCGAGGTATCAATGTTGATGTTATCACAACCTCCGCCTGCTGCTGCCACCGCGCTACTGGTGGCGTCCGTCACAGCGTCCAGCCGTCCAGCCACCCCGCGTCAAACCGATAATGGAAAAAAATCATCTGCGATAACTATTAATAGCAAAAGTTGGAGCGTTTTGGAAAAAAACAACAACAAAACAGCAGAAATTAGTTTTCGGCCACAGGGGAACGACCGATGGAATATTGACGGATTTAGGTAAAAATAGTAAGTAGATGACATTTTAACAAATACACAAGAAAATAATCAGTGGGAAGCAAGAAATTGTCATAGAGATATCAGCGCAAGTGTACTCCGAAATACCAGTCTCTCAGTGCCCGATCTTTGGCTGAAGTGAACTGCTCTCTGGTTCGAACCTGTCAGCCCCCGCCCCTCCCCAAACCACTCCGCACCAGCAGACCCTCCCATTACCTGGTGACAGAGACGGAACAGCCTACTCAGATGGGGTGCCGATTTCAAACCAGAAGCAGCAGCAGCAGCTTGCCTGCATCACTGCACGAGGTGGGGAGGGGGGGGGGGTTAACACGGGCTGGTGTGCGGGGAAGGGCGGTGGGGGGCAGATTAGTGTGAACAGCAGGCAGGGGGGTGAGAGGTAAAGGGGAGGGGGGAGCGGGACCAATCCAACCAATCCCGATTCGTGCCGACAGTGACGGACTGGACGTGGCCGGGAAGCGAGGTTTAGGGGTAGGGGAGAGGGATCACGAGAGAGGAATGAGTCAAGCATCTGGAAAGATAAAAACAAAAAAAAATCTGTAGTAAACAAAGTTATAACTAGGAACAAATCTCTGTGTTAGATTCTACGTCTTTTAGCAACGTATTTTTTTTTTCACATTTCTTTCCTTCTGCTACGGGTAAGTGTATTGCAGGTGACGGGTGAGGGGACGACACACACACCTACTCACCCCCCCCTACTCTCTCTCTCTCTCTCTCTCTCTCTCTCTCTCTCTCTCTCTCAAACGCACACGGCACTCTCACACGCACGCTGCTTCTCGCGCTGTAAGCCACTATGGCGCACGGATCATCTGTCTTCCGACCCACGCCGCTGCGCTCGGCGCCACTCCGGCTCACGAGCGATCAGTCCCGGATCAGTCTCTGCAGCAGCAGAGGGGAAGGGGAGGAGGGGGCAGGGGGCAGGGGGCACGCGCTGTGACCGCGTGCACGGGACGGACAAAGGGAGCACTGCGCGCAGCCTCTGGCTGCCCCCGCTAGTGAGAGCATCCGTGCCGGCTCATGTAGAGTTGTGTGCGATCTACAGTTTTTCACAAAGAAAAAAAAAATAATGCAAAAATACATTCTTGGACTATAATTTATTATTTTTATAATTAGACCAGTGTGTTATTGTGATCCCAACGAGCACTCTATGAATCGTATGAATGACATCTTTCAGAAACGACCATTTCGAATTTAAGTACACCCCCAAAAAGAAGACGAATTGTGGGGTCACAACACACAATGGTGAAGGTACAAACCTTTTTTAATTTTACAAGTTAATTCATGCGGATGAGAATAATTGACTGTGACACTGTCGTCACTCAGATTTGCCGCATCAGAGGCAAAAATTAGCCACCAAAATTTTATGCCTACAAAATCCACCTCCGGTGACGACAGCATCGCCATACTCTTTCAGCAATGCGTAAACAACATCTTTAGGAAACGAATTAAATAGTAACGGCGAGTCAGCGCCCCTTATGGCGTGAGCGCGGGAGGAGCAGCAGGAACTGGAACAAGTTAGCCTCTTTAGCAAAACAGACGTCCCAGAGGAAGGAGGGGGGGGGTGCGGCTGTGTAGCAAGGACGTTGGCGCGGCTCGGCACAGAGGGCCGCGGGGCCGGTGGGACTGCGGCGAGGGATTTCCTTTCCCCTCCCCCCGTTGTACGCGTCCCCCGCGCGCGCTCCCCGCGTTCTCTCGAACCGCGGTGTTTTACTCTCTGCAGGTGAGAGGGAGGCGGGCGGCGCGGCGGGGTGGGGAGCGCCTGCGGGGTCGAGGGTAGGCCATCCCGCAGTGCGCTGGTGTGCGACGGGTCGGCCTATCAGCAAGCCCACAGGCGCGCTCCTCGCAGCGACCAACCCCACCGTCTATTTAAAAACTAACTAATAATGATAATAGTGTGTTTCACCCCAGGGGATAATCACTTGGGTGCGTAGCGTATGGACTATTTCGTGGTATTTCCCTTGCCATTTCGGTTATTTCTCGCCTATTTCGGATTATTTATTCAGGTTATTTCGCGGTATTTCACAGTATTTCGGGGGGTATTTCGCGACTATTTCACCAACTATTTCGCGTCAACTTCAGGTCTTTTTCGCTCTATTTCGCCTTCATCTCGCCTTAATATCGGACTATTTCGAGGAATGGTATACGAACTATTTCGCAAGTGATTTCCCCCGGTTTCAGCTCCCAAAAATATATTTTTTTTTTTTAAATTCCGGAGAATACTACACACGCGTGCAGTGCCGTGAATGGACGAGCGGGGAATGGCGAGCGCCTGAGGACCGTAGCTGTGCCAGCTGACCCAGCTGTGCGGCGGTGTGCAGCGGGCGGGCCTATCTGCAGGTTCGCAGGCGCTCCTCGTAAACACCGCACAGATTGCGCCGCGGAAAAAATAAATAATTAAAACACAACAAACAAAAAATTAACAAAAAACAATAATAAAAAAAACAGAACACAGCACATAAAAAATAAAAAAGTTCTAGAGCAACAGATTATAGCAAGCAAGACACACTCAAAAAAACAAGAAAAAACGTAATGGATAAAGATAAATTGCCAATCAGCCACGTGTTTTAAAGTGGGGAGGTGGTCTACCCCGTGGAGTTTTTGCTATCTCCCTCTCCCCCCCACCATCCACCCCTTTGACACCGCACTCACTCACCAGAGTGGCCAGGATGTGGTCGGGCACGTTCCGGCTCGAGTTGCACAGCGCCCGGGCGGACGAGTGGCTGAAGAAGACGGGCGCCCGGCTCACTTCGAGCGCGTCGCGCATCGTGGCCACCGACACGTGCGACAGGTCCACCAGCATGCCCAGGCGGTTCATCTCCTTCACCACAGTCTGCAACAAAAACAAGACGAGTTGGTTTGGAGAAGGAAAAGGGACGGGAAGGGAGCCCCGGACCCAGACCCGGACGACGGTCAAACTGTTTCCCCGCGCGCAAACACGACGACGACCAAGCAGCTCGACGACCCGATTCTCTACCCCCCCCCCTCCTCCTCCTCTACCCGTCTGAGAGTAAAGAAGGGGTAATAAAGGTGGAATTGCACTGCTCGCGTTTCTATCGGCAGGAATTCCCCTCCTCGGATTATAATCATCTCAAACAATAAGAAAGAAAGTAAGTGCTCGGCAAGGGGCAAAGAAAACCGAGCTTGGTTTCCCCAGACCGGTGCTCTCTGCTGCTTGGCCTCGAGTAGTGAAGCGAATCTTGCACGACATCTTGTCAATCGTCAACTTAATTGTCTGAAATATAAACAGCGCGAAAGCGCCGCTGTCGCCGCCGAGGCGGGCTGGTTGGGTATAGAGCGGTGTGCCAGGGCGAAGCGCGGGAGATTTACCTTCCGCCGACATTTTCTAACGAGACTATAACCACTCCCCCCCACCGTGTTCCGTCAGTGCTGGCGGGCGGCTGGGCCAGAGTACACAATCCTTGGGAGAAGACAGGGAGACAGATAGAAAGAGCGGGAGGGATGGAGGAGGGGGAGGTGAGGGG
>NW_026267133.1:3992621-3994879 GCF_000697945.3 Frankliniella occidentalis | reverse complement strand
GGGGAGGGGATGGGGAGGGGAGGAGAAGAGGAAAACGCTCCTGATTGCGAAGCAGGACATCGAGCAGCTCCGCTTAAGCAGTAGTGCCCGGGACCGCCCCTGCCTCATCTGCCCTGCTCTCGCCCGGCCCCGAGTTTATTGTGTTTGGAGAGGACGGCAGAGAGGGCCTCCTCCCTTCGGCCTCGGCACGGTGTGGTGGCCTGCCCGCTGCTGTCGCTGCTGCTGCACACCACAACGGAACGCAAACAGAGCGCTGCAACAAAACCTCTGCAAAGTACAAGCCGGGAGACGAACTTTAGAACGGGACGCGTTGTTGTTGTTGTTGTTGTTAGTTGTCGCGAGGTCACACGCAATCATCAGGAAAAAAAAAATACTCGTTTCACGGGGGTGCACCCAGAAAAGAAATCTGTTTCTTGTTTCAAGAACAGTTTTCCTTATTGATTCAAGTAAATGCTTCTCCAAGATCAATTCGAATTCGAGGCGTCCGTGCAACAATATCCTATCTGTTTATATAGGCTTGCCTCGAAAGACAAGCCTATCTGTTTTGCTGCTCCTAAAGACTTTCGACTTTGCTCTGGGAATAAGAAACATTTTTTCTGAGTGTACAAAAAGCATTCTGACACATTTAAGCTTTTTCGATTGGGTTTCAGTATGAAATGTTTTAAATGTGTCAGGTGCTAAAAAGAGTCGGAAGTCGGCGACGCGAACACGAGTTGTAATGTAGCAGACGGGCGGTCGAAGTAGCACGCTGGGAGGCAGGCGCAGAAAAGCTGGACGGGGCGGAGGGTCGCCGACGAGCAAGTTAACGACTTGTCGGCCCCTTGGGGGGGCGACCTCCGCCGCCCGCCCCGCGTCGCTGGCGTGAGGCCCGCGACGAACGCTCCGGGGCCCTCGAGAAGGTCCCCGACGACGACGACAGCCGTGTCTTGCGTGATGGGCCACAAAGCCCACCCAGGGCGCCTCCTGCCTACCTACCGCGCGCCGTCCTCCCGCGCCCCCTCCCCGGGGCGCACCTTTGTCTCGGGGACGACCCCTTCGTAATTGCGGGCAAGGCACTGCGACCCCTCCCCCCCCCCCAGAAGACGAATTGTGGGGTCACAACACACAATGGTGAAGGTACAAACCTTTTTTAATTTTACAAGTTAATTCATGCGGATGAGAATAATTGACTGTGACACTGTCGTCACTCAGATTTGCCGCATCAGAGGCAAAAATTAGCCACCAAAATTTTATGCCTACAAAATCCACCTCCGGTGACGACAGCATCGCCATACTCTTTCAGCAATGCGTAAACAACATCTTTAGGAAACGAATTAAATAGTAACGGCGAGTCAGCGCCCCTTATGGCGTGAGCGCGGGAGGAGCAGCAGGAACTGGAACAAGTTAGCCTCTTTAGCAAAACAGACGTCCCAGAGGAAGGAGGGGGGGTGCGGCTGTGTAGCAAGGACGTTGGCGCGGCTCGGCACAGAGGGCCGCGGGGCCGGTGGGACTGCGGCGAGGGATTTCCTTTCCCCTCCCCCCGTTGTACGCGTCCCCCGCGCGCGCTCCCCGCGTTCTCTCGAACCGCGGTGTTTTACTCTCTGCAGGTGAGAGGGAGGCGGGCGGCGCGGCGGGGTGGGGAGCGCCTGCGGGGTCGAGGGTAGGCCATCCCGCAGTGCGCTGGTGTGCGACGGGTCGGCCTATCAGCAAGCCCACAGGCGCGCTCCTCGCAGCGACCAACCCCACCGTCTATTTAAAAACTAACTAATAATGATAATAGTGTGTTTCACCCCAGGGGATAATCACTTGGGTGCGTAGCGTATGGACTATTTCGTGGTATTTCCCTTGCCATTTCGGTTATTTCTCGCCTATTTCGGATTATTTATTCAGGTTATTTCGCGGTATTTCACAGTATTTCGGGGGGTATTTCGCGACTATTTCACCAACTATTTCGCGTCAACTTCAGGTCTTTTTCGCTCTATTTCGCCTTCATCTCGCCTTAATATCGGACTATTTCGAGGAATGGTATACGAACTATTTCGCAAGTGATTTCCCCCGGTTTCAGCTCCCAAAAATATATTTTTTTTTTTTAAATTCCGGAGAATACTACACACGCGTGCAGTGCCGTGAATGGACGAGCGGGGAATGGCGAGCGCCTGAGGACCGTAGCTGTGCCAGCTGACCCAGCTGTGCGGCGGTGTGCAGCGGGCGGGCCTATCTGCAGGTTCGCAGGCGCTCCTCGTAAACACCGCACAGATTGCGCCGCGGAAAAAATAAAT
>NW_026267133.1:3986843-3987631 GCF_000697945.3 Frankliniella occidentalis | reverse complement strand
CCCGCCCCGCCCTTGGTCGCGTGCACTCCGTCTGTCACCCCAGAGCCATCAGAGGCGGCGCGGCGACCGACTTCCTGGGGGAAGAGACTTCTTTACTGTGTTAGCGCGGCGTTCATCGCGAAATCGACATTCTCTACGTGCTGCTTTTGCCTCTTCCGGCGACGACAACGCGGGCGGCGAAATGTTTTGCGTGCACAAGTAGTGGGGGACGTGCTGCCTATGGTGGCGAAACTGAGCTGTTATCTTAAATAGCTTCATTCCGAGATCTTGAAATAGAAATAGAGAGAATTTCTCAAAATATAAGGGGACAAGATAGTTACTTTGTTTGAGGGACCGTGTTGCCAAAGGAATCACTTCAAGACACGCGTTAAAATACGCCGAGTAAGAAAAGTATGGGTGTCAGCCTTTTTCAAAACAATAACCCAAAACTTTCAAAATCCTGCTCCTATATCCGATGGGAAGGGAGACGGTTAGGAATGCGAAAAGTGGAAGAAATAAGAGAAACCCGCACTAGAAATCATCGCGCCGCACTAAAAGAACGATTCCGGGAGTGTTTGCCCCCTCGGCATTGGCCAAAGAACAGGAGAAGGTGAAGGTGTAGGGGGGCCGGTGCAGGAGGCGGTGGGGTATAGGGGGGGCTTGAACCACGGGAGAGCGGAGACCACGGTGTATGGGGATGGGGGCTCCCACCGCGCTTTGTATATTTGCATCGGACAGGGCACGCGGCAGCAGCGACGGCAGGGGAGATTACAGGAGAGAGAGAGAGAGAGAGAGAGAGAGAGAGAGAG
>NW_026267133.1:3986071-3986793 GCF_000697945.3 Frankliniella occidentalis | reverse complement strand
GTGGCCGGCAGGGCGTGGCGGGGCGGGGCGTGGCGTGGCGGGGCGGGGCGTGGCCTTGGTGCACCTCCCCGGCGCCGAGGCTGATCCCGCCGCTCTTCCGCAGCTCTTTCCTCGGAACGCTTTGATGATAATGAATGCCCAGCAGAGCGAGCGAGGCAGGCGACAAATCTGTCATACAAAACAATCTCCCCCCGCGCTCGCTCTTCCCCCCGACCTCACTCGCTCTCTCTCTCTCCGCCCCCCATCTCTCTCTCTTATTTATTTGTTATTACGATGATTAATGTTCTAATCTATGCTCCCGGAGCAGTTCTCTCGCATGACTCAACAACAGTCCTTTCGTAACCACACCTTAAGAAATAACAAATCAATCAATCAATCAAGCAGACGGTAATTTACTAGGCGGCCGACGAGGCGCGGTTTATTGTTACTTTTGGTTGCTCATATGGTCTTGATTGCACGGGCACTTCAAGCGCAAGACAAATTTTTTAAAATGTTAATTGAAATTTTTTCGTCTCGATAAACTCTATCATAAAAATGTGATACTACGCACCCTTCTTGACGTCTTTTGCCATATAGAGCTCGCGTCCTCTATAGTCTCGCGCCGGTGCTTGATATATATAGCCTACTAGTATAAAGCTAATCATCAGTCAGGGTGCCGTATACTGCCGTGTGTAGTTTACGGACGTTGATGGTCCCACCCCGCCCCGCACCGCACAGCCCCA
>NW_026267133.1:3978279-3981741 GCF_000697945.3 Frankliniella occidentalis | reverse complement strand
CACCCCACATCCCGCGCGCACACCTTCGATGAGTGTGGGACAGGTCATGGACCGCGCGCTGCGGGAGGGTGAGACGAGGGGCGGCTGAACTTCGCCACGGGTCCCTCCGGGCGTGTTCCTCATCACGCTCGCCCACCACCCTCCGGGCAGCTCGGCGGTGACCGAGCGCGGCCACTGGAAGACAAACTTAAATGGACTATTTTCTTTGCGAGGAAAACGGTCTGCGGTCAGCCAGGCACTCTTGTAAACTTGTACACTTTTACTTTTACACGTTTCCGTAAATAATGTGTCTTCCCACTAGTCTGCCATCGCAGGAATAACAAGCGGCAATTTTTTCAAAAGTTCACAATTTTTCGACTTTATGATGTATTTTAATGTGCACCCATTTCTCACGCTTTAACCAACAAGTACCTAACACCTTTTTAATAAAATTGTTAGGGTGAATAACATCTCTAAAACAAATTATCAATGTTTGAATTTTGCCTGTTGTTTTTGCCTCAGTTTTTTTTTATTACAAAAATTATGAAATTGATCTTTGTCATCAAAAATCCGTCGTTTTGTTTCAGAACGCGTCTCGTGACAAACACGTCCGATCACACATGTTTCCGAGACTCAAACGGCAGAAAGGAGGAGCTGCTGCAGCACGGGAAGGGCCTTTGCTTATCTCGGACCGAGTTGGCGTGTCGTACGGGCGCGGCGCCACCAGAGCCCTGGAATGAGCGAGCCCGGACGCTCGTTTCCAAAACGTGGTGTGAGGTAGGGTAGGTAGAGGTTCTGTAAAGTCTCTCGAGCTGGGAGTATCGACGGTCTACCGGCCAGCCGGGCGCTCGCGTCTCTCTCGCACTCGTCGCTGCTAGATACGTCTGTCTCTGTCGCCCCGACTGAGCGTCGCCGGCTCAGTGAGCTGAGCTGAGCTCACCCGGAGACGAGCTGAGCGGCTCTGAGCCTATGCCGGTAGGTGGCGCGGCGTCGCATGAGCGTCTAGGCTCGCTCATTTCAGGGCTCTGGGCGCCACCGGAAGTGCTGACCGGACGCGCGCGACAAACTACTCTTACTACTTGCAAGTGTTCCGCGACTGTACAGCTGCCAGCGGTCGGGAGGCGCCCCTCTCGTGTGTGGGACCGAGTCGAGCAGGTGAGACTGAACCGGAGAGGGTGGTGGTGGTGGTGGTGGGGCGGTAGAGGCGTCCTATTCAGATAAGACCACCACCACCACCACGGGGTGTGCGGTGTGCGGCCCCCCGCTGCTGCTGGGCACCCTGAGGGGATCCACTACTGCCGGGACTGGCTGGGCGGCCCGCTGGGTTGGGCGCGCCGCCGTCGTTTGCCTGAGCTCTGCGAGCCGCCACTGCCGCGCGCACCCTGCTGCCTGCCTATCCCGCCAGAGGCCAGCCCGCCTGCCGAGTTAAATATTTCAGAGTCAAAAATTGATTTACTGAGAGGCAGGCGAAGCAAGCGCCTACTATACTACGGTTCTGCTGCTACTCGGCAGGAAGGGCGGGCAGAGCGTCGAGATAAAGGGTGGTAACCTCGCCCGCCCCTCACACTTCCCACTCTGCTCCCCCCTGGGTCTCGAGGAATATGGCCCGAGGAGCGACGGCGGCGGCGTGGCATCTCCGCGTCGGACAGGCAGGCCTATACCAACGCACCAACACTGGCTGCCGCCATGCTGCAGAGCAAGACATTCGCAGGAAAGCCGTTGGGAATACACACTGTTAAAACCGAGGGGACCACCACTCACTGTTTTGTTTGTAATTACACATGATTGCGATTGCATGGGGTGCGTGGTTTCACATGATTTCAAGGATATCTGATAGTATTTTAGAAGATTTTACGCCGAGACCTATACTGGCAGATTTCAAACGATTTTGTGATTGCAGGTGGATCACAGTTGATATTTATGGAGGATTTCAGGGGACAGTGTACACATGCGAAATTCTTCTCACGCCCACTAATTTGTTTGTGAGGATTTGACAGTGAACAAATGCAAACAAAATCAAAAGAAAAAAAATCGACTTACGTTTCTTTATTCTGTCCAAAAATCATTAAAAAAAAAAAAATCAATCGCAAACGTTGTTTTAAATTGTTGGCAAAGCAAAACCGTGTTCAACCGAGTGTCTTACTTTCCGTCGGCGCCAACGTACAAGAAAACAATGCAAACCGCGCGCCAACAAAGCCCGTGGGAGTTCCTTGCAGTGTCTGCTCAATCAGGGCGGAGCGAGACGCCGTTCCATCAGGCAGTTTTATAGTGCTCGATGCCAATACCATACCCAACAAAGTTTTTCATCGGTTTCCTACACTTCTTCTTCTTCTTTGCCTTTCACGCGCGGCGTTTCGCACCAGCGGAGTAAAGTGAGGTGGGAGCGGCCGGAAAGTGGTTCATGGGGGGGAGAAGTAGTAGTATAGGGGAAGGAGACGTCCGAAGGCTATCCCCGCCCCCCACTGTCTGTTCCGCCCCGAGTGTTGGCGAGTCGAGTAGTGTAGGGCGGCGTTCGCGTGCGAGCGGTGGGCGTGCATATCGGTGGTCCAAGGCTACCGAGAAACGTAGATTCTCATTGTGTAAACTAACTTTGTAAATTTACAAAACTGTTGTAAACTCGAATTATAATTAAAGTTGGAAATTTACGAGAACACACATTTTTTTTACTCGCCAACGCATCGATACATACTGCATGTATTTTTACGATTAATTAAAAATAGTAATTTTTGTAAACTTGCTTCAAGGAAAATTTTCCTGTAAACTTTACTACAATTTTTCACTGTGCTTTGAGTGTGGGTATTATGAGGCAGCTGCCCTGAATTTCACTAAAGTGTAAGCTGCTCCGCAAGAGGAGTGATTGGTGGGGTGACACAAAACATGTGTCGTCCCCCTCCCAACCTTTCTTATTTCTCTCTCTCTTACTCCCCAGCAGACCTTCCTCATTCATTAGTTACGTCGTCGTGTGGGGTTACCTCACAAAAAGCAAGAGGGGAAAGAAAAGGACCCCTAAGGGAGGAACGGAAAAGAAATCCATGTGAGAAATTGGCCTTGTCTTAGACTGAAATGAAAAAAACAAAATACATTTGGAGATGGGCGTAAAATGTCGTGGTGGTGGTTTGAGACAATGCCGCGTTAAATGCCCCGTGCCCTTCTCATCCCGCTCGATCCGAAGTTGGCTGCCCCAGCGGTGCCCTGCGGTGTTCTCACGGTAACGACCACTGGGGGTAACCTCTCTCTCCTCCATAACCACCGACCACCCCCACCACTCCCTCCTCCACTTCTCGGTAAGCATCAACACTCTTCCCTTTCACTCTGAGCTTCCATCTTCCCCCCCTCACCCCAAGCGCCGCTTTTAACTTTTTTACCCCCTTGCATCCCCTCTCACCACACCGTCCTCCTCCACTTGTGTGTGAGGCAGCAAGGTAATGGCAAGGAGGGGAGGGGAGGGGAGGGAGGGGCGGGGACCGAGCGCGAGTGAGGCCT
>NW_026267133.1:3974857-3978055 GCF_000697945.3 Frankliniella occidentalis | reverse complement strand
TACGCCCTTGGGAGGGGGTTGCAGAGGGGGGGAAGTGGGAGGTGGAGCGGGGGGGTTCCAATAACTTCCTCCACCACCACCACCAGCAGCAGTTATAGATTTCTTATTCCTTGCTTTCCTTTTGGTATTCACGAGTGAGAGACTGGTTGGTCTGGCTTGAGCGAGGCGGTACCCACGAGTCAGACCGGCGCAGGGGGACTTACGAGGGGTCCTTCACTATAAATTGTAGCGTACACCGACTTTTCTGTTTTTCTTTATTTTTTGTGATTTTCACTTGATTTTTTGTGATTTTTTGTAATTTTTAATGATTTTTTTCTGACTCTTCAATAATTTTGAATGATTTTTTTGGTGACTTTTTCATGATTTTTTATGATTTTTTTTTGTGATTTTTTCTAAGGGTGTACACTGATTTTTTTGAGTAAAGGACCCGTCGGGGACTTCCCGCCGCTCATCGCGACAGATTCCTTTTCTTCTTCTTCTTTCACTTACTTCCGGTACACACACACAAACACACAAACTCACACACACATTGTGTTTACACTCGCCCTTCCGGTTTCCGGTAGTCAGGAAGTGAGCGCAATCCCTCAAAATGCAGGACAGGGAAGCAAGGGGACCAGATAGAGGGGGGGGAGGGGGAGAGAGGGAGAGGGAGAGGTAGAGAGAGGGAGAGAGAGAGAGAGAGAGAGAGGGGGGGGGGGGGGGGGGGAGGGGGGGGGGGGGGGGGGGGGCGAAGGGAGAGAGCGGGCGGTGGCAAAAGAAATTGAATCGCATGCCACCTTGGAAATGATTGGAGAGCCGCCGGTTCGCGAGAAGAGAGAGAGCTGGAAGAGTCAGCACGCCATCCGCCCGGGGAGAGCGGAGAGAACACGGCCTGTTGCCGACTTAAGCCGCTCTCGTATGCGAAGGGCGGACTCGAGAAAAGAGGGGCTATAATGCTTTACTTACAAAACCATGAGCTGATAAATTTAAATGAAAACATGGAGTTTCGGAATATTGGATAGTAACATGATGTAAGACTACCTCGCACACAGAACGTGGAAAAAAGTAAGCTATCCGAAGTCTTTTTTTTTTTTGCTTCTGTCCGGTAAACCTGTGCTTTTAACGTTTATTCCGAAAAAAAGGACTCTCAGCACTCTAGGGACCTATTTTCCTATTTTACTTTTTTTTACATGGGCCTCCTGCTGCCCTTCCTCACTCCGAGCTTTAAAGAGTTGGCGACCCTCGCCGTTTTCCCTTGTTAAATATTGAAAGCTGGGAGCGGCCCAGGGGAGTGACAGGGAGAACAGGGGAAATGAGAGAGAGGAAGGGAGAGAGCGAGAGAGAGAGAGAGAGAGAGAGAGAAGGGGAGGGGTGACGGTGATTCCACCGGGTGGGCTTGAAGAGATGTTAAAAGCAAGATGAAGGGGTGACGGGGGTGGACGAGGATGGGGCACAGGTGGGACCGAAAGGGGGAAGGAAGCGGAAGGGTGGGGAAGGCGGATTGAGATAGGGGTGATCACGATGCCGCCGCCCGTAACGACCCGACGGCCTCTCGAACGCCTTTTATTGGCAGTGACGTCATCCTCCCGGGAGCTGTGCGTCCGGCAGGCCTGCCAACACAGCAGCCGAGAGAGAGGGGAGGGGGAGGGGAGAGAGAGGGAGAGAAAGAGAGATGGAGGGGAGGGATCTGCGTGAGTACAGCAGACTCCAGTGCAGCAGCGTCATACGGTGCCGGCCACAGGAGAGGCCACGGGCCAGGCCCGGGCGGTGCTTTGGGCAAAGGTGAGTTTCGGGTTAGGGGCGAGCGACATTGTGCGTATAATAATACATAACACTGGGCGGGCAGTGAAATATGTATGCACACCACGACCCCTCTCCTCCCTACCCCGCCTCCTCTCCCTTCTGCCCCTCGCCGTCCATCTGCCCCTCCCCATCCCCTTCCCACCCAGTAGGGCGAGCTAAGAGTGGGTAACGCTCGCGGCAGACCCGAGAGCTTCGGGGGGCAGGCAGGGCCTGGGTGCGGTGGACCCCCTCTCCCCCTCCTCCCATTTTCTCCTTTTCTCCAGCGAACATTAATTTCTGTGCAGGCACAGACTTCTGCTGGTAATTTTGTGTGTCGGTTTTGAAAACTTTATAGAATCTTTCCCAAAGCCTCATAAAAATTAGCGAAACATCTTCGGAAATATCTTCGGAAACAATAGCAACAAATAACAAAAACTTTAGAAAGTAACCGATTTTACGTGGCAGATGTCTTACACTTTGGAGGGTAAATATAACCCGAACGGAGGCAGGGGAGAGGGGAGGGGAAGGGGGGAAGTATTACATTTCCCTCCCCCCTATAGACCCGCACCCCGAGCGGATGTCCTCATACCCAGACTCAGGCGAGATATTATTCTTATTCTTTTCCCGGTTTTTCTTCTCCCACGCCCGCGTCTCCGTACTTTTTTTCTTCTTCTCTTTTTTTTCCTTTTTTCGCCTTTTATATGCAAGGCAATTATAGGTGTTGGAAGCCAACCACTTTTGTAATGGCGAGCAGTCTGTTCCCCGCGTGCCTGCGGCAGACACAGAGTGGGTAACAGAGAGAGAGGGAGGGAGGGAGAGAGGGAGGGAGAGAGAGCGGGGGAGAGAGGTGAGTTTATACGGAAAGACTGCATGAAAATGTTCCGGCAGCCTCCAGCCGCTTTAATATCCAGGTGCGGCTGCAGCTGCAGCGGGTGCAGCAGGTGCACTGAGTGCAAGGCGGCGGTACGGAACGAAATGCACCCCGGCGCAAATGGGGAGGGCGATGGTGGAGGCACAGAATGAGAGAGAGAGAGAGAGAGAGAGAGAGAGAGAGAGAGAGAGAGAGAGAGAGCTAGTAAAGGGCTGTAAAACAGTGGAAGTGAGAAAAATACGAGAGGGAGCGCCAGGAAGGAAAACGAGCGCAGGGGGGAGGGTTAGTGAGTATCACAAAAGTGGTAAAATACTGTCGTCCTTTTGCAGCAGCGCAGCGTACCAACAAAGTAAGAGGCGCACAATGTCGGGCTGACGTGACTGGCTGGACCCCCGCGGGGCCGGGCCGGGGCGACGCTTTGAATACATTAGCTTGTGTCGGGCTGCGACAATGGCTTTCCAATTCCCAGTCTCTCGCTTTCGTTGTCGGGCGATATGTTTTCAATGAATGAGAGAGGGAGAGAGAGAGGGAGAGAGAGAGAGGGAGAGAGAGGAAGAGAGAGAGAG
>NW_026267133.1:3973468-3974682 GCF_000697945.3 Frankliniella occidentalis | reverse complement strand
GGAGGTGTCTGCGTCCCCACCCGCAAACTCGTCGTGAAGAAGAGCAGGAGGGGAAGGGGTGGACGGGAAGGGGTGGAGGGGAAGGGGAGGGAAAGGTGTGGAGGGCCCCCTGAATGTGACAACGCCCTCACCTCGTTAATCATTGGCCGAGTCGTCAGCCAATCAGGTGCGGTGACGCAGTAGTCACGTGATAAGTAGACCACTGGCGCTTCTTAAAAAGGCCCCCCCTCCCCTCTCTTTGTAGCCTCTAACGACTCGTGTCGGCCTCGCATAACGGTAGAGGCGATCATCCGCAATGCGTCTATCTCTCTCGCCCCCCCCCCTCTGTCTGTCTCTCTCTGTCTCTCTCTCTCTCTCTCTCTCTCTCTTCATTTCACTCCTGTCCTCCCCTCTATTTCCTCCTCTCCTTTCTTCCACGGAGCCTTACTCAAACGTGAATATTATCCCGGGAGAGAGGGAGAAAGAGAGAAAGAGAGAGAGAGAGAGAGAGAGAGAGAGAGAGAGAGAGAGAGAGGGAGCACCAGCAGCAGCTTAATGAAAGAGATCAAAGACTTTTTCGCGGGAAACTAGGCAAAAAGTGGTTGCGTCAACAAAGTAATATGAAAATACAAAATTTCTTTTCAGAGCTCCTTCCGTCCGGCTGGCAGGAGGGGCGCGCGCCTGCAGCCTTATTCCAGGAAGCTGCTGCGGTGGAGAAGGAGATGAAGGTGTACGTTGTACTCGCCGCTGGGACCTGCTCCCCCGCGCCCGCGCTGCCCCACCCTTTCCCCCTCAGAGTCGCTGCGACGAGCGGTCCTCGGAATTTGAATTACTTCTCCGCCGGAGCGTGGCGGGGCGGGGCGGGGCGGGGCCAACAAATCCGAAGGGGCTAATAAAAGTCCAGTCACGCGGGGACAGTACAAAGGAGCCGCGCCCGCCCGCGCCCCCAAAAGCGCTCCGCATAAAATGAATGACGATCAGCGACAGAGAGGCTTGTTTCTAATCACAAGAGACGGGGAGCGCACCCGCAGACGGGCGGGGCAGAGCGAGAGAGAGAGCGAAAGAGGACAGTGAGATAGCGATCGAGAGCGAGTGAGAGCAAGTGAGATAGCGATCGAGAGCGAGAGAAAGAGCGATCGAGATCGAGTGAGAGCAAGTGAGATGGCGATCGAGAGCGAGCGAGTCAGAAAGCGAGAGCCCGTGGGTGAGTGAGTGAGTGAGAGAGAGAGAGAGAG
>NW_026267133.1:3968625-3973308 GCF_000697945.3 Frankliniella occidentalis | reverse complement strand
AGAGAGAGAGAGAGAGAGCAATCGCAAGAGAGAGCGTGCGGATGATGAGTGTGAATATGCGCGGACACGGCGAGTCCAGACCCCCGCGAGACATATTTCTTGCCATCGATGGGGCCCCGGTTCCCGCCCGGTTCCCTCCCGGTTCCCTTCCGGTTCCCCTCTCGGTTTTCCCTTTGCGCTCACCCTGCCGAAGTTGGTGAGTCCGCCGTGCTCGGGGCTGAAGCCGGGCTCCTCCACCTGCGCCGAGTCGGCCCTGCGGAGAGACAGAGAGAGAGAGAGAGACTAATTAGACGACTGCTTATTGGGGGGAGGGGGAAAGGAATAATCCACTGTCATCGCCGAGGAAATTATGTTTGGCGAAGAGAGGGAGCGACAGAGAAAGGAGCGGAAAGAGCGCAAAGCAGTGAGTGGCGATAGGAAGGAATCTCTCCGATCGTGTCCGACACCAGTCGGCGGCACTAACGACCAACTCGCAACTTACTGCTCCAGTCGCAGACCGGGGTAAGGAAATGACTGTAAAAGTATAATTTAATTTTACACACTAAAGGTTATTTTACGGGAGAATTTTTTCATAATGAAGCGTGTGTTGTAAAGTTTTAATTCAAAATTGTAAAATTAAAATATCACAACGTATCCACTTGGAATTCATCTCCGAGCAAGATTGGGGTGTCATAAATCTACAACATATTTTGTAAATGCGAATTACGAAATATATCGTAAATTTACGGGGATATGTTTGACAGTTGCAAGGGGAAACAAATGACTGTACCTGAAAGAGGATCACTGGGTGGTACATAAGCGGGGATTGTGCTACGAGGTGGGTACTCACCAGGGTGTGTTGCAGGTGCTCGTGAGGGTGAGGTAGCGGACGCCGACGTCGTACAGCATCCGCAGCACGGCCAGGGAGTTCCCCAGCGAGTGGCCTCCCTCCACGCCCACCAGCGAGCACACCTGGGACAGCGAGTGCGCCTCCCGGATGTCTGAGAGCAACAACACACACGGCCACATGTGTCATCATTTGCGCCGGCCACACCGCAACCCCGCACGACCCACTCCACCACGGCCAGCCGGGGGAGGGGCTCGAAAATATTCCCACGGCTGCTATAAACTCGCTCAAACACATTCATTTTTCAAAGGTGTGTGTGGAGGGTGAGGGGGCCGTGCGGGAGGGTAAAGAAAGGGCACAGGAGTGAGAGAGAGAGAGAGAGAGAGAGAGAGAGAGAGAGAGAGAGAGAGAGGGGAAGGAAAACTACTTGCTAATTGAGCAAGTGTACATAAAGAAACCTAGCAAGGAGGCAGGAAAAAAGGAGAACAGCAAAAAAAGGGAAGACAAAAAGAGCAAAACCCAATGGACCGTTGGCGAGCAGCGATTGCGTGGGTTTTGGTCGGGTGGGGAGGGGGTCATGGTGTTGTCGGGGATATTGTTTGTCGGGCTCACCTGACTGCGTGTGCCATCGCGGGGCACCCACCCTCACGCCCACAGGCACACCCGACCCGACCCCAACCCCACCCCCCACCCGGCACCGGACAGAGCAGCGTGGTCGGCTCGGGAGGCCTCGCCCGGGCGCGACCACACCTAAGTTAACCGCAGCGCACTGCCCCCCCCCCTCCAGCCCCATACCCCGGTCGCACGCACCGCGTTGTTTAACTGCGTCCCTCTCTGGCGTCTATGAGGGGTCGTGGGAAAATTACTTCATTTTAATTTAGGTGGGTTTGGTTTGCAAGTTAGAAATTTACTGGGTTTTAAGGAGGAGCGCAGCTTTTTATACACGCTAGGGTGGAGATACCCCATGTGAAAATAGTTATCTACGTTGATGCGAATTTTGTAGCAGTGTACTAAACCCGCACATTTTCCAGCAACGTTCCAATGAAAGTCATGTGAAGAAAAAATAGTGCCCGACTCCATTAAAACACACGCAACTGAAGTGCGACCCCTTATGACACCACTGTGTGTGTGTGTGTGTGTGTGTGTGTGTGTGTGTGTGTGTGTGTGTGTGTGTGTGTGTGTGTGTGTGTGTGTGTATACACGTACCAGCGGCCGGCACGCTAAAGGTGAGGCCTTTTGCTGTAATTACTTTTACTGAATGCCATATCGTGGCGCATTGGTGCGGGAACCTGCAAGGAGGGACCTGCAAGGGGGACCTGCAAGGGGGACCTGCAAGGGAGCTTGGAAGGGTGGCTGTTGGCAGTGGACTAGCGAACTAATGGCATCGGGCACAAAACCAGCGGACGCAACGAGTGTGTACGAGTGTGTGTGTGTGTGTGTGTGTGTGTTTGTGTTTGGTGGAGAGTGACTTTTTCCTAACAAAAGGGGAATTAATTGCGTGGGAAAGTGTTTCGTGGGAGGCTGTGGTTTGTAGAGAGGTGCAAAAGGAACACACACACACACACACTCGCACACAGCGAGCAACTATAAAGGGGATATTTTAAATGCAACGGAATACGGTTTTGGAAATATGGCACAATGTGCGAGACAGTTTGTTCTTTTTTTGTAAAATTATAAAATTATGGCTCACAACACAAAGAAGCTTTATTCGTAACAGAAACAAAACACATGCCTTCCAAGTTAAAGTTATGAATCTAGCATACGCTGTACTGGAAATTATTCGGGGATAAGAGATCATCCAGAAAGTGCTCCGTCTCGTTCTCGTCATTCGCCCACGGACCGCTGCTAAGTTAAGCTCTCAGTGAGCCTCTGCAAGCTCTAAAAGCGCCTGATCGGTAGGCAGCGCAATGCCTGCAGTGCGTGCGAGTGCTGCGGGGTGGCCTACCCGGAGTCTCACAGGCGCCGAGCTCTAGTAAGTTTGCCGAATGAATCCGAGACCCGAGAAAAACCAACGTACTTTCAGGACGATTCCTAAGTAGAATTAGGCTAAGTCTTTATTAAAATAAAGTAAATGTCGATTATTCAGTATTAAGTTACAGTGACCTGATCAAAATGTTAGCTTGAAAAATTAGTTTTACAGAAAACCGAAGACAAAATAAAACATACAAGCCGAGCCCCCCCCCCCACACACACAAAAAAAAGTAGAAGAGAAAAAGTTTTAGTAGTTAGCAGTTAGCGGTCCTCAGTGGAATTCCGTGTTTGGTCTGCTTTCGTGACGCAGGCAGGTGAGCCCCAGAAAAAGGAGAGAAAAAAAACACAAATAAAAATGTGTGCGGAATGGGGATTTGAAGTTACTCTCTCGTGTGGGGGAGGGAGTACCCTGTACCAGTACGGGGGAAGGACCGACAATGACGGATGGTCGAGGCTCCGGGAAATGAGTGTTTGCTGCACGCGGGGGACTGCGTCGGGCCCGCGGGGGCGGCAAATGGAAATACATCGCTCTTGACCTCTTTCCCTGCTGCCGCCACCGCCACCGCTCCGGCCGCCGCCCTCGCTAAAAGATGATGTTGTCAACCTTTTTTTTTTTTGACTCCCCCTCCTCGTTTTTTCCGTATTTTCCGGCTCGGCGCGGCTCGGCGGCGTGCACGGCGTTTGCTGCGGGCAGAGCTTCATGGAGAGGCGGCGGCGGTGCCACCCCCACGCCCGCTCACACAACTGCCCCCACGACTGACCCGTCCCCCACGCCCCCCACGCCCCCTCCCGCTAGCAGGCCGTATGCAAATGAGAGAGGCGGCAGTGGCTGCTGGCGGCGCGGCCAGTGTTTTGGCAGGCCTGCCAGCCGACACTCGGCCCTGCCCTACCTGCGCGCTCGGCAGGATGGATAGGTAAACGATACACTGTCAAAAATATTTCAATAAAAAAAAAATATGGTTCTAAAAAAATCGTATTTTTTTTGGAGTCCCATAAATTTAAATGTAAGTTCTACAATCTGTCTACAAGAAAGATTTGTTGAAAAATTATTGGATGTTAAATATAGGCTTTCAGGTTTCTGTCGCAGTTCTCTTTTTTTCTCCTTCCAGGTGTAAATGGTCCTGGTGGAGCGGAGGGCGGGGCGCGTCCATAAACAACATAGCGCATGCAGCGCGGCGCGCACGCACTGCAGGCGGGGCGGGGCCGTGCCCGGGCGGGCCGGTGTGCAGAGAGGGTCTTCCCGTCGTGTTTTATTCACGATCCCCCCTTTCCCGTCCGACCCCTTCATCTCCCGCGGCCCCCTCTGAGCACACACATGCGGCTTCTACGTGGCCCCATTGTGGCCGTGGTGGCCTCTACAGCAGCGGTGCCCCAGCAGCGCTCCGTGCTCGCCCCGCGCAGCCCTCTGCAGCTGCAGGGACAAGAGACACGCTCGTCGCGCGCTCAGGCGAGACAGTCGGACCCAAGGCGAAATAGGCCTGAACTCCGGTGTACGTTTTCTTGAACTTCGGTGAACTTCGCTAAACTTCTACCAATAATTTTCTCGAACTTCGAACTGCTCAAGAGCTACGAAAGAAAACTTCTCACTCCGTAACCTTTGTAATTCGATCCGTAAATATCTGCTTTGAGTAGGCTGGGGACTCGGTTGTAGAAAGTACTCAAAAGCGCCAATTTCAGCCTTAAATATGTACTGAAATATACTTTAAACTTCAATGACTTTTGCCATTTATTCTGAACTTCGGGGAACTTCGACAGTTATCTTGGTAATTGTTTACTTTAGTGACTCCTCGCTCTGGAGTCACTCAAGTATACCATCGGAAAGGTATTTTTCAGTAGAATCCTGAACAGTATTTATATATTGGCGCTCGAGTCTGGTTTTCCTCAAA
>NW_026267133.1:3965714-3966370 GCF_000697945.3 Frankliniella occidentalis | reverse complement strand
TTCAGCTACACTTTAGCTCGCTTAAGATCACTTTAGCTCCCCTTTAGCTTGCTTTAGGTAACTTAAGCTCCCCTTTAGCTCGCTCTAGATAACTTAAGCTCCCCTTTAGCTTGCTTTAATTAACTTTTGCTCCCCTTCAGCTCGCTGCATACAACTTTAGCTCCCCTTTAGCTTGCTTTAAGTAACTTAAGCTCACTTTCAGCTTGCTTTAGGTAACTTTAGCTCCCCTTCAGCTCGCTTTAGGTTGCTTCAGCTACACTTTAGCTCGCTTAATATTACTTTAGGTCCCTATTAGCTTGCTTTTGGTAACTTTAGATCCCCTTCATCTCGCTTTAGGTTACTTCAGCTACACTTTAGCTCGCTTAAGATCACTTTAGCTCCTCTTTAGCTTGCTTTAAGTAACTTAAGCTCCCTTTTAGCTCGCTCTAGATAACTTTAGCTCCCCTTTAGCTTGCTTTAATTAACTTTTGCTCCCCTTCAGCTCGCTGCATACAACTTTAGCTCCCCTTTAGCTTGCTTTAAGTAACTTTAGCTCACTTCCAGCTAGCTTTAGGTAACTTTAGCTCCCTTTCAGCTCGCTTTAGGTTACTTCAGCTACACTTTAGCTCGCTTAAGATTACTTTAGCTCCCCTTTAGCTTGCTTTAGGTAACTTTAG
>NW_026267133.1:3964204-3965664 GCF_000697945.3 Frankliniella occidentalis | reverse complement strand
AGATTACTTTAGCTCCCCTTTAGCTTGCTTTAGGTAACTTTAGATCCCCTTTAGCTCGCTTTAGGTTACTTCAGCTACACTTTAGCTCGCTTAAGGTTACTTCAGCTACACTTTAGCTCGCTCTAGATAACTTTAGCTCCCCTTTAGCTTACTTTAATTAACTTTTGCTCCAATTCAGCTCGCTGCATACAACTTTAGCTCCCCTTTAGCTTGCTTTAAGTAACTTAAGCTCACCTCCAGCTAGCTGCATACAACTTTGGCTCCCCTTTAGCTTGCTTTAGGTAACTTTAGCTCCCCTTCAGCTTGCTTTAGGTAACTTTAGCTCCCCTTCAGCTCGCTTTAGGTTACTTCAGCTACACTTAAGTTTGCTTAAGATTACTTTAGCTCCCCTTTAGCTTGCTGTAGGTAACTTAAGCTTCCCTTCAGCTCGCTTTAGGTTACTTCGGCTACACTTTAGCTTGCTAAAGATCACTTTAGCTCCCCTTTAGCTTGCTTAAGGTAACTTTAGCTGCCCTTTAGCTCGCTCTAGATAACTTTAACTCCCCTTTAGCTTGCTTTAAGTAACTTTTGCTTACCTTCGGCTCGCTCTATACAACTTTAGCTCCCCTTTAGCTTGCTTTAACTAACTTTTGCTCCCCTTCAGCTCGCTTTAGGTAACTTTAGCTCCCCTTCAGCTCGCTTTAGGTTACTTCAGCTACACTTAGTTTGCTTAAGATTACTTTAGCTCCCCTTTAGCTTGCTGTAGGTAACTTAAGCTTCCCTTCAGCTCGCTTAAGGTTACTTCAGCTACACTTTAGCTCGCTTAAGATCACTTTAGTACCCTTTAGCTTGCTTTAGGTAACTTAAGCTCCCCTTAAGCTCGCTCTAGATAACTTTAGCTCCCCTTTAGCTTACTTTAATTAACTTTTGCTCCCCTTCAGCTCGCTGCATACAACTTTAGCTCCACTTTAGCTTGCTTTAGGTAACTTTAGCTCCCCTTCAGCTTGCTTTAGATAACTTTAGCTCCCCTTCAGCTCGCTTTAGGTTACATCAGCTACACTTTAGTTTGCTTAAGATTACTTAAGCTCCCCTTCAGCTTGGTTCAGGTAACTTAAGCTCCCCTGCAGCTCGCTTTAGGTTTCTTCAGCTACACTTTAGCTCGCTTAAGATTACCTTAGCTCCCCTTTAGCTTGCTTTAGGTAACTTTAGCTCCCCTTCAGCTCGCTCTAGATAACTTTAGCTCTCCTTTAGCTTGCTTTAAGTAACTTTTGCTCCCCATCAGCTCGCTCTATACAACTTAAGCTCCTCTTTAGCTTGCTTTAAGTAACTTTTGCTCCCCGTCAGCTCGCTCTATACAACTTTAGCTCCCCTTTAGCTTGCTCTAACTAACTTTTGCTCCCCTTCAGCTCGATCTATACAACTTTAGCTCCCCTTTAGCTTGCTTTAAGTAACTTTTGCTCCCCATCAGCTCGCTCTATACA
>NW_026267133.1:3958111-3958489 GCF_000697945.3 Frankliniella occidentalis | reverse complement strand
TGCTTTAAGTAACTTTTGCTCCCCTTCAGCTCGCTCTATACAACTTTAGCTCCCCTTTAGCTTGCTTTAACTTACTTTTGCTCCCCTTCAGCTCGTTCTATGCAACTTTAGCCCTTCTTTAGCTTGCTTAAGGTAACTTAAGCTCCCCTTCAGCTCGCTCAAGATAACTTTAGCTCTTCTTTAGCTTGCTTTAATTAACTTTTGCTCCCCTTCAGCTCGCTCTATACAACTTTTGCTCCCCTTTAGCTTGCTTTAAGTAACTTTAGCTCCCCTTCAGCTCGCCCCGGGTAAAAATTTTCAGAGACTATTCGCGTTTATCTCGCGTTATCCTTTCCCTGAAAAAAACACATGATGCAAAAGATTATAACTCCAAATGTT
>NW_026267133.1:3952615-3953065 GCF_000697945.3 Frankliniella occidentalis | reverse complement strand
CTACTTTAGGGGGAACATTTGGAGTTATAATCTTTTGCATCATGTGTTTTTTTCAAGGAAAGGATAACGCGAGATAAACGCGAATAGTCTCTGAAAATTTTTACCCGGGGCTCTAGATAACTTTCTTTAGCTCCACTTCAGCTTCCTTAAGGTAACTTTAGCTCCCCTTTACCTTGCTTAAGATATTTTTCGAGTGCTTGCTAAAAAGTGACAGCCTGGAATTATCCAAATGAACTACTCACGGTCAGTGGAGGTGCACCAGGTGAGGTGCGGGTTGTACCGCTCCGTCAGTCTCTTGATCAGGTCCACCTGCTCCAGGGTGAGCTGCACGGCGTCGCGGAACTGCGCCTGGCACGGCACGTACGCGGCCCAGAACTGCAACAGAAGGGGCCCATCATCAGGTGAGAGGGAGGGCGAGAGGGGGAGAAACAGTGTGTGTGTGTGTGTGTG
>NW_026267133.1:3950642-3951343 GCF_000697945.3 Frankliniella occidentalis | reverse complement strand
TCTCTCTCTCTCGCTCTGACAGCACTGAGGCTGCGAGGCCGCTGGCGACTGCAGCCCACTCCGAGCCCCGCGCGTCATTGAGAGGATATGGAGTGGAGTGTCTGAGCGGCTTAGCCGGTCTCACCGCTGTGCCCGGTGGAAAACAAAACTAACTCTACAGGAGGGATTCAATATAAAACTTATGAAACTGTCATTTTTTTATGACATTAATCTGTTGGTAAAGAAAAGTTTTATTCTGTCGTGCGCAAGAACCATAACCCTTTTTGAGATGATATAACTAACTGAATTGGTGAGAACTCATTTTAAATATACTTATACCTGCAGCTGCAAAGGCAACGCAAACTGCACAACCAGTGAGTACGCTCGTGAGAGTGTTTCGATACAAGACAGCGTTAACTTTTCAGAAGTCCGGGGCCGCAACGTGACCACAACAAGAGAGTGTGCGGTCGACTCGACGAGCGAGTTCATTTGGCAGCCCTCTCTCCTTCGACAGCTAGCGGTGAGGAGAGCCGCCGGGGGCGTGCGAGGAGAGCTGATCGGGCTCGTCCTGCGGCGGGGCGTTCCGTGAGGTGTTCCGTTATTGGGCGGGGGGCGTTCCGCTCGTGGGGGGGCTGGGCGTGTTCCCGAGAGGCAAGCAGAGGCTGAGTGGTGGTGTCAGCAGGGCGGATCAGGGCGATCGGAGTCGGGGCAGGGCGGTTTGA
>NW_026267133.1:3945169-3949472 GCF_000697945.3 Frankliniella occidentalis | reverse complement strand
CTCCTCCTCCTCCTCCTCCTCCTCCTCAGTCTCCTCCGGTCGTGCGTGGCGGTGGCGGGGAGGCGCAGCAGCGCCGAGCCCACGAAAGTTTGCGGACGGCTGCGCTTTTCTTTGGCGCAAACGCGAGAGAGAAAGGAGAGAGGACAAAGTGAGAGAGACAGGAGGTGCGCACGAGCCAGAGAGAGAGAGAGAGAGAGAGAGAGAGAGAGAGAGAGAGAGAGGAAAGGGCGGTAGAGTTATGGTGCTTGTCAACCCCTCTCTCGTCCCGCTTCGCGCTTCATAACGTGTCCCAGCAGTGTGTGCAGACGAGACGCGACAGCACGCGGGGCGGGGCAAGCGCAACCCGCGCTCCTGTGCGACCTCGGCAGACCGCGATCATACAGAGCAGCAGACTGGCGTCCGCGTCACCAAAGTGACGCTCCGACAATACTAGGGCTGGAAGCCCCTGGAAAGTTTCCGGAAATTTTCCGAAAAATAGGAAAATTTACGGAAATTTTCATTTTTTTCTGGAAATATTTTAGATCGTATTTTTCTTTCTTGCCTGATAAGTGTAAAGTAATGCTAGTTATTTGGAGAGCACTTCACACCAGTGCAAATCAGATCGAGGGGTTTGCAGTAGCGGTAAGGAGAGCTGCCGCCGCCGCTCGTCACGTCACCGCTGGGCAGTGGCGACTGGACTCTTATCCGGGGTCCGTCGCATAGGTCAGAACACCGACAATAGTGACTGACACTCAGTGATGGGCAGTCCGACTGACGCCAGCCGAACTTCCTGCTACCAAAGTGGCTGGAGCCGTCGGACAGGCTAGAGCGGCCAGAGGCTGGAGTGGATGGAGAATACTGGAGAGGTTGGAGAGAGGTTGCAGCTGATAGATAGACTGGAAATGCTAGAGCGGCTAGAGAGACTGGAGCTTCTGGGGAGGCTAAAGCGGCTAGAGAGGCTGGAACGGCTAGAGAGGCTGGAGGGGATTGAGAGGTTGAAACGGCTAGAGAGGCTGGAGCGGATAGAGAGGCTGGAGCGGATAGAGAGGCTGGAGCGGCTAGGCTAGAGAGACTGGAGCGTCTAGAGAGGCTGGAGCTGCTAGAGAGGCTGGAGCGGCTAGAGAGGCTGGAGCGGCTAGAGAGGCTGGAGCGGCTGGGGAGACTGAAGCGCCGCGGCGGCGGGACGCCTGGAGACCGTTTATTTTGCTCCTCTGCGCGATGAGCAGCTGCTGACTCGAGCGCGCTCCAGCGGCCGTGCTCCGGCAGGTAAACGAGTTAGAGCAAATTAACAGTTTCCTTCTCTCTGTCGAGCTGCGTCCGGTGGAGCGCGGGCGGCAGGAGAGAGAGAGAGAGAGAGAGAGAGGGAAGGGGGGGGGGGCATAACTTGATTACGAGGCCTGTCAGTGAGGGACCTACGAGTGCAGCCAGCTTGCTTTGCTTTCAAAGGCCCGGCCCCGCCGGCCAGGCCAGCCGAGAAGCGCGTCCTGCCGTGAAATAAGAGCAGCCAGCGGCCCAGGCCTTTCTGGTGGCGGTGCACCAGGGCGGCCCTCCAGGACGGCGCTCCAGGGCGGAACTCTAGGGCGGCCCTCCAGGGCGGCTCTCCAGGGCGGCCCTACAGGGTGGCGCACCAGGGTGGCCCTCCAGGGCGGAGCACTAGGGCGGCGCTCCAGGACGGCGCACCCGGAGGCGGCGCACCAGGCGGGTGCCGCTGCTGGAGCAGAGGCCCGGCGTGTCCAGAAACACAAGGAGTGTGAAGGCGGCGGGCAGCGCGTTGCGGCACGTTGTGTTGTGGGCTAGGCGGGGAGGGATTGCGGCCCCAGGGGAGCGCATGGCCACCGGCCGCCCCCCCACCCCTCCCCTCCCTCACCCCCAGCGCGTCCCCCGAGGTTGAAGAAGGTGGGGGCGGATAGGATCGTGCAGATGGATGCCCGGCGGAGAACCTCCCTACACTCCCAGCTCCCCGACCTCTGTTCCGGATCCGGGGGGGCAGGAGGAGGGGGGGGGGGAGGAAGTACAGCCACAGCAGAGAGCGTCGGAGTGCCGAGGACGATGCTTAACCATGAGTGCAGACGGATTTGAGCCCGAGCCCCTCCCTTGCACCTCCTGTTCCTGCCCCGTCCCCCTCGGGGCTCTTAGCATAATGTGCCTGGGGGGGGGGGGGGGGCGTCCCCAGAGCAGGCCCGCTGCTTGGACAAGCATCCGCCCCCGAAAGGCTCTCGCACAACGAGAACAATACGCGGGCGTGGTCCTGCACGATATCCGAGCGAGCGGGCCCACACTCAGTTGAGATTGTTTCCGAGTGCCGCGTGACATGGTCTAGGCGATCCTGAAAGTTCAGGAGGTCCTGGAGTGCCGCCTATATGGAGAACCTGGAGATCGTCGGGGTTCAGGAGTCAAAGAGGTACTGGTGGCCAGGGAGGTCCTGTGAAGGTCCTGGCAGGTCCCTCGCCTAAGCAGAGCAGAGTGATCATTCCCGATGGAAGGGACCCCCCCCCCCTCTCTCTCTCCCTATATATATTTTTCTCTCGCTCCTTGGATGATGTTGATGCTCGCTCGCGGTTAGCCTAACGAGAAATGTCAATCATATCAGACGAACGTCGTTCGTTCGGAGCCTTTCTACACCCCACAAGTCTGATGGCATTTTTAATATATCATCAAAAAGGCCGGAAAAGGGCAGGGAAAAAATTATGTATAAAAAAAAGAGTTCAAAACGTAGAGCTGTAAAAATATTGCCCAACGACAGGCCTTTGATCGCTGCCTGCCACAGCGCGGGCACGGGAGCGCGACTCTCCCGGACTCTCCCGCAGAGTGCTGCTGCTGCGCATGATGACGCGGGAAAAGGGGGAGGGGGGGATTATTGCAATGAGTTCATTATTGCTTCCGGACGGACAATTATGGAGCAAGTTCCACAACAGAGCATTAAGGGCCCATGTTTTATGCAGACAGTCGCCATAAAAATGGCGGCAGCGGCGGCCCAGTCCGTTTATGTGTCACTGCCACACACTCGCACCAGCACAGTCTCGCTCTCTCTCTCTCTCTCTCTCTCTCTCTCTCTCTCTCTCTCTCTCTCTCTCTCTCTCTCTCCCCCCAAAAGCACAGCGATTTCAGCGAAAAACAAAATAAAGGCGTGGAAGCCTGCTAAAGCCCAAACCTCATCGTGCTCTATTAATATTGCGTGTGTATGTGAGTACGAGAGTGAGCAGTACTGCCGTGGACGCGTGGAGGCTAACGCTACTGGAGAGCGCTGCTGGAATTCCAGGCAGGCAGGCAGCAGCGCGTAGCTCGCGCCGCGGGGGTCATCTCTCCTATCGCCCTTGAGATTCCAGGAGGGCCCCGAGGCCCCGCCCCTTGAAATTCCAGCAGTCGTGCGCCCTAGCCGAGCCGAGCCCGGACGTCTCCACCGGCCTCTCTCCAGCAGCGCGCCGATACGCCCTACACTGCAGCGATAAACCGCGGCTCAGGTGGGCCGCACCGCCCCGCCCCGCCTCCACCCTGCCCCCGCCCCGCCTCCACCCCCTCCCACCGTATGTCAGGGCCAGCGAAGGGGTGGTGGTGGGAGCAGCGCACTGCCCACAAAAAAACTACAGCCATATCCGAAAATGAATGAAAAAAGAAATTTTTTTCGCAAAAGTTGATAATTAAAGTGTCCATTTCCGCGCGTCGAGCTCTGATTGGAGCGAGGCAGAGTCAGTCCACCGGGGGCAGCGGGGGCGGCGGGGGCACCTGACTCTGCCCCCCCAAAAGCCCTACCGACCGACCGGCAGAGCCCAATTCGCGAAATTAGCCGCGGCTCAAAACTCACACGGGCGTATACCGCGCCCGCCACGCAAAGCTCGTCCGGCCCGCAGCCAGAGGTGGTTTAAAGAGAATTAAAAGTAAATTTGAAAGCAATTAATAAATTAGGATGAAATCCGCAGCGACCGACTGACGACCTGGACGTGTACGTGTATGTATGTTTTAGGGTATGCGGGGAGAGGATGCGGAGGATGGACGAGGCATGCCAGTAATAAAACATTACCTCAACCAAAACTAAGTGGGCTCAAAATTAAAAAAAAAAAAAACGAAGATGCTGGGTGTCATTTTGTTATTTGTGAGCCACGGCCACATGCTGCGTTATAGGCAGGCAAACCAATGTAGGGGAAATCTAAACAAAAACTGTGCCGGCTGTGTGTGAAAGAGAGGGAGAAAGGGAACAGAAAGGCGTAGAGCATCCCCGGTATGGGCCAACACACACGTGAGTGACCCCCACCCACCCCCTCCCGGTCTACACCGCGCCCCGATCCCCAACTCTTTTCTGATAGGCTTCATACCCCTCACCCCCCCC
>NW_026267133.1:3943764-3944619 GCF_000697945.3 Frankliniella occidentalis | reverse complement strand
GAGAGAGAGAGAGAGAGAGAGAGAGAGAGAGAGAGGCCGTCGACGGGTTACCAGGCCAGCCCCGGGGCCACCTTACGCAGGCCCCGTACGAAGGAGCTCTTCTTGCTCCGGGGAATTAGCGCGTGAGGGGAAAACCCCGTGCTGTGTGAAAAGAGAAAGAGGGAAAATCACACTTAATGCTGGTGTTTCTTGTAACTCACAATTCGGTTCCGGCGTGTGGTATGGGGAAGGTACTACTGTCCTACTTGGGGAGTCTACCGGCAACACACCCGCCCCCCGCAGTGTGTGATTCAGACCGAGGTGAGAGAGGCAGAGAGAGAGAGAGAGAGAGAGAGAGAGAGAGAGGGGGGGGGGCAGAACCCGTTGTGTTCATGTGTGTGCACGGAGAGTTAGGCCCAAGTAAATCAAGGAGTCGGAGACACACTCCGGGCCGGGGCGAGGTCGGGGGCTGAATGACAAAGCAACGCCAAACTACTATGCACACACACGGACACACACAGACACAGACACAAACGCACACACACAAACACGCACACGAACGCATGCCTCTCGAGGTCTGATTACCATGGGGGTATAGTCTCCCCTATGCGCTGCTGACACTACACCGTCCATTATTTACAGTGAAATGGAGATGACGGACGTGGTGCACTCCGTCTGTAACGCCCCTATGCGCCGCCGATGCAGCCGGTGGGGGACGCGCCTATCCGCCAGCCCGTCACATACTCGTCAAAGGCGCCGGTCGAAGTGCGTGAGATATTTATCCGCACCGCTTCAGGACTGTCCATAATGCGTTTGAGAGAGATGGAGAGAAAGAGAGAGGTAAAAGTATCCTCGTTATAACTCGCCCATAAGTCA
>NW_026267133.1:3941620-3942159 GCF_000697945.3 Frankliniella occidentalis | reverse complement strand
CGTGTGCTCTTTCAACGCACTTTTTATTTACAAAAAGGGGGAGGAAAATCACACAGCTTGATACGAGTATGCACTACACTGGGAAGACAGGTGAGTGACAGTTGAAACAACACCGCCCAGATTTGTTAGACCTACATTTCCTGATAATTCGCACCTGCAAGATAAAAAAAACTAACAGCAATACATACAAAAGCTTTCGCGAAGGGAATCAAAATAAGGAAAGTGAAACCTCCGTGCTGAGCGCCAAACTCTGCTGTTCTGGGAGGCCACACACAGCAGCGGCGCTCCAGACCCCTGGCCCTGCTCTTGCTCCCCCCCTCCATCGGGAGCAGTTTAAACGGATCGCCGTTTTGTACCGGGCACATTGTGTATTTACGGCACTTTTTTTACGGGCAATTACCTCCGCGACAAGCAGCAGCAGCGCGCGAGCGCAGATCTCGAAGAGGAGGAATAAAATAAATTTAAAAAAGGAAATAATAGAAGTTTCCAAGTAATGCGCTTTCCCGCTGGCTCGCGCCGTCTGTCTGCGCGGCCATGGT
>NW_026267133.1:3937668-3939375 GCF_000697945.3 Frankliniella occidentalis | reverse complement strand
AAACAAATCTTTTTACGTCGGGTCGCTCCATTCACAAAACCGCACCGCGCACCCTTCTGTTCGGAACATCCGAGTCACATAAAGGGAAAGAAAAAGTGTGTTTGCAGTGCACGCTAATGTCCGCAGAGTTTATTTGGAGGGAAGAAAAGAGTTGGGTCTGGAGCCAGCGCCTGCAGAAGCGAGAATAGGCACACTGGCCGACACGAGTGCCTAACGGGACTGCCTACCCCGGGCGTTGCAGGCGCTTTGGGTGAGTACGTAGGCATCCCGGTGGACACGAGTGACTAACGGGACTGCCTATCGTGCGGGCTCTTCGCTTTGTCTAGGGTTCAAAGCCCTGGAAAGTTTCCGGAAAATTTTAGGAAAATTTCGGGTAAAACCGGAAAAATTCCGGAGAAAAATTGAAAGTTTCCCAGACTTTTGAAGTTTTCCATTCTTTTCCGGAAATTTTAGGGAATTTTCCGGAGTTTTTCCTGGAACACTCTAAATGTCAAGGGACAATTTTGTCCGTAGATTTGCAACGATTTCGTGCACATCCAGAAAGGATGCAATTTTGTTCCTAAAACTAGACAAATTGTGTGAAACTTCACACAATTTGTCCAATTAAGGAAAGGATGCAATTTTGTTCCTAAAACTAGACAAATTGTGTGAAACTTCACACAATTTGTCCAATTAAGGGAACAAAATTGCATCCTTTCTGGATGTGCACGAAATCGTTGCAAATCTACGGACAAAATTGTCCCTTGACATTTAGAGTGAAAATTTTGGAAACTTTCAACCCTACTTAGTGTTGCCAGTTGCCAGCGGCTGGGGCGCGCCGTGCAGTCAGACAATAGAATCCCGAGCCGCTAGCGCGTCGCTACAGCGCATGGAGTCATGCCGACGACGACAACGGCAGTGGCGTGACTGCGCCGCCAGAGAGTTGCCTCTGTCGTCTATGTGATGAGCGGTGTCTCTCTCCCACTCCCTTCCCTCCTCACCCCCGTCACCACCTCACAGCTGTTGTCACACGGCAGCATGAGGGGCACGACGTGAAAGTCATTTCATCGCGACGAATCTCGTTCAAAGACGCCCTCTATACCCGCTGGTTACTTTGAAGAGGGAGAGATTCTTGATCTGTATTTGAATGAAGAAATTTACATTTTGATTTGTGTCAATATTTATATAATTCGCTTTTTATATGAATAAATTTTGATTTGAAACGATTTTGATTTGACCAGGATTTGAATAGACTTTGAAAGTGAAATCTGAGGTACAAAACAGCTAAGAGTCCCTACGAGAGTTCCGTTCGTCAAGTGGGGAGGGGGGAGCGGAGGGGGGGGGGAGTTTCTGGCGTGACCGAAACACCCCTCCATCGGCGACGAGGCGCCTCGGCTTCTCCACACGGACACCATAAACACACGACACGGCCTCGGGTGGCATCAAGATACGCGGAGCCTTCGCAAGCGAGCGAGCGAGAGAGAGAGAGAGAGAGAGAGTGGGAGACACTGAGACCAATTTGTCCCCATTGGCGCGGACCTTGCAGCAGTCTGATAGGGTGCATGGCGCATCACACGTATGGAGTCCAAGGGGTAGTCTTATCGCATGAGGGGTGGAGCCAAGAGTCGTGGCGTGGCTAGCCGGCATAAGGCTACGACAGGGGAGAGAGAGAGAGAGAGAGAGAGAGAGAGAGAGAGAGGGAGGGAGAGAGAGGGAGAGAGAGAGGGA
>NW_026267133.1:3936147-3937546 GCF_000697945.3 Frankliniella occidentalis | reverse complement strand
GGGGGGGGGGGGTACACGTCTGGCAGGACACGACCTCACATTCATTCCGCCGCCCCTCAGACATCATCGCGAGCATCGCTCCTTCGCGACGGCGGCAGCGTCACCCCCGAGCAGCAGCAGGGTCCTCCGCAGCAGGGGTACAGGGGGAGGCACAGCTTATAGAGCGGAGCAGCGGGGAGGTAAAATAATAAAAAGAAACAAACGCACTGACGCAATAAACAATCATGATGGCGTCCAATAAAATTAAGCGATTTCGTTTTGCCGTCAGCCCCCCTCCCCCCTCCCCTCCTGTTTCCCAGGCCCGTCGCTTGGCCCTTGCCACCCGCGTCTCTCCCACACCACCGCTGCGGCACATCACTCGCTGCCTGCTGACCGTAAATTTGTGACCCTCCTCTCCTCCCACCTCCCCCCCCCCCCCCCCCCCCTCTCTCTCTCTCTCTCTCTCTCTCTCTCCCCCCCTTCTCTCTCTCTCTCTCTCTCTCTCTCCCCCCCCCCCCCTCTCTCTCTCTCTCTCTCTCCCTGACCACTGCAGCTGTTGCTCAGAGCGGTGTGGTGTGGTCCAGACGGGGCTGGCTGTCGTGCTGCTGCTGCTGCTGCTGCTGCTGCTGCGGCTCGAGCCAAAACTACTCGGCTCGCTGGCACGGTGGCTGCTGCGCGCGGGCCTGCCTCCTGTCTTGTGCGGATGAGGTCATAGGACGCAGGGACCCCAGGGACCCCATGATAATTGTACGCACGCCCCCTTCCCTTCCACGGGGTTCATGGAATCCCTATAGACGACCATCCTTTATGATCCTTTCGCAGATTCCCATAACATTTGCACCCCCCACCCCCACCCAATGTTTAGGCACACCATAACTGGCAGTGAGAAAACTTTCTTCGCAAAATAACCGATTAATCACAAATGACGTAAACTTTAGAAGAGAAAGTATTTTGTATCTAAATTTTGTCAAAGTCTCACACTTTATCTCACACAAGCGCAAGAAAGCACTCAATAAAATCAAAGTATACAAAAGAATGTTGTAAAAATATCAAGAAAACAAATTTTTGGGGGGAGGAGCAGTGTACAATAACAGAGAAGAGCGACACAACGGCATAACGACCGAATGTGAGGCTCCCATGACAATTGGCCTCCCGTTTAAATGGGGCGTATATGCAGCCAGTACTGATTCGGCCACGAGGAGTCGCATGCGAACGGCATGACAGCAAGCGTGACAGCAATAAAGAAAACACCCGCACCGGCTACAAAACGCACACACACACACAACAAGCTGCTGTCAGCTGAATTGGGGCCGGCGAGTGCGTACTCTGCATTGAGTGGCGAGGCGGGGCGGGGCGGGGCGTTGGGGCCGGCGAGTGCGTACTCTGCATTGAGTGGCGAGGCGGGGCGGGGCGGGGCGGG
>NW_026267133.1:3933913-3936097 GCF_000697945.3 Frankliniella occidentalis | reverse complement strand
AGGGGTTGGCACGGATTCTAAATGGCAGACATGTAAAACTGGCCGTAAAAAAAAAGAGGGCGAGAAGGCCGGGACACGGGCCGTGGGGAGGTTGGGGGGGGGGGGGGAGGGAGCAGACGGACAGAGAGGCGGCCGGACAGCTCGCCCGCCCCTTCCACAAGGGCAGCAGGGCTTATCACTGACAGCCCGCGGGGGAGAAGACAAAATAGTTTTCTGTTCGGGGCGGCCGCCACAGCAGCGCATACCGTCCGAAAATGTGATGAATGTGATCCGGGGAGGCGTTCGGAAAAGTTTAAGCGGCACGGACACGGCGCGGGCCCGCCCCCCCTGCGGCTTTGACCAGGTGTGTGGCGGCCGGCTCCGCCCTACCGATGTGCCGTCGAGCAGTGACGTGGGATCGCATTGATTTTTTTTTATCCCCCCCCCCTCTCTCTCTCTCTCTCTTTTGTTCCGTACTTTTGTTCCCCATCGTCATATCCATCCATTATCATGAGGCAAATGTGCGTTGTGTGGTGTGTTTGCAGTTCGTGACGAATAAGCGCGCCCAGAAAGATCACCGGTGCACGATGGCCAGCGGCATTAGGCCGGTTTGCTCAACCTCGGGCCTTATCGCGACTCTCTCTCTCTCTCTCTCTCTCTCTCTCTCTCTCTCTCTCTCTCTCTCTCTGCGGCCACGTGCGCGAGTTCGCACGGCTGTGTAGAGGGTCCCCGCGCCGCGCACCCCGGACAGAGAGACCCCTATGCCGTGTGCCCTGTACGGACAGAAAATACCCTGCTGCCGCATTTTAAACACATGACACAAAGAACATTGAAAAAAAAAAAAGAAAAAAAAATACAGACAAAAAAATGAATTTTGTTGCAGCGGTGCCACTCTGTTTTTCGCAGTGTAGTTTGCCGCCTGACCGCCCGTGCGTCACCTGTGCTCGTCCCGACGACAATCAAGATGTACATCCATCAAGAGTCGCCGCGGGGCATCGTCTCTCTCTGTCGCTTCTTCTCTCTGCTCCGTCTCTCTCTATCACTTCTTCTCTCCACTCCGTCTCTCTCACCCCCTTCTCCCGCAGGTGACAAGGAAGACTAAGTACATTGGTGTATAAAAAAAATCCGGACACGTCCGTCTGACAGACCCACGCACCGCCACCGTTATTCGCGCGTACGTACCATAAAACGTCCATTAATGCAATATCATTCGTTGCCTTTTTTTAGTGCTTTTCTTTTACCTCCATTCTATTTTTATCCGTTCTATTTTTCCTAGAGGGGAAAGAAAAATACCGGGAGAAGCGATGGAGCGTAATATCGAGTTCGATTCATCATTTCGCCAAGGAAGCCGCTGAATGCTCCCGTTCCTTTTCTTCCTTTTCTCTCTTGCCAGCTCGCTCATAGTAGTCTCCCTCTCTCTCTCTCTCTCCCTCTCTCTCCCTCTCTCTCTCTCTGTCACACACACATCGCACGTGCACATAACGCCGCAGGCGAGAGAGGCCTCCGCGGCGGCAAAACCATTAAAGAGCAATTTCGTGCGGCCGGTGGCGCGCAGCACCCTCGTTTTCAGTCGATGCATTGATTTTGTGATCACTTTCGTGAGTTACACACCTCCCCGACCGACAAACGGAAAGTAAAAGTGTGCGAGGCAGGGTGGGCGGCGGAAAACGGAAGTGAGACAGACAAAAAAAAAGGAACTATCGAAGGTAGCATTTATTCATTAGAAGTGTTGGCTCATTCTTGGTTCTTTTCGTATCTCACTTGTTTCTTCCTTACTCACATTTAGACACTTTTAATTAATCTTTCTCTCTCTCTCTGTCTCACTCCATCTACAATCCCCCTCCCCCCTTTCCCCCCTGCCAGGCAGAGATTCTGACGCAGGACAAATAATTGATGCATCTGCCATTACTGTCTGTGGCGGCCAAGTGCTAAATCGAGGCTCTATTTAGTGGCCTTCCCCTCCCCGCCACGCCACGCCGCGCCTGCCCTTCATCTATAATGTAAAGGGATGTTGCGTCACGAATATATTAATTCATTAAATGAATGATGCTCGGCGGAGACGAGGCTGCCATGGTCGTCGTGTATTTTGCCCTTTTTTTTCCTATCGTTTCCCGCTCGGCCCAAATCAAGAGGGGAAGAAGCAGAAGAAGAGGTCCCTTTTGGAAGAGAAAAAGAGGAGGGGGAGGGGGGGAGGGGTAGAAAGAG
>NW_026267133.1:3931822-3933613 GCF_000697945.3 Frankliniella occidentalis | reverse complement strand
GAGAGAGCGAGAGAGCGAGAGAGCGAGAGAGCGAGAGAAGGGATCAGGGGTGTAGACAATAAATTAACCGACGTCCTGCTGCGTGCTGCGGTAATTAAGCTTGCCGCTCGATCGGTCGGGCCGCCGGGGCGTTGACGGGGGTCGCCGCTCGCGTGGCAGCTCAGCGGACCCGTGCGGCTGCCTGCACTGACCGAGAGGCGCCACCCGAGGGGTCCTTTACTAGAAATTTTAGCCTACACCGATTTTTCTGTTTTTCTTGATTTTTTGTAATTTTTTCTGCCTTTTCGTTGATTTTTTCTGATTTTTTGTTGTCGTTTTTTTCATGAATTTTCATGATTTTTTTAAGTGATTTTTCGTGATTTTTTTTAAGGGTGTACACTGATTTTTTTGAGTGAAGGACCCCTTTGCCGCCACCAGAGGGCACCGCCGCCGCGGGGTCGACAACAGAAATAGCAGCGACAACAAGGAAAACGACGGATATACTAAACGACAGACAGAGGCAGCAGAAGAGAGAAGATTACACGTCGATGCACATTCACCGTTCTCAGTGCTTCGGGAGGGGTTGAAAGAGAACCCAGAGAATAGGTAAATCAGTTCTCAAAGAGCATCGCGCATCGCGCTTCTCCGTCCTCCGCGGCCAGATGCAGCTACGGCGGGAAACGGAACTTCCAAGTACGGGCGGAACTACTACTCTCATGGATGGCAGTCTGTCGTGTCTTTCAAGGAAAACGACCAAAAAAAAAAATCCGCAACTCAAAGCTGCAGCACAAACGGGACGACAAAAATTGACAGGCACACCAAACAACACGGGGTGGAGCAACAACATCTCGCGGGCGGAGAGTGAGTGAGAGAGAAGGTGAGAGTGACGCGCCACGCTGGTTGGGACGTTGTTGGGGCGAGACGGGGGAGGGGACGGGGGAGGCGACGGGGGAGGGGGGGAATCCCCAAGCGCCGCGACGCGGTGGAATCAGTGGGGCCTCCGGCAGGAGGACACGGACCGAGACAGCTACAAAGCGAGAGGCGTCTGGTCGGGGTCGGGCACGAGCGATGCGTTGCGGGGGGCGGGCCCGCCGCCTGCCGCCCGCCGACTCCACCGCCCCTCAGCTGGTCCACACCGCCCCCGCCGCCCCCGCCGCCCCCGCCCTGGCCGCGCCTGGACGCTCTGTAATGATCGTGCCTATTATGTGCATGCATAATTCCCCAGGCGCTGCGCTACACGGATGGGGCGGGCCAAACGCGGAGCAGTCGAGTGGCTTTGCTTATTTGAGCCAAACTCGCTAACGGAGCTGCGAGCCGAGCAGCGCGCTCCTCTCGACGCTATCTCTGGTTTTTTTGTGCCCGTGGCTTATTTGAACTTCCCGCGCCCCGCCCACCCGTGCGGCCCGGCCCGGGCGAGCAGGCGAAGAAGTGATCACGCCCCCGACTCTCACACGATGTTGACGCGCGCACGAGCAGTTGGGCCGGCGGGGTTGGCCCCTTCTGCGATCCCACTCGCCACTTCAACAACCTCCATCGCTCTCCGCACATGAGTTTCCAAGTCCCTCCTCCCCTCTCCTCATCCTATCCTGCCCCGTGCAAACAGCCTCGCGTGCACATCACTTGGGACCCGTCGACACAGCCCGGGGTACTCCCTCGCAAAGACCTTCTCATCCGCACTCGGACCCCGGTGAGGCGCGCGCGGCCGACTCGGTTTGGCGAGGGAATTCCAGTTAACCCTTTGGAGCTCTCCTCGGGACTCCTCTGCAAGCTATCCCCCCCCCCCCCGCTTACATGTTGCTTGTCGACCTTCCT
>NW_026267133.1:3927888-3931763 GCF_000697945.3 Frankliniella occidentalis | reverse complement strand
GGGTGCTTACATGTTGCTTGTCGACCTTCCTCCTCCTGGCGGCGCGTCCCTCCATGCACACCGTTGACTTTACGTCTGTTGCTTTGACGAAATTTTTCTCTTGAATAATGGTTTTCGCTTTATGGCAACAGTGTTAATAATTATTTTTTCTGTGTTCACACACACCCATCCGCACCCAGAAAATGAGGTTCTTGATTCAAGTAAATGTTCTTGGAACAAGTCAATTTCTTAACACAGGTCTAGGACTCGGTCTACGATTTTGACTTGTACCGAGGATACTTACTTGATTCGAGAGCATCGTTTTTTGTTTGGGTGAGCGATAGAAACGACGCAGAGCCGTAACTAAAATCGACGGACATTATTCGTAATTTGAGAGTAAAACAAAAACACCGAACTCCGGCGCGTCGCGTCGGCTCTCTCGCGGAACGGCTATTCTTCTCGAAAGTGTTGGCGGGAATCTTGAAAAAGCCTTTTCTCCTGCTGCTCCTCCTTCGTGGCAGCCGATCCCGCCTCGCCCGTCTGCTAACTTCCCCTCGCCTCCCTTCCTTTTAATTAGTCAAAAGAGCGGCGCACGGGTTCTTTTCTTCCACCTCCCCCTCTCCTTTTGCTCTTTAGTTTTATTCCTCAAAAGCACCACCGCGCGCGATGCTCGACCGCTAATCACTCCCAGACGCCCCATTCGCTCTCTCAACTCTTCATGTTTTGTAGGAATAAAACGAAATGTTAAGAAAGAGAAAAGGGCTCAAAATATAATTTTCTTCCAAGCAGTCCAATGATTTTAACACATTCAAGAATTGAAAATATGGGGAGTAAAACGTTAAAAGAATAAAATACGGTGTGCATGTACACGTCTACACTGTAAAAGAGATTTCACTACTACTCCATTTGAGCGATATTGAACGATTAAAGCAGTCTCCTTAAAGTCATGGCAATCAATGACATATGGTAAACTCTATTCTTAAATTTGATCATAATTAATATAACTTTCACCAAACATTTTCAAAAGCAGTCATACTCCGAAAACTAACACACCATGTTTACGCAGTGTTAATTTCCAGTGCAAGACGGATGTTTGGAAGCCTCTCTAATGGCCAGCAGCGCAGTGCAGCCGTTCCATGACCAGCCGCGCACCCGGGCAGAGTCGCCTCCAAGTCTAATTTATTTCGCACGCGCTAAATCTTGTTTCGCGTGATTTGCTATGGCTGCGGTGCGCTGGTTGGCTGCCATGGCGGGCTGCAAAGTCCCGTGGGTGGCTGGGTGCCCCCACCCGCCCTGCCCTGCCGCTCTCCACCACGCCCCACCGGGCTACGCCAAGCATGAATATGCACCTGATGAGTCTTTATTTTACCACCGGACACACGGCAGAGCGAGAGAGAAAGAGAGAGAGAAACGTTTTCAAACATGTGGACGCTGGCCGAAAATCACGTCCTATACTTTCTGAACGGGGTGGAAGAAAAAAAGAGGAAAAGTGCGGGGCATGGGCCGGCCGTATTGGTCCGGAAAGGTCAGACCAGGCCGCGCTACAGGCCGCAGGCGTTGTGGACTTTTATCGGAAAGCGAAAATGTCAAACTGCTGAGCCATTAGTGGAGGAGGGGCTCCACTTGTCCGCACGCCCCCCCCCCCCCCCCGTATGAGGTGCGAGAGAGAGAGAGTTTCTACGGTACACTCGATGGTCACGGCCGATAGCGCGCTCTTAGGCCCCGGGCCAGTCCAGGCCGGCCGCACCACCAGGATGCCCTGGGGATCCCAAAGCACTTCATTTGGACTGCGGAGGGCTCGGCGGGGGGGGAGGGGGGGGGATGGGGCGGGGGGAGTCCGATAATGTGACTGCAGGGCGCTCATTGCCACGATCGAACGCCACGGGGAGCGAGCGAGGAGAGAGTGAGAAACGAAGATAGAGGGAGAAGGACGAGAGAGAGAGAGAGAGAGAATGGGGAGAAGGGGTGCCGATTGAATCGCACGATACCGGACGACCGGGCTCGGTGCGCCGCTGGTTGGTTTGGGGACGCCGCCATCCACTAGGAAACAATCAACACCCCTCTCTCTCCCCCCTCCCCGCTTTCGCTCTCGTTATCCCTCTCTCCCTCGCTCTCGCCGGGCGTCCAGCAGCAGTGAGAGCGCGGCGCAGCTGGAGCGGCGAACACCCATCACCTATATCAATTTGGCTCGAGGGGGTTTGGGGCGCGCGGAGCACGGCGCGTGAGAGTGGAGAGGGTGGTGGGAGAGCGAGGGAGCGAAAGAGAGCGAGAGAGAAGAGAGAGAGAGAGAGCTTAAGCCGACACGCCCACCCGCGTCACGCACGGAATCACGCAGTGCAGCGAGGAGAGAGGAACAGCGGGGAGAGCAGGCAGACACGGAGCAACGGCGTACAACAGGATGTCTGCGGTGTTCTGATCGCTGCAGCAGACCGAATGCGGCCGTCGACCTTGTTCCGTCCCTCTTGCTCTCTCTCTCTCTCTCTCTCTCTCTCTCTCTCTCTCTCTCTCTCTCTCTCTCTCTCTCTAAAAGTCCCCGCGGGGATGCTCAAGTTGTGAAACTCATTGGTGATAACGCGCTTGTGGGACGCTGAGGCAAGGTAAGGTCCCAGTGAGGCCACCCGCCGAGCCCAGCCACGCCCCACCACGCCCTCACACGGCAAACTTTATAGCTGAGTGTGCCGGCATGCGGCCCACTCAGCTGCTTTTGTCCGGCTGACCCAGAGAGCAGCGGTGAGCTCGCCCCGGGAACCATCGGCGGCGACGCCGAGCGCCAACCACACTGGTGCAACCATCGGAACACACACAGCACATAACCAGCGATACGGTATCTCGTACACAATCATCAGAGCAGGACACATTAACTTTATCGGAAAACTATCATCATCAGGCCCATTAGACGAGCATTACAGAACGAGCCGGCCATCATCGAGTGGTCCCCCGAGACAGATCAGCGGAGCGGAGAGCGTCCAGCAGAGGGGGCGCGGGCGGCTAGTGTAGCGAGCGTGCAGAGGGAGGGGCGCACTGAGGCCCCCGATAGTTACAGGGGCAGTTTTACAAGGGATCTGGGGAGAGCGAAGAGTTTAGAAGGAAGGGAAAGACAGAGATTTGGCATGAACTGTTCGAGTAGCGTGTATAGGAAGAGAGGACAAGACACACAGAGAGGGAGAGAAGGGCGGGCGTAGGAACACTGTGAAAAATAGTAGGTAGGTTTACAGGAAGATTTTCCTTGACGCAAGTTGTAAAATTACAATTTGAAATCGTAAAAATACATGCAAGACGTATCGACTTGGAATCCATTGGCGAGCAAAAAATCTGCTCTCGTAAATTTACAACTTAAATTATAATTCGAGTTTACAAAAACTTTGTAAATTTACGACGGCATTTTTTACAGTGGAATGCGGTGCGGTCTCCTCCGGGTGCAGTGCGCATCGCGGCCCCCATTTACGCTAAATCACAAATCGTAATCGGATACACCCGCCTTCCTCCTCCGCCTCGTCCTCCTCACCATCGTGATAATTGAACGGGTCCGAGCCAAGCAGGGCCGAGCCGCCCCCGGGCCGCCCCCGGGCCGCCCCCAGCCGGGCCGGGGGTGGGGCATATCGGCACGAGGATCGCCACTACTCTCTAATAGGATTGCGGCCGCCGCCGACCCGCCCCCGACTAGCCGCACAAATCGTGTGATAAGAAGCCGTTTTTCAGTCGGAATATGCCGAGCAGAGGCCCCCGAGCCGAGCCACAGACGATGTCGTCAGCGCCGCGCGCCGGGAGGGAGACAGTCGCCATAACGTTTTCCCCCTCTCTCTATATATATATCTCTTTTTACTTTCCTCCTTGGCCCGCCGTCTCTCTCTCTCTCTCTCTCTCTCTCTCTCTCTCTCTCTCTCTCTCTCTCTCTC
>NW_026267133.1:3927118-3927831 GCF_000697945.3 Frankliniella occidentalis | reverse complement strand
GTGTTTTCTTTACCAGCGCCACTAATTCCGCGATTGCGTGATGCGATGAGCGGCTGTGCGAGGCGAGTGCCGAGTTGCGAAAGAGAGCAAAATAGAGCGAAAGAGGGCCAAAGAGAGCCGGGCGGGCGCAAAGCCCTGAGAGAGGGCGAGCAGTTAGTGACGACCGATCTTATTATTCCCGAGAGCGGCGGGAGGCGGGCGGCCAGAGCGGCTACGAGAGCGAGATTGAGAGAGAACGTTTCCAGCAGAACCGCGGAGAGAAAAACCTTTCAGCTGCGAAACAACTTTTTGGCCAGAGCCAATTACTAGCAGAGTTTAGATGTCACACCGCGTCATCCAGAAGTCTTGTCACGTCACCCTGATGTGTAGGCCTAACGTGCCCAGCTTAATTCGTTTGATGGGTAGCCCGCGTTCTCTCATTGCCACGACGACCTCAATAATCACCTTCCTGTATTTTTTCTCGCGAGTGATGACCGGTTCCTGCGCACGGACCCTCCTGCGATAAGAATGAGGCAGCAGGTTCGACATGAGTAGGCGAATAAAGTACTTCTCCAAGCAGTTCAACAAACATGGCCGTCGGAAGTGGGGTGCAGGGGGGGCAACTCGCCCCCCCTAAAATATTCTAGGGGGGGCGCCAATTCCAAGAAATATTAGGGAGAAAGTGAGGTTTTCCCGAAACCCCCAGTCTTTTTGGAAAGTCGAGGATTTAACTG
>NW_026267133.1:3920053-3921235 GCF_000697945.3 Frankliniella occidentalis | reverse complement strand
CCCCATAACTCAGTCGCCGCTTTGAGCGCGGCCCGCCCGCCGGCCCGCCCCGGGGCGCTCAGCCAATGCAGCCGAATGCACTCCAGCACGCCGCAGCACGACGCAAGAGTTTTGGCGAGGCGTAACGAGGTCACGGAGAAAAGGGGAGATTGTTTGTAGTCGTTGTTTTTTTCGTTTGCATATCGTCAATGTTTTATTTATTTCTGCTTCTGCTTGCTTCCGTTTGCTTGGTTTTAGTCCGATCTTCTGTTCTCTAAATGCTGTACGTACACAGCGCGGGATTTAAGTCGCCGTGTCTCTTTGTTTCAGTCATGCAAAATGACATAGAGGAAACGGGAAAAAGCATTACATTTCTTGATTAAGTCTTATGGCGGAAGCGTAAAGGGTTCGGCGTTGTTCTCGTTTCTCGATCGGCGAGAGCAACACAAGCGAGAGGGGCTCCGGTTTACACTGACCTCATCCGCCCCTTCTCGGGCGGAGTGAGAGTGGAGCTCCCCGTCCAAAAATGAGCGGAATGTGCTGTATATATATTGAAAGGGGCCAGTTGGCGAGGCGGGCAGGACAAACAAGTATGATACGAGAGAGGAAAAGAGATAGGGGGGAGGGGGAAGAGAGAGAGAGAGAGAGAGGGGGGGGGGGTAGGCCGCTGGAGAAAGATATTGGGTGGGCGAAATGGGGTGTACACAGCGCAACACGAATGAGTATAGACGTACACGCATCAGGCTCGTCATGTTTTGCATCGTTCTGTGTGTGCACACACACACACACACACAGACATTCACACGCGGGTGTGTTTGCGGAGCCACGTTTCCCTCCCCCTCCCCTGGGGTTGCTGGATCATTACGGGTGTTTGGTGCGATTGGGTAAACACGACATGTGTGTGGCCAGCGAGCGCCGCGGCTCGTGCGCCAGAGAGCGCGGCGGGCGCGCGGCCGAGAGCCAGAGGGGAGCAGGGGGGGAGGAAACTGTTATGATATCGTTAACTAACTTGGAACGACGTCTTTAATAAACGAGAGAAAAGGGGCGTAGTCGGGGGGTGGGGAACAAGCAGAGCGGAGCGAGCAAGTGTGACTCTACAAAAAAAAAAAAAAAAGACGATCACGGAGTCACAGCGAGAGTGAGAAAGTGAGAGATAGAGAGAAAAAGAGAGACAAAGAGATCGAGGGTGAAAGAGAGAGAGAG
>NW_026267133.1:3918211-3920003 GCF_000697945.3 Frankliniella occidentalis | reverse complement strand
AGGCAACCTGCAGGCAGCCGTGCGAGGCGGGCGAGCCTACCCGCCGCTCGGCAGGCGCCCGTCTGATCACGGCACGGAGGCGGCACGAGTAGGCACGCCTGCTCAGATCCCCCACCCCTCTGCCGCCCCAGGTTGACAAATAGTTTGCAGCAGCAGGTAAAAAGCGGGGAAGGCGAGGGGGACAGGAGCTGGGAGAGGGGAGATTCACTGGCAGCCGTTTTCGGGTCTGACAGTCCGCAGTGCGGCCCCCCTCGCGCGGAGCGGCGTGGCGGGCGTTGGGGTAGGCCGTGGGGGTGGGGGTGGTGGGGGAGGCCGGGGACAGACTGGCAAACGCTGCGGCCAACTAGCACGACTCTCCTGCCGGACGAAATGATTTTTCCTTTCATCGGGGCAAACAGATGCCGTTTTGCGGTCCGTGCGACGCGTACAAAGGTGAGCAGGCGGTCGGCTGGCTCCGGCGGGGACGCTGTGCAGCGCAGATGGAGTTATTACTCCCGGTCGTAAGAGCGCTGTGGAGCAGGGGGGAGGGGGTTTTGCTCGAACAGCCCCCCCCCGCGAGAGACAAAGAGATCGAGGGTGAAAGAGAGAGAGAGAGAGATGAAAAGAACGAGTGAAGAATGAGTGAACCAGAGAGGTAAATTAAGAGAAAAGTGTGGGAGAAAGAGTGAGAGAGAGAGAAAGAGAGAGAGAGAGAAAAGAGAGAGAGAGAGCGCGAGAGAGAAGTAGAGAGAGAGAGAGAGAGAGAGAGAGAGAGAGAGAGAGAGAGAGAGAGAGAAAGAGAGGCAGACACAGAGAGAGGAAGGGAGAGCGAGGAGGGAGAGAGGTGACGACTGAAAAGGGATCTCCTGCCCTGGCTGCGGCGCTGCGCCCCTACGCTGCGGCCCTACGCCGCTGGCGCACTCCCGCGCCCACGCCGGGGACACCGTTACGAAGCCACTCAGCGTGTTGTGGCGGCCCATTCAGCTCGCCGCCGTAAAGCAATAGGACACGGCATGAAACGCTCGTGTGTGTGTGTGTGTGTGTGTGTGTGTGCGCGTGTGTGTGCGTGTGTGCGCGCGCGCGTGTGTGAGCGTGTGTGTACTTGTGCGTGTGCCTATGCGGGGAACAAGGAAAAGGTGCGGGCTGGCATATTTCGAAATGAAATAAAGGAAAAGAAATGGGTAATTTAGAATTAATGGGGCGGGATATCACCTTGAAGATGTTTGCACCAAACGTTGCGAACACGAGGAGAATGTCCATCATGTAGCACTCAATTGTAAATGGCAACGAAACACTTATTTTTATTTTTTTCTGGGGAAGGTTACACGCTATTCCTGTTCACATTAGCACTGGGAGACGCCTGTAGATAGGCAAGCTGCGGGCAGCCGTGCGTGGCGGGCGAGCCTACCCGCCGCTCGGCAGGCGCCTCTTGGTAGGCAACCTGCGGGCAGCCGTGCGTGGCGGACGAGCCTACCCGCCGCTCGGCAGGCGCCTCCCCGGGTGGAAGGATCTTCACTTAGACTATAGTTTAAACTGTAGTGTTGAATCTAAAGACATCAAACTCCATTTAAACTGTAGAAAAAAGTCGGTAATTTCTGTAGTTTATTCACGACTGCAGTATTGGGCTTTTGTAAACAGTTAGTCTGCAGTCAGACTGCACTTTTTATGTTGTTACATACTAAAGTTCCAATTTGCACTTGCGAGTTTAGTTAAAAGACATTATACAAACAAGTATCCATCCGTTGTTCAACTACTGAGTAAAAGTGTATTCTAAATTACACAGTTAATACGCTGGAATAACATTCTAAACAGA
>NW_026267133.1:3907965-3913506 GCF_000697945.3 Frankliniella occidentalis | reverse complement strand
GGGGGGCGCTCCCACGTGAACAGCGCACACACTGGCGCGGTTTTCCTCGAGCTGTCCGAGCGGATTAAACCGGGGGAGGGTGGAGAAGCGCAGAGGGTGGTGGAGGCGGTATGGCCAGCGAACCACGCCAGCGGCATCACCACCACCGCGGGTGCACAACACGCCAACGGAAATAAAGGAATCAAACGTGCTCACACGATGGAAAATGTCGAAAGTTGCCGGGGTCAAGGAAAAAAAAAAACAACATAAAGCAAAATACGGAATAGTAAGATGAGGTCTCTGTAATGATCTCTATCCCTGCATACATATTTGTCTTCCGCACGACAGGCGTGAACGAAATGTGGTGAATTGACAAGGATTACTTTACAGTATACGAAGCCTACTAAAAAAAATGTAATAATTATGTAATCCGCTGAAAAGTCGAAGCACCGCCGCCTTTTCCGCGATCCACTTTTAATAGAGTTGCTGGCGCACGTCGCGTCGTCTTAGCCCGTCGCACGAAATTTTAACGACGTCGTTACGAGAGCGTCGCCGTCGTCGCGTCGCCTCGCACGCGTGCGTGTTAGTCACGCTCGTGCAGAGGAGCCGATGGGGCGGAGCGTGTGCGAGTGTGTGTGTGTGTGCCAAGATGCGTGTATGTGTAAGTGTGTGTGTGTGTGTGTGTGTGTGTTCGCACACGCGGCGCGGTGTACCTCCGCCCCGCGCTGCTGGCTCCACGCGATAAGTTTAATCGAGTGGTATGATTTGTAGCCATCATCTCCCAAGCAGCAGCAGCCTCTCCCCTTCCCCCGTCTCCAGCCCCCACCTCCCACCCCCAACCCCAACCCCCTTTCGGCAACCTTACCCAATCTCCCTCGCGCCGGCGCGCTGGTTAGAGATACCCGCGGATACCCAGGTAAAGAACACCCCGGGTACTTTACACGCCGGATGTGGGACAGAGATAAAACGCAGCCAGCAGGGCGATACAGTTTTCAATTTCACCCCCATAACCCCCCTCCACCTCCCCTAATTTATTTTTGTTGTTGTGTTGTTCAGTTTATGGCGGGCCGATTGTGTGCGTGGATAATTTTTCTTTTTTTAATCAAATGAAAAAGTCACGCGCGCGCTTTCGGCAGCGCGGGCCCCGCTGCAGTTGGCCACCCTGCGCTGCAGGTCTATCGGTGCAGCGGCCGTGCTGCGGGCCAAACGATCGATGCGGGGACGGCCGTGTGTATTTATGAGGCCCACACGCTAATTGCTCTCTCTCTCTCTCTCTCTCTCTCTCTCTCTCTCTCTCTCTCTCTCTCTCTCTTACATCCCTTGCAAGGAGCCAGACACATTGTCCTTGAGTCTGCCTAGTCCGTTATCTGTCTGCTTGCAGACACACAAGACCTCTCTTTGCCACACACACCAGACCCCTTTCCAAGTAAGTGTGGGCCAAACATGACTATATCTGGTTCGAAGAATAATTATTATTCAAAAAAAAAAGAAAAGCGATGATTAGAAGAGATCAACGCTATACGAGCTAAAAGGCAATATTTTTCTTTTCGTTAGCATTGTTTCTTCGCTGTTCGCGCTGCTGCTGCTGTCGGCCGCAGCCCCACTGGGCTGGAGACTCCCACGTGGAATCAGCTCCCGCCCACCAACTCTTTCGCCGCGTACCGCCTTTCTCTACATTCTTCTTTTTTTTCTTTTCTTTGCTGCTCGCCGCCCCCGCTCAGCTCTCGCCCGTCGATCCTCGAGGGGGGCGGTGCCAGCTGCGGTCCCTTCTCGTTAAGCCTGGTGCAAGCTAATTGTGTAGGCTACCCCTGGGCCCCATAGCCACGCACGTGGCGCTCTCTCTCTCTCTCTCTCTCTCTCTCTCTCTCTCTCTCTCTCTCTCTCTCTCTCTCTCTTTCTCTCTCTCACCCGAAATAGCCGGCTTGAGCGGAATAATTGAAACACTCTTTTTTCCCCCTCGTTTCACAGGCCGCCTTACTGCATCCTCCTTTGAAATGAGATCACTACTTTCTGCTCTATACTAAATGGATAAACTTTCAATAATTAAATTACACCGCAATGATCGAGTCACTAAGGTACACATGTAGCTCAGCGATCTCGAAAGCCTCCTTCTCACTCTCGCCGTTCCCTAAACGCACTGTAAAAATTATTTGCCACGATGACGAAAATACCATGGCTAATTTTTAGTACAGTAGGGGTGTCGTCGTCATGAGTTTTCTCGTCACGTTGACGAGAAAACCTTAATCATGTGACGAAAAAACCTATGACGATACCTCTGTACTAAAAATTCGCCATAGTATTTTCGTCATCGTGACAAAGAATTTTTACAGTGTTCTGCTTCCGCGCTTTCTCCGTTTCTTTCTCTGTTGCACCAGCCCTCCAACAGTATTCGGCCGGTGCGGATGCAAAGAGTGATTAGGCATGTCGTTCCGATCGGCGATAACAATACTCGCATACACACACACACACACACACACACACACACACACACACACTGAGACATCAACACACACGTACACATACTCACGAGCACGCGACCGTACGTCACGTTCGTCCTCGTGACATTACTATCACCAACTGATTTCAGTGCTGAGCCGGGCTGGCCCTTGCATACTAACAATATACCATTCAGGCCGAATCCGGCCTAGCTAACCTTCCATCAACGTAACCAAAATCCTACAAATAATATAATAATAATACGTTTTGTATAAAATCGCCACCACTGCTCCTGTTCGTCAAAATATGTATCCACAAAAAAAGTGTGCTACAGATAGTCGTTGCGAGGATTTCGTTCGCCACCAATAAAGGGTGGAGTGTTTTGTTTCTGCCCGTTTTATTCCAGCATCGTATTCATACCTTAAAATAAAAAGAGGGATAAAAAAACAACAGATTTTTATGTTGGCCGAGAAAAAAGCGAACAGCAGGGAATGTGGGGATGGGGCAGCCCGCGAGGTTGTGGAAGGCGGAGAGGAGGGGGGGGAGGGGTTAGGCAACGGGCCGTACGTCACCCAGGGGCGCTGCCAGGTGAAGGGGAAGGGGCCGCCGTCGGGAACCTCAAGCGGCAGTGATCAACGCCTGACCCCTCGGCGAACTCCTCCTCCTCCTCCTCCTCCTTGCTTGCTCGAGGCAGCACGACGACCGTTCTCCCAAAACAAATGAGCTGGGGGAATCTCCGTTTCACCCCCCGCTCGCCCCGCTCAGCCCGCGCCGTAACGTTCCACGCGGATGCCCCGCTGGCTGATAACGATCCGCGTTTACACCGGCAAAAATAACAGTTTAAAGCACAATACCGAGAAAAACGTAAGCTTTTGTATTTATTTGAAAACCAACCAAGCAAAACCGGATGTTAACCTATTTTATTTTGTAAGGCCCTAAATCCACGGTACTTGTAATTAAAACTTTATGTTTGAGGAGAAAATAACAGACAAGAAAAAAAGATGACACACACACACTAATTCGGTGGGTGAGGTTTTTTGTTTTGCGCGCGACTCGTCGCCGTAACGCGATACGCGTCGGCGAGGCATGGCGTGACGGCCGGCACTTACAGGGCCTCGGGGATGTCGCGGGGGCCGCGCCGCCCAAGGGTGTGAGCAGGGCGGGGCGCCGAGGGGGAGGACGGACCCCTCCGCGGGTCACCCCTCGGGTCACCCCGCAGGGGGGCCCCTCCAGAGCAGCAGCAGCGGCGGCGTGTGTCGACTCTCGCGCGCGCGCTTTCTTTCCGTCGACAACAAGACATGCCCCTCAGGGCTGAATGCGCGAGCCCTGGAGGACACACACTGAGGTGGCGGACACGGAGGTCCTCGTCGTGGTCCTCGTTATAGGAGCGGCAGGGCCCGCGGTGGTGGCGCGGGGAGACACGCTGCTGGTCTGCCGCCATGTCTCGCGCGACGGAAACGGGCGGGCGCAATTTACATTTGAATGGAGTGTCATTTCCCGCGCGACGCCCGCCGCGCAGGGGCTGCAGAGGGTGAGGGCGGGGGGAAGGGGGAGGGGGGCCGTGGGAACGACTGCTACCTGAGGGTGATACGGCAGGGAGGGGGGAGCTCCCGATACATACGACACAAGAGTGCAAAGACTGCAGGCCGTAGGTTGGGAGGTGTATGCAGGGGAGAGTATGTACTCAACTACCACGCCCCTCGAGCGACGACTTCTATACAGTGGTGAAAAGCAAAAGAAGAATCTCGGCTGTGATTTTACCAACCGGCACGAATATCTAAGTCTCGGAAATGCAATCAAATCTATTACAAAACAGAAAACAGAGGGGGTCAGTTGAGCTGTCTTTTGTGAGGTTGCCGAGTGAAAACTTGCAGTGCTTACGTCACTCTCTCTCTCTCTCTCTCTCTCTCTCTCTCTCTCTCTCTCTCTCTCTCTCTCTAGCTGCATTCGCTGCCGTCCTGCCGCTGCCCCGGACCACCTGTCGGCGCTGCCCGGACCGCTTCAAAGCCTCAAAGGCCAAACAGACCTCTCTGCCGGGCACTTTGCGAAATTGACACGAACGGACCGCAGCAGCGCGCGGCGGGCGGGAGCGTTTGAAAGCACTGCGCTTGTGATGGAAAAGCTGTGGCGTGGGGCTTGTTTGTGAGCGGAAGGGAGAGAGACAGAGAGAGGCGGCAATGCCAAACGGCCACATGCTCTGGCGGCTGATGAGCTATGGAACTATGATCTGCGTAAAAAAAAATCTTCAACATCACTACCCAAATCTCTCGTGCCAACCACAAAGTATAACTGTTGAAATAAAAAAAATAAAAAATAGCAAAGTGCATAAAGCAACTAAAGTTTTGTTTTGGCTGGCATTTCTGCCCCCCTGCACAGTACAATACCCTCACCAGCAGCACACACACAGTACGCGCTACTTAACTCCAGCGCGCGATACGCACTCGGGACAGTGGACACACACAGCACGTCCCAGTCTCACGACCCGCACGCGTGCACACACACACACACACACACACACACACACACACACACACACACAGAGCGCACATACACACGCACACTAACGCACGCGCGCATCCTTTCTTTGCAAGTGTTCAACTAGTGTGGCACAGCACTTTGCGTTTGCGTTGGCAAAAAACTGGAAAAAACCCAAAGGTGAGTTATTGTCGCACGTGTCAAGGGATTATAAGTACCTTTAGAGATGAATTAAAACGACCCAAGGCATTAGTTTCCATCACCCTTGGTGCCCTTTAAAATGCCTTTGAAAAGGCATTAAACTTGCAATTTTGTCGACACCCCTGCATAGGTTGTGACTTGGCACCTCTGTTTCTCCAGTAAAGTTTCCCTCGTTCCGCGTTCCATTTTTTGCGTTGTTTGTTTCAGTAAGCACCGCTTGGTGGTGGAAGCGACAAAAGGCCTCTGCCTACAATGTGGCCCAGAGAGAGAGAGAGAGAGAGAGAGAGAGAGAGAGAGAGAGTCCACCCCACCCTCTCTTGCTCAGGAGGGGCGTTTGCAGCTTGCACGGCTGATACAAACTCGTTTGTGTCTGAGGTCCCGGTGGCGGACGGGAGGAGAGAGAAGGGGGAAGGATGGAGAGGGAGAAGGGGAGAAAGAGGAAAAGGAGGG
>NW_026267133.1:3905326-3907516 GCF_000697945.3 Frankliniella occidentalis | reverse complement strand
GCGAAGCTACAAGGCCTGGCGAACCTCGGCTCGCCGACGACCGAGGCCGAGTGAAAATTACATGGCCACAGCCCGCCACCGACACGGCGCGGCATTGACCATGGCCATAGCATCGTGTCTTATTCTTGATGCCCCAAAATCTGTTTTATTCATAAAATAAAAATGGAAAAAGAGAAAGCGGTGAGAAAAAAAATATGCAGGGGTCAGCCGGTGAGGTTTTCCGAGGTTTTCATATTTAAAAAGTACAGGGATTTGGTTACTCGCTGTCTGCGGTGACCCCCGAGGTCGACTCCGAGGGTGACCCCGGGGGTTGACCCCCGCGGAGAGTGACCCCGAGGGTGACCCTGATAGTATGGCAGGCTCCTGCTAGAGGTCGGCCTGAGAACGCTTGGACCGGGGGGGGGAGGGGCGGGGGGAGGAGAAGTAAAAGGTCCTGGAGCGAGGCGTGACAACCGCAAGGTCCTCACCTACCTCCAGGTGTCTCCAGGTAAGGTGGAGCCCTTCATATACGAGGCACACATCCCTTTCTGCATGGACCTCATTCCAGGAGGAGGAGCCCGCCCTGGAGCCGCACTGCCACTGGAGCCTCCAGGGCGGGCGTGGGACGGGCGTCCAATATAGCGCAGCTGTCGGCGCTCCGCTCACGGCAGGCCGGCCGGACAGAGCCATGCCGGAGCGGACACTACCTGGCCGGGGAGGGCCAGGCTCGTGGCGCGGCTGTCAGGGATGACGTTTATATTGCAGGAAAATCAAATAAAAACTAAGCTGCGCTGCAAGACGAGAAAAGAGACTAGAATTCTCTCTCTCTCTCTCTCTCAGAAGGGGAATAATGCAGGCACACTGAGCTAAACTGACAAGGAGACTTAGGTAAGTGTAAATTCCCGATTCGGTTCAAACTCGGTATATTTGCTTCTTGGCCATGTAGATGACGAACGCCGGTAGAATTTTGTGCTGAAGTTCACATCCCGGGGTACTTTATAGGAGCGTTTTATGGAAAAGGTTTAGAAATTCGACATGAACTCATGGAAGGCGTTCTCAAATCGAAAAATGGAAGAGGAACTACCCTCCCAAAACCGCACATTCTGAGTCGGATTATCACTTAATTTTTTGTTAACATGAAATTTTTATTTTTGGGGAACTAAAGGCCCCTATAGGGAGTTTTGACATATGAACTTCAGCACAAATTTTGACGCGCAATAGTCATCTATAGGGATAAGAAGCAAAAATACCGAGTTTGAACTGAATCGGGAATTTACACTTACCTAAGTCTCCTTGTGAGCAGCGGCGCTGCGTGCGAATGTTGCACAACTCCGCCCATTCCCCCACTCCTCCTCCTCCTCCTCGGCTCATGCGGGGGAGATGCCAACTTACCGCCAAACTGCACTAAATTCGGGCGTAACTTAGCCTTCGCGCCACGGGCGGCTTGCCCCGCCAGCCTGCGGCGGGCCCGACTGCTTAGAGTCGGGGGGGCTTAGAGTTCGATCCCCGCTAACATACACCACACTGCCGCCAATGCACCGGGACGCTGTTCTCGCGATAGCGGCTAGGAATAATGTACACGGGAAATCCGCACATTGTGCTTCCGTTGTTGTGTTTTAATTTTCGATGTTTTATTTTCGATTAAACGGACAAAGAAATATCGTTCTCGGACGCATACAAATATGCACGCGGTATTCAGGAATGTAACGTTATAACGTTCCCAAATGTATTAATTTCAAAATGTTTCCACACTCTTTTGAACGTAGCATGCTTCGACTGCAAAAAAGTACCGCGGAAAAGTTTCAAATGAAATCGAATGAGGTCAGTATAAAAAACGAAAAATAAAATATATCCCCAGTAAATGCGGCCAGTTTACATCAGTTAGACTTTCTGTTAAGTTCAGTTGAGGTTCGACTAAAGTCAGCCAGGATTTCATCTCGGCTTTTGTGTCTGTGTTCCTCCCAATATATGCCCTTGATTCTTTTTGTCAGCCGCGCCTCTCCTGGGAGACCACCTTCCTCGCCACCTTCCCCTTCCGCACCCCCGCTTCCCCGGCCTTACACACACACACACACACACACAGAGGCAGAGTAGCGGGTTTGCTTCTCCTCCTTCCTAACTCTCACGGGGCGAGCGGGCAACCGACCGGCATCAGGCGCCGCACAAGAACAGCGGCTGTGTTGGGCGGGGCGGGGCGGGGCGAGGTGGGAG
>NW_026267133.1:3904351-3905131 GCF_000697945.3 Frankliniella occidentalis | reverse complement strand
CCTCCTCTACTTGCTGCTGTTACGGACCGATGCAAAAACCCGCGCCGCAAAAAGCAAGGAATGTCGCCCGATCGTCTGGCGCCTTGGGAGAACGCCGAGGACGCCTGTAAAAGAAGACCTCATACTTCGTCGCTTCAAAGTATGATGTTTTGCCCTTTGTTGTACCAATCGTACAAGAAATATTTTCTATTCAGAAATGGAAATTATGTGGTATTAGGATTTTGGTTGAGAATTGAGAATTGACAGATAATACAAGTTTCGACACCAAGTTGAAAATAAGAATTTTAAAAAAACGACGCAGGAACAGTTTTTAATAGGTTTTAGGCAAGCGTAGCAAAAATTCCAATAACGTAAGAAGCATATTTCAATGATAGCAGTGAATAAAACGCGAAAAGAACGAAGTAAAAGCCACAGGCCAGTAGTTGATCCAAACGTGTCAATATCGGGACAATGCAAATAACAATTAACCTTTCCTATATGGCTGTTGGCTCAATAGCTCCATATCATGGCACAGAGCGCGAGCCTTGAATAAAATTGGTCTGCGTTATTATCCCATTGTGTTTCTCCAGCAGGCAGATGATTCCCCCCCCCCTCGACCTCCTCGCTGAGCGCGCCCACTTACAGTCGCCTCACTATAAGGAGTAACCTGGCGGAGCGATAGCTGTACGCAAAAAAATTCTTATTCAAGTGTCTAAACGTAACTGTCTTGTAACAGGAATCATCCAGTGCTAAACGATAAAGTTTGGTCCATTATTTAGTATTTAGTTTTCAGCCGTGCGA
>NW_026267133.1:3900709-3903581 GCF_000697945.3 Frankliniella occidentalis | reverse complement strand
ACTGATTTTTTTTTCTTATTTTGGCGCCTGCGAGACTCTGGGTAGGCCGACCCGCAGTACGCGCATGCACTGCAGGCAGGATGTTGCCTACCCATCAGGCGCTATGGGAGCTAACGCACGGGCTGAACTGGGCTATTTCGTATTATTCACGGCGAACGACGGACGCGGACATCCAGGACGATCCCGAAGTTGTGTTTGCACAGTTTGTGATTACTTGCACGCGAAACGACCTCTTACGGCGTGTGGGTACTCAGAGCCGCGGCAGTTGCAGGAGGGTTGGTTTGCGGCTGTCGAGCAGCCAGAGGTCAGTCTGATGGCGCCTGTAGTGGAAGTTGTAGCGGTCGCAAGCTACCGACGTCCACTGCCAGACGGCCCGGCGGACAGCGGCGCCGAGAACGAGTCAACTCGAGACAAACAGAGGAAGAGCAGCTTCTGAGCTGTGAAGCCCCCCTCCCTCTCCCACCCCTCCTGACCCTCGCCGCTCAGGAGAAACATGTTTACTAAAGGGCAAAATAAACAGGAGGATTGCATCTAAATAGGGTGGCAATAGAAGTAACCGATTCCCCAACAGCTGCCGAGTCTATGGTCTCTCTAGATCGAGCCGATATGCGGACAGGCAGCGGGGGCTTTGAAATACGCTGCGTGGCCTAAAATAAAACGGAAAGATAAAACGAAAAAGGCGTTTTAGAAAAATGAAATGAAAATGAGATGGCGCACAGCACAGAGCTTAATACTAGTAAGGAGGGACCCAGATTTTTTCTCACAGCAGGCGGGGACAGCAACAGCATGGAAAAAGCTGCGAGCGTAATCGGAAATGGTGCCCCCCCCCCCACTCTCACAGCAGAGGCCCCCATTCCAGAACCCGTCAAACCAACTTATCGCTTTCCTAAGGTAGCGCTTGATAAATGAGGGATTTCCTCACGTCGAGTATCGGCTGGGCTGAAGGGGCGCAAGGGCGAGGGGATTGGGGGGGGGGCGGAGGGAGAGTGGGGACAGACCGAGCTGGGGTTGTCGAAAACCCGATTTCCACGAGCTGATGGGGCTATTAGACCGTGTCCCGGTGTCAGTTTAGCACCCCCCACCCCCCCCCCTCTCTCTCTCTCTCTCTCTCTCTCTCTCTCTCAACCACAACCGCACCCTCATTTCGTCCCGCCCCTCCATTTCCGCGACCAACAAACACCGCCCCGGGACATCTCGCACACCCATTCCGACACACGAGCTACACGCAAAAAAAAGAGAAGAAAAAGGGAAAAAAACAGAAACTGCGAGGGAAAAAATATTGAAAAAAAATCAGAAACAGCCATATAAAACCATTGGCCTTGGCGCATCGTGTGCGAGATTGGCTGCGCTCCACCCAGTGAGAAACGTGCGGTCAAACTCGAAGTTAGCCTTTTTCATCTTGCCGCAGAGTCATTCCAATGCAGTACAATCTTTAAATTTATTGGCTGAGCGATTAGCGAAGCCCATTACTCCACTGACCGGAAAAGTTTCATTCTGTTTGTTTGTTTGTCTGTCTGTCTGTCTGTCCGCACGATAACTCGAGAAGGAATTGCGATAGCGACCTGGGATTTTCAGGGTCGTTTTGTATCATAAAAAGACAGATCGAGTTCGAAGATGAGCATTCTAGCTCAAAAATTGGCTTTTTAAAAAATCAAAAACTACAGGTCGCAAAATGTATTTTTATCAAATATTTTTTTTTATGCGTTACTAAGGGGTAAACCGTCAAAGTAGAGCCCTTGGGCGAAAATTTCGTCCGTTTGGCTCTATCTTGTACCGTTTAGGTGCTAGCGGGCATTTCTTGACAAAAATGAGGAGAAAATGATCAAATGGTCGATTAAATCGTTAACAAAAAGACTTCATTTCGAAAACTTTTATATACACTCCTATTACCCCGTCTCGGGTGTCAGCGCCGCAGTCTTAGCTATGTGTGCGCCAGGCGCGTCGCAGCGTAACAGTGTTTCGTGAGATATCGCGAAGCCTGTTACGCGAGAGGTGGTCTGGCGTACATATAGCTAGTTTAATTGTGGGTGATAATGGTAATTGACAATGATGGAAATTACTAATGATTGTATTAAAATGGTAGTGCGCGATTACTACAGTATACTATATTTACTCTTATAACAGCACATAATCAGTGTGCCAATAGCAATAATTAACAATAGAAATTTCTAATAATGGTGGTTGCTAGTAATAGTAATTCCTATCAATAGTAATTGCAATAGTAATGATCAATAATACTCCAAACCCTGCTGCTCACTAATACTAATAATTACTCCCATCGCCTCACCATCCATCAGTGAAGCTTTGACGCCGTTGTCTCGCAACACACGCCATTAATCACGGGCTCCAGTTGGTACCCCTGATCAAGTCCTGCCGCAGGTGCCGAGCGAGCGAGAGAGAGAGAGGGAGAGAGAGAGGGAGAGAGAGAGGGAGAGAGAGAGAGAGGGGAGAGAGAGGGTGATTGATTCATTGGACCGAAAGAAAGGTTAGGAGGGGTGTTGCCTCCAGGCACGGCACGCCTCTGCACGGCGCAGGCTGGCTCCCGCCGGCTGACCCCCCCCCACCCTCCCCTTCTCTGTTACCCTCCACGACCCTCCCTTCACCCCTCCCTTTCTTCCCTAGGCAATGCTCAGTCTACCGTGCAAAGGGTTTGGCACGTCGGGAGGGGGGGGGGATTGGCTTGGGAAGCTAGTAAGGAAGGGAGGGACGGAGGGAGGGAGAGGGTACTCAAGGGGTAGGTGAGAAAGGGGTGTGACTGAGAGGGCCGATGGGTGGTGGTGGTTGGTGGTGGTAGAAATTTCCCCAGGTGCAGAGCGGACTGGTGCGCTCCAAACAATGCCCCCCACCCCCCAACCCTCTCGGACCCCCTGCG
>NW_026267133.1:3898435-3900243 GCF_000697945.3 Frankliniella occidentalis | reverse complement strand
CTCCCTCCCTCTCTCTCTCGCTCCCCGCTGTTTAAATTCAATCCTCTCCGCGGCCCCCATGTGAGACCGGCCGGCGGCGGGGAGAGAGGACCCCAACAACTGGAAAGAGTCCTGCGCGGGGAGAGCCCACCTCCCGGCCGGCCAGGTAATCGCTGATCCAGACAGGCCCCGGCGGAGTACTACTCGAAATGACTCTCCCTCTCTCATGCTCTCCCTCCCTCTCTCACACACATCCCCTCTCTCACTCTCTCCCCCGCTCACTTTAGAGCAGGTTTCATTATCTCACGTTCAGGGAGGGGGACGCTGCTTTTGCCAACTTGCACGACAATTGCCGCACGCGCGCGTCTCTATATTATACGCGCAGATTGCAATCACGAAAAGAGGCGCGCACGTGTGTCGCAAGATTATATATATTTTAACGGGCGAGTAAAAGTAGTGCACGCGGGAAATAGTAGCACACGCACACGCTGATAATTCCCTACTAACTATAAACGCGCTTTCTTCCACTGCAAAGTATCGCTTTGCAGTTGCGAAGTGCAATACCTTATCTTATAGTCTGCAAAGCAATCAAATCCTTTCTCAATTTTCAAAAAGCACTTACTAATTTAACAAAAACGGTGTAGCTGAAGCTATAAAAAAATCACGCAATAATTTGCGTTGTTGTGGGTTATAATTCAATTTTAAAATGCGACATTTTGTAGCCGGCAACCGATACGATACGACGAGCAAAGCACACAGATGCCGCTGCTCCACTCGCACTGCTGCGGACAGGCAACTAATTCATTAGACACCCCCGTCCCTCCCTCTTCACTCTCCCTCTCTCTCTCTCTCTCTCTCTCTCTCTCTCTCTCTGTCTCTCTCTCTCTCTCGCCCCCTGCCTCACTCCGACACGCACGAGCGTGCGCGAGCAAGCAGCTCGTCTCTCGCGCCCCGCGCAGTAACAGATGGAGCAGCAGGCCTCCATGCGGAGGCGTCTCAACAGCGAGAGAGAGAGAGAGAGAGAGAGAGAGAGAGAGAGGGAGAGAGAGAGAGAGAGAGAGAGAGAGACAAGACGGCTCGTAAAAATAATTAAGTAGGCCCGCTGCTACTGCTGCTGCTGCTGCTCGACAATGCTTCCTCGCGGTGCTCCTACGCTCGTAGTGGCAACAGCCAGCATCCCTCACGCTCCCGGGGGGAGGGGGAGGTCCTCGCGGGACACGGCGGTATAAGGGGCTTAACTGCGAGCACTCTCGGACTCACAATGGCATGAAACAGCAGCAGCACCAGCAAGGATAATGTCGCTGTGCATCAAAGTTACGTAACGTAACGCCACATCCCAGCAGGATAGAGAGGACCTGTCAGCAAACGGGAAAGTATAAGGCTCGCCCGCTGACACCTGACACTCTTGTCGACACAGCGACGACTGACAATGACAACGCTCACAAACTCGCTCATATACGTTCATCGCTGACCATTTTCACTTACTTGAATTCAAGTTGTTACTATAGGGACGTAACACCAAACCCAACCTAATATGACAATGACAATACTTCTTCACTGACAACAATGGAGCAATAACTGTATTATAAACGCCACGACAATGCGCTGCTGCTCCGCTTTGGACACGAAATGTCACCGGCCGTGACGATACCCCCCCTTCCCCCCCTCCGAACCCCCAGCCGCCACTGCTGGGGGGGCCCGCTGCCTTACACGGCTCAGCTGACTGGCCGGTGTCCAGCAGCACCAGGGGCCTCCGCTCCCCCCGCCCACCTCTCTATTGCAGAAAACACGTCAAGGCCCCCCCTCTCTCCCTCTCTCCCTCCCTCCTC
>NW_026267133.1:3897543-3897991 GCF_000697945.3 Frankliniella occidentalis | reverse complement strand
CCTCTCTCTCTCTCTCTCGCTCATACCGTCCCTGCGCGGCCTGTCTCGTCTCGCAACACGCCGAGCTGCGCCTCCTTGGGCCGTGAGCTTCCGCCTGTTAACAGGAAGAGCGAAAAAGGGAGGAGACGACGCGGGGTGGCTCAGAAACAGCGTCGCGACGAGGTCCAGCGGCCGGACGCGGGGCGGGGCGGGGCGGGGCGGGGCGGGACTCGCTGGGGACGAGAGGACATTCTGCCTCAGTTGTAAGAGGGATCGGTCCTGCCTCCCCGGGACCGTCCCGGCGACGGGCTGAGCCGGAGGGGTCTTAGACTGAGCAAGATCCCCCCGCCATAGCCCAGGGAGTTGGAGGGCAAAAAGCTGCGGCTATGCAGTATCAGCGGGTGGAAACTCTGTTGTCAAAAAAGGCATGTAGAGGTGTTTTATACGCTCTTGATATCAGAAACCAGAC
>NW_026267133.1:3893109-3896906 GCF_000697945.3 Frankliniella occidentalis | reverse complement strand
CCCCCCCCCTCTCTCCCTCTCCTACCCCCGGGCACATTGTTGTGTGTGTTTGCATCGGACATGCTGTGGGGCGCGATGCAGCGGAAAAGCGCATTTACTGCGCCTCTGTGTGTGTGTGTGTGCGTGTGTGTGTGTGTGTGTGTGTGTGTGTGTGGCTGAGGGTGTGAGTGTGGGGTAGAGGGGGCACCGGCCTCCCGGCTGGACTGGCGCCAGCCACATCCGGGCAGAAACGGCCTGGTCTCGCATAGGGGTAGGGGGTGGGTAGGTGGTGGTCTCGTTCCGTCACACACATGCCCCTCTTCCCCCTTCCTTCCTTTCCTTCCTCTCTTTGCTCACAGTTTTTCTTCGTTGCGCAGTACACGACACGGTACACCGTAATTATTTAAGTAATTCATGGCAAACAAAACACCGCTAGCCCAGGGACGTCAAGTTAAACAAAGTTTTAAAAAATTAATAAAATTGACGGACGTGTGTCTGTTAATTATTTACACGGCAGGTGAAAACGAGGCGGTAACAACTCGCGTAATAGTCTGTGCACCTGTTCCAAGTATTATCGAAGTATAACACGTGATAATGCGTAGTTGTCTAACAACGAAAAGTACGAAAAAGTGTCAAATACACTAAAAAATGGTAGAATGCCGCGTGTAATAACTGGCGAAATAGAACGTAAATTAAGTTCCTAAGGTGGGATATTTCCGAAATTTTCCTGAAAATTTCCGAAAAATTTACACAAAATGTCCGGGGTCTGAGAAATTAATTTCTTTTTCTTTCGGATACTATCCGAATTTTCCTCGGAAATTTTCCAGGAATTTCAACCCTTCAGTTTCCAAAGAAAAAAAACAAACAAAAAAACCCTAGTTTAGTTGGACGGATTTGTGGCATTATTTAGGGTAAATAAATATGTTATTTCCGACGCGATCCTACCTGCGCGGCGACGTGGCCCTTCCTGAGCCGCGGCAGGTCGGTGTGCGACCAGCTGGACGTGCCCCACGGCGCCACCTGCCGCAGGTCGCTGCTGAACCGGAAGTTGTGGATCTTGTTGTGCAGGTACTGCCGGATGTTCCACGGCAGGTCGTTGTGCCTGTGACAAATAACGGAAATGTATTATGACATTAAATGGGGATAAGAATACACTCGGGCGTCACATTATGATCCTTTGGTATTGTTTACGATTGATTTTTTTGGAGCCGTTTGAATCTTCACACGCCAATCCATTTCAATGAGGCACCGACGCAAGAAGTGGCAGCGGGAAGCCCGTCGGCTCAGCCCCAAAGGGTGGGCCCTTCTCTAGGCCTGCTAGCGCGGCTCCGACAGGCTCGGCTCGGCTTTGGCTCGTTTATCTGAAGCCGACGCGCGGGGCTTCGGCCGCCCCGGGGCGGGACCCCTACGGAGCGGGCCCCCCGCGCCGCGCTACACCCTCACGGAGCCCTCTAGGAGAAGCCGACGCGACGTGTGACCGGGGAGATAGCACCACTTTGCAAAACGCAAAAAAATGCATTTCAGCGTCCATTTAAAAAAAAATGGATCAAAACTTACATACTCAATCTTAAAAAAACAAACCACATCCATTTTTAAAACAAATACACACTTCTTTAAAACCACCAACTTTTCACCTTACTTTTTCAAAGAAAATACCTCTCCTTTGTATAAAACAAAAAATTAGCCGTTTCGAAAAATGAAAAAAATTACCCAGTTTGACAAAAATCAACTACAAGTTCCTCCCCTCCCCCTCTCCCCGCAAAAAAAAATCAAAAAATTATTTGCTAGAGAATTGTTGGATTAAGTCTCTGCTGTACTGACCCGTCGATGAGCGGCGTCTCCCGGAGCAGGCGGGCGGCCATCTCGAGGCGCTCCTCCAGCGAGGCGCCGGCCTGGATGCGCATCGCGATGGGCACGCCGATGCCCGTCGCGGCCGCGAGCAGCAGCAGCACCATGATGAACAGGCGGTGCTTGGACGTGAGCGAGAACACTGTGGACAAGAGAAACGCGTAGGGGGGGCCGCCGTTAGACAAACTAGAGAAAACAGAAAAGAATACAGGGGAGCCTACAAAGGAATTTAGCAAAAATAATTCAGGAAAACAATAATGATATGAGATATGATATTAAATATTTTTTTCCGATTTTGATTTTTTTTTTTTGCAGCAGTGGATGGAGCACAAATCTGGACCACTAGTATCGTGCAGTTTGTTGAAGCCGAAGGGGTGGGACAAGGATGCTGCTGTGCATCGTGTCAGAGAGAGAGAGACAGAGAAAGAGAGAGAGAGAGAGAGAGAGAGAGAGAGAGAGAGAGGGGGGGGGGGGGAGAGCACAATCCAGGGGAAAGCAATTGGTCGCGGAAGTCCCAACAGCGGCGGCGGCGCGGCGGCGCAGACGTCTGCCCGCATCATGGCCGTGGTGGAGCCGCCGTAGTAACCATAGCGAGGCAACCGGAAGAAACACACACCACGACGACGCCCGGCACAAAGCTCAAAGTTTGTTTTGTTGCGTGTTGACTGCCCCACCCCGAAACAAGGCAAGTGTGTGTGTGTGTGTGTGTGTGTGTAAAAGGGGTGGGGTTGGGGTTGGCGACGACTCCCTCCATGGTGCTATGTGTGTGTGTGTATGTGTGTGTGTGTGTGTGTGTGTGGTGTGTGTGAGAGAGAGAGAGAGTACGAGGAACGTGATGCGGGGTGTTCTTCTTCTGGCCCTGCGCAGGGAATTCTTCCAATCCTGATATGCTGCGCCTTATTTCTCTCGGCGCGGGGTGAAGCAAGCAGATAACAGTAACAATAGCTGGGGGTCCACGACGATACACAAAAGCGACGGCAGCAGACGCGACGTTAGACGACAACTCCATCATCGGCAGAAAGGGAAAGGAACAGCGAGGAGACGGGCGGCTGGGTATTGAATAATGTGTGCGGCCAGAGGAGGGGAGGGGGGGGAAGTGTGTGACGAAGCTCGTCATCCAGACAGGACTCGGTACAGCACATTCGGAATAAATCGGAGAATTTGGCGATCCCTGTAGCGGTCGTCGGTCGTGTCTGTCGAGTCGGCTCCGATATGGGCGTCTGCTGGCATGGGGGGATGGGGATGGTGGTTCACGTACGAGGGAACATCCAGTAAAAAGTACGCCAGTCATTCGCTGTTGGGGGACCTGCCGAAGTGTAGGCGTCATAGCGCCTGATGGGTAGGCAACATCTCGCCCGCGGAGCACGCGAGTGCGGCGGGCTGGCCTACCCCGAGTCTCGCAGGCGCCAAGCTCCCACAGCCTGACGAATACGAGTTTTGGTTCACAGTTAAAACCTTACGAGGCAAACTGCCAAATTCTTCGTATTTACGAAAGATTTGCTCCCTACGAAGCTTCAAAATCCTTCGTGTTACGAAGGATTTGGCATTTTCCTTCGTAAGACTTTAACAGTGGAAACATGTCTTTAAAGTTCACAACATAAACTTTATTTTCGATTTACAGAACATGGTGTACGTTTCGTTTACGACAACCCATTCATTGTTGCACTCGTTTCCAAGTCGAAACAGGGTCGCTGGAACTTGACTATTGCAAAATTGTAAATTTACAACACACATCATGATAAATTTCCCTGTTACAAGATTTTTTCTCTGCTTTCTGGACGACCCACAACGCGCAGCGCAGCAGGTCCGACCGAAACACACACGCCCCCCGTTAACTTGGCCCTTTTACCACTTCATATTTAAACATCTCGTTTTTTTATTGTTTTTGTCTTTTGCAGCCCGTTTGGTCCATTGCTACGGGCATGGGCTCGCCCACCATTTTCTCTCCCTGTTTTCCACCAGGCCACTGG
>NW_026267133.1:3891596-3892244 GCF_000697945.3 Frankliniella occidentalis | reverse complement strand
TGGTGGTGGTGGTGGTGGTGGTGGTGGTGGTGGTGTGGGCCCAGCAGCTGATGGTACGTGGTGGTATGGTGGAGCTGGTTGTGGAGGTTGTGGTGGCGAGCGAGTTGCTCCTGATTGAGTTTGTGTGTTAGTTTGAGCATCGCGTGTGCGGCCCCCAAGAGGAAGAGAGGCGAAGAAAAAAGGTCCAAGCAGGAGCAGTCGTTATAGACAGGGTGTCGATGATGACAAAGTGTTTGTGTTGTTGGGCTTGCCGACAGTGTACGCAGAAACAGGCAGAAATGATCATCGGGTTAAACTGTCCTAGTGTGAGTTGTTATCGTGAGTGTGAGTGTGTGTGAGAGAGAGGGGTGAGAGAGAGAGAGAGAGAGAGGGAGAGAGAGAGAGAGAGGCCTAACCACGCTGTGACTTGCATCGCGCCCCAACTTGTTAAACAGACCCGCCCGCCCAGGCCGCACCCCGGGGCCCGCAGGCAGGCTCGTGCAGTCTCGTGAGTCTCGCGACGACCCCCGCGCGATTCCCAAATCTACTTTGCGCCTGCACCTCCTACGGGCAAAGAGTGTTATTCGTGGCGAGAAGAAGAGAGAAAAGAGACGGCAGGGAGCAAGGAAGACGTGGGAGGAGAGGGGAAGAAAGGGAGAGGGAGGGAGG
>NW_026267133.1:3885288-3886551 GCF_000697945.3 Frankliniella occidentalis | reverse complement strand
CCCCTCTCCCCATTGCTCTCTCTCTCTCTCTCTCTCTCTCTCTCCCTACCACCACCGCGCGACGAACGGCGATTCATACAGTAGGCGCTCGCTATAGTTCCGCCTCGGGTTCAGAATTGGAGTGGGTGAGTGGGGTCGCCAGAGGCGGAACTATAGCGAGCGTCTTCCCCCACTCCTTCTCTACCGCTCTCGCTCACACTGCTGGCCGGCTGGTAGCCCGGGGGAACGTGGTGGGGAGGAGGAAGAGAGGGGGGCCGCTTCTCGCTCGGAGTGGGGGAACCAGGCCTGGCGGGGAGGGAGCGCCGGCGGAACTATAGAGAGCGGAACTATAGCGAGCCCTCACTGTATCCGCTTTCCCGAGGATATCATCCACCTATATTCGAAAGGAGTTATGGAAGCGCTCTGTAGCCGAGCCCGAGCCCGAGCCGAGCAGCAGTTCGTGGGGAGGTCGTAAAGGCTCGGCTCGCGCGGGATAGGGGACGCGGCGCGACATCGTGGGATTTAACCCCTCCCCCCTCCCCCCCCTTCGCCCCCCCCCTTCTCGCTGCCATTCATGACGTCAACTGCCCCGTAATGGGCACGCGTGTTGTAAAGTGAAAACACTTTCCGGCAATATCCGATGCTCATCTGGGCGCCTCGTGACCGGCATAGCGCTCCCGAGCAGCCCGCTCCTCCAGTCGGGGGGTGCCGCTGGAGGGCTCCGGGCGGCACGGGACTCGGCTCGGGTGGTGCTAGATATTCCCCACGCATAGCGGTCGCGCTGCTGGAGAAGGTATGGGGAGAGGAAGGAGGTGGCGAGAGCGTCGCGAGGTGACTCCGCGCTGGAGCCTCCAGCAGCCTGCGGAGGAAGGGAGAGAGGGTCCTGCAGGATGCCACTCGACAGGCTGCAAGGTAACTCCAGGGTGATTCTGTGTGGAGGCTCCAGTCAAACCCAAGGGTCATGCGTCATGCGGCTGGCTCCAGCTCCAGCCACCTTCATCAGTGAGAAGCAAATGGAAAGCGCCCACCCGAGCTGCACTCCACTCAAAAAAAATTAAGAGTCAACCCTCCGTAACAGTGAGAGCAAAAATAAAACTAAAAATAAATAAAATTCCAGGACAAATAAAAAATAAAAATAAATAACAGAAAAATTGGAGTAATGTGCGTTTGAATGTGTAGTGAAGTACCGCACAGCCGCGCCTGCCGACTTATGCCAACATAATGAACGCAAGAAATGGAGGCTCGGTGCGGGACGAGATCAAAGAGCCAAGAAGTGGGGGGATG
>NW_026267133.1:3882887-3883718 GCF_000697945.3 Frankliniella occidentalis | reverse complement strand
CCCTCCCCTCCCCCTCTCTCCCCGACCGGCTCGGCCGCTGCTCTCCCGGAACAAATCTCAGCCCGGGCGAGGAGAGACTTTTTATCACCCCCTCGCGGGGCAGACTCTCCCGCACAGCCCCACTCTCCCTCTCCCGCTCTCTTTCTCTCTCTTTTACACTCCCTCCCTCTCTCTCTCTCTCCCTTCTTTCCCACGGTTTATGTCGCCAGCCTCGTAAGACCGCACACACTTTTCAGCTCAAGCCGAAGAGACGAGAGTGCCAAGAAGAGCCGGCCGAAGCAGGGGACGCGGAAGTGGAGGGGGAGGGGCGGGGGAGGAGAGGGAGGGGAGGCAGAGGGGCGCTTAAAACACAACAGGCCGCATAGAGCCGCTCAGGAATGTGCCTCCACTCGCCTCCGGCCTGCATCCTCCTCGCGCGGCCACGAGGCCGGGGACGAGGCGGAGGCTATGATGAGCGTGTCGTCCGCCCCGCGGCACTCAGCCGAGGCAAACTGGCGGAAGCTTAGCACGAGTACACCACAACCAGTACCAACGGCACTACCACCAGCAGCACAACCAGCAGTACAACCAGCAGTAACCACCGGCAGTAACCACCAGGAGCACAACCAGCACCACCACCAGCAGTACCACCGCCACCAGCACCACCACACCGACCCCGACACGATTCCGCCGGTGCGCACTGACGCCTTAAATTCGCAAACGCGCTCGCCAGCCGGCCGCACGTTGCTCATGCCATTTGCACCCCTGCAAGCTGCTGGTAGCGGAATTATTCGCGAGGGGCCGGGTGCCCGCCCCCGAGGGGGCTGCGGGTGCGGCGCGCTGCCCCCCCCC
>NW_026267133.1:3873139-3881577 GCF_000697945.3 Frankliniella occidentalis | reverse complement strand
CCGCACCCTCCGGTGTAACGCACTACATGTCCTAGGCGCCCGAGGTGTCGGGTTACCTCCGCCGCGCACCCTGCCGCCCGGCGCACCCCCACCAGAGCAGCAAAGTACTCCGCCCGTAAAAGTGACTCTGCTGAAACGTAATACACCTTTTGCGCTGCTGGGGGGGGGGGGGGGTAGTAAACGCAAATTAAATTGCGCGCGACACGAGGAGCAGGTCTGATAAGATTGGGGGGGGGGGGGGGGGGGTAGTAAACGCAAATTAAATTGCGCGCGACACGAGGAGCAGGTCTGATAAGATTAGCGCGGGTAACAGCGGCTGCGGCCGGCCGGCCCATCATATTAGACGCGTTCAGACGAGTTTGTGTTCCGTTTCGCTGGCGTTTTTTGTTGTGTTTATGTTATTTATTTATTGTCGGTAGGCTCATCGTACGAAGTAAATAATAATTAGAAGAAAAAACTTGCACCAACTTGACGGTGTGCGCTGTCTTGGTTTTTACACTGCAGAGGCGGGAGTGAGGCAGGCCGCCGCCCCCGCCACCCGACCACCCGACCACGTCGTCGACGTGCTCTGGGGGTAAAGTCACTGTTTCTAAATTCGGACTTTGCGCCCTAAATTCGGACATTGTGCCGTATTTCACTATTGACGCCTCCAAATCCATAATGCGTTGACAAAATTTAACTTCTATGGATTTGCTGGAAAGGTAAGACCACCAAGTTGAAAGCTGTCCGACTTTATGACGCATTGGTTCCTAAATACGGACACGATTCAAATAGCCCTCACCACGATACCGTTAGTGCGAAAAAATATTTTCGGAGAGTGGTATGTGCGTCTCGACGTGAGGATTCTAGAATCCCCAGCGATTTTTCATATTTCGAAAATTATAGAAGTCACAGGCGTTTTTCCTCAAAAACCGCCCGAATTTAGGAACACTGATTGTACTCGTCAACGATTCCCTCCGGTCAGAGAACGGGGAGGGGAAAGACAGGTTCGCGCTTATCCGGGTTATTTAAAGTAAACAGATGATAAAACGTTCACGAAACATCAACATATAATTATTGTACACAATAAAATTTACATACATTTATATAGCATAAAAAAGTAAAAACAGTATTACAGTGGAATCAGCACACAAGAGTGTACATTAAGTACATACACATACATGAAATAATTAAACATTGATTGTTTAGTACATAAAAAGTGTAAACAGTATAACAGTGGAATCGGTACAAAAGAGTGTACATTAAGTACATACACATACATGAAATAAATAAACATTAAACAAATTCATATCAACAATTTAAAAAAATTACATTTGGAAGTGCTTAGAGTGTAAGCAGTATCATACAAAAAAATTAAGAGTGAACACACATTGACATTGACATACATGAAATTAGTTTTCTGGCAGGGGTCCATAACTTAACATTTAAGCTAAACGTTATGATCAATATCTCGCGTTATTGGCTAGTTTAAAGCGTTATGCATATAAACAAATCACAGAAATGTGCAGGGGAATAAGTCATAAGATCGATAACGCCAATAACGCAAGCCGTTTACGAACCTAACCTAACCCAAAATTCGCTTATGCGTTAAGTTATGGACCCCTGTTTTCTGGGTTTGAACTCGGGAGTACTTGATCGCTCACCACCTCACCTTATTGTTTCACGACAAGAGAGACCGCGAGGGAGTTGGCTGTCACAGAGATACTACGTTGACATTCTCTCAAGGGAGCGCCAGATGGCTTGGACCGAGTCCTGGTCCCCCCTCTGGGCAGAGATTCTCAGTGCCTCGTAGACTATCCTCCGCAACACTGTCTCGTGCGTCTCGTCCCGGGCGCCCTCGCTCAGGCCGCGCAGGTCGCGCACCCACAGGCTCAGCAGCTGCAGCGCCTTCTCCCCGAGCGGGCCCAGCTGCAGGCAGCGGCGCATGACCCGCACGGCACACCGCCGCAGGTCCGCCAGGTTCACCGGCAGCGCCTCCAGGTGCCACCTGACCAGGTCCACCACTGCGCGCCACTCCTCGTCCGGCCCGGAGCACAGCGCCGCCACGGCAGCGAGCCGGATGTCCCACAGTCTGTCCTCCTTCTTGTCCTTCTTGTCCTTCTTCTTGTCCTCCTCCTTCTCGCCCAGCAGCCACCCGCAGAGCGCGCGGACCAGGCGGCCACTGCCGGGCTTAGTTACGGCTTTCTCCAGGGCCTCCACGGCCATGCCGCGCACCTCCTGCAGGTCCCTGTGGCCCCGGGCCAGCCACACCTTGTCCCCCATCCGCTTGAGCAGTGCCTCGGCCACGCTCGGCGCGCAGAGCCCCATAGCGCCGTACTGCAGGGCGGTGCGCCCGTCAGCGTCCCGCGCGTACACGGTGGGCTCGCCGGTGGGTCTGCGCAGGGAGTGAACGTAGCGCAGGAGCTCCTCCTCCCGCTTCAGCAGGTACTCCACCACGGGGAGCGCGCTCACGTTTGTCGCCCAGTGCAGGGGCGTGCGGCCCTCACTGACCTGCTGCAGCAGCCCGAGGCGCTCCACGGCCTGCGCTTCCTGCGCCATCCGCGCCTCCTGCTTGCGCCTCTTCTCCGCGCTCTCCTCGGCCTTCCGCTCCGGCCGCGTCATGAGGAGGAGCCAGAACCTGCTGTCATGTAAGATGTCTTCCGGGCCCGGCTCCTCGCCGCCAGGGTCGTCCTGGGCCTGGTCCCCCGCGTGCAGCGGCGGCACGAGTAGCTTGACCACGCCCAGCCGCCCGTAGGCTGCAGCCTGGTGAAGAGGAGGGACCCTGCCCGGCCGCGGGTCGGCCCCCCGCAGCAGCAGCCACTGCACCACCTCGGTGTGGCCCCAATAAGCAGCACTGCTCAGGGGTGTGACACCCGCCCCGTCCACCGCGCTAACGTCCGCGCCGTGGTGGACGAGCCGCTGCGCCGCCCCGAGCTCACCGCTCAGTGCGGCCACACACAGCGCCCGCGTGAGGGCCGCCTGTAGGGAACCGCCCGGGATGTGCTCCACCAGCGCGGTGATGGTGTCCGGGGAGCCACCCGCTGCTGCCAGGTCCAGTGCGGTGTTGCCATCAGCATCCTCGCCCAGCGGGTCCGCCCCGCGGCTGAGGAGCGCGCGCACGAGCTCAGCGCGGCCATTACGGGCAGCGGCGTGTAGGACTGTTCTCCCGTTGTCGTGCAGGCGCTCGCTCAGGGCGGCAGAGGGGAGGTCCAGCAGCCTCAGCGTGATGGCGCTGCTCCCTCCACGGCCCGCCTCGAGCAGGACCTTCCTCGCCTCCGGGCCCCACTGCAGCAGCCCGCGCGCCTCGAGCTCGTCCAGCAACGCGGAGCAGGCCTCCTCGCGGGCACGCTTAGCGGCCCACGCAGCGGCCCTCCAGCAGTCCTCGTCATCGGGCCGTGGGGCGGCGCCGAGCAGCAGCCGCACCGTGGGGGCGCTGCCGGAGTACGCAGCAAGGACAAGAGGTGTGTGACCATGAGCGTTAGCCTGGTAGCGCGCGCCGACCGCAAGGAGCAGACGCACCACCTGGTCGTGGCCGCGATGGGCAGCGCAGTGCAGGGGCGTCCACCCTTTGTACTCCGCATTCAGGCCGCGGGGGTCTCTGAGCAGCACGGCCACCACCTCGGCGCGGCCACACAGTGCAGCTGCATGGAGAGGCGTCCAGGACTGTTGGAGATCTGGATAAAGACAGAGCATAAGAAACTTATTGGTGACGATAAATATCGTGACAAAACATTCATCTCGACCTACAGGACGGATGAGTCATAACATGTGTAATGACCAGTAATGACTTATTTGTTTTATAGTTATAATTACAAAACAGTCGTCACGGGATATAAAACAATTATCATGTATCACGCGAGTAGTGTTTTGTTACAGTCAAAGAGGGCAAATTTTGGCAATAAAAGAGGCCCAAAATTGGCAGCCTCTAAAAGACGGCCAAAATTTGACAATCAGAAAGGACTGCCAACATTTTGGCAAGCTAGGCGACCTAGCCGTTAACCACGTTAACAGTGCGAGCAGCGCGAGCAGCCATGCTCCGACCAAGTGTCATTCTTGTATTGGCTACCCTCAGACCCAGAGCCTTTCCTTAAGCCATCGGCCATCAGTTATGGGATTTATATGTCAACTCTTTGGGAATAGATTTTATCGTAGATGGTGCTGAAGCCAACAGATACTCAAATTGTCACACAAAAAGTGTGATACTTGATACTTTTCATTTTTCAAATTTTGTGTAATACTTATTGCAAAATAACGCGATGAATTCGGATCCCGATTCGAATTTATTGCAAAACGGTGATGCACATTGCTCAAAACTATAACACCTCAAAGTATCGCACAAAGCAGGGATGATCATTTCAAATACAAGCGATATGAATTTAATGTTGTACTTCTTCTGCGATGATCATCACACCATCGTGCAAAATTTTTGTATCACAAAAAACGTGCAGTCAGTATCACACTCTGATTTACAGTGCAACCTCAGCACTGCCAGTGTGTCCTTACACCCACCTGAGTACGCAGTCTTGTTCGCGGCGAGCAGCGCCTCCGCCACGGCCGCAGTCCGAGCCACGTGCAGGGCTGTGCATCCCCTCCAGTCCCCGGCGAGCGGGTCCACGGCCTCGGCGCCCAGCCCCAGCAGCCACCGCACCACGTGGGCCTGTCCGCCCTGGGCCGCGGCGTGCAGCAGGGTGCGGTCCTGGCAGTCCCTGGCGCTCACGTCGGCGCCGTCCTCCACCAGGCGCTGCAGCCAGAACAAGTAGCCCTCTCTCGCGCAGCGGAACATGTCGCTCTTCAGCTCCACGAGGCGCAGCAGCCGCTCGTTCTCGGCCCGGGACCACCGCAGGTCTCGCAGCCGCGGCCTGGCGCCGTGCTCCAGCGGTATGCGTTTGTTGTGAAGCATAGTGGAAAGGGCTTGCAGCTCGAGAGGGGACCTGAAGACCTCGTCGAGGTGGTTGAGGTAGTTCCGCAGCTGGCGTCCGAACAGGGCGGGGGAGAAGGGTAGGTCCGTGGGCGTCACCTTGTCGTGCTCGTGCCAGCGGGACGCGAGCTCCCGCAGAGCTCCGTTGATAGCGAAGATAGTAGGCAACGGGCAACGGGCAACGGGAGCGGCGGCCAGGGCCGTGAGCGCGCGCCTCAGAGTGTCTAGCGGGCTGCTCACTGATGGAGTGACGTCACGAAGCTCAGCCTGGAAGCTTGCGGTGTGCTCCGCGCTCTTGTGAAGGAGAAGGCGGAAGACCCGCGGCACAGCCTCCGGGATATGTTCACGTGCAAATAAAAGTGACATTGATGATAAACTGAAGTGCCCTAAAGGGGATTCTATTTGCCTACGGACTAACGTACTTATTCGTTCAAAATCCGGTTCCGCTTTATGTTTTGCCGGTTCCAGTATTTTGAGAAGCTCTTCGCCTATTAGGTCTTTGTCGCTGTCTGTCTTGGCTGCCGTCACTCTTTCCTTTCCCTCCCAGTCTCTGTCGTCAGTCCACTCCACCTCACCTTCTGCCGCCCCCAGAGCCGCTCGAGCTGCCCTCGTCAGTTTCTGCAACTCCTCTGCCAGCTCCTTCCTCTTAGATTCCGCCTTCTTCGGCAAGGCCAGTGTCTTTGCGTTGGAGCCTTCCTCCCCGTGCTCCTGGTCGTCCCGGACGGCAGACATTACCTTCAGGACGCCGCCGGGCGCCATGGCCTCCACGAGGACGGCCCAGCGGGGGGACAGGTTCGGTGAGGTCCAGGAGTACTTCGCCCTCTCCCCCACCACGAACAGCGCCCACCGCAGGGCCAGCCAGCCCCAAGCTGCCCAGTCGGTGTCCTGCAGACTGAGCGCCTCGCTGGTGACGCCCAGGGTCTCGTTGATCTCCTTCAACGAGTACCAGTCCCTCAGCAGCGCGAAGTCCTTTCTGAGGTCCGTGAGGGCGCTGTCGACCACCCTGCTGAGATCAGCCCTCTCCTTCTGCGACTCCTTCTTCAGCCTCCTCATGGCCGCCTCCGGGTCGGGCTCGGCGCGGTGCACCAGCACGTACTTCTCCAGCCGCTCCCTGAAGCACCGCAGGTGGGCCGCGGTGCTCGCGGTGGCCACGGCGTGGGCCAGGGTTGCAAACACTGTGCGCTCCTCGATGAACATGACGAGGAGGTACTCCATCTCCTCCCACGGCACGTCCTTGTACGTAGCCAAGAAGGACCCCTTGACGTTGTGCACGGCCAGGGCGCACATCCTGGCCAGCATCACACTCTTGTCCGCGCTGCCCGGCGCCCGGTCGTGGCCCTGGAGCCGCTGCAGCTCGTCCTGGAGGCGCCGCGAGTACTCCAGCAGCAGGTGCACGCGGCCCCACAGCTCGTGCCACCGCACGTGGGCGTGGGCGGCCGGCAGCGCGCCGCTCGTCGGGTCCTGGTAGCGGAGCAGCGTAAGGTTGGACACAACACACCGCTGCATGTCCTCGCTCAGCGGCAGGTTGAGCGCGCGGGCCGTGCGCCAGGCCTCGTCCAGCGCGTCCTCCAGCGCGTCCTCCAGCAGCGCAGGCCAGCCCACCGCGGGGCCCGCTGCGGCACCCAGCTCCACGAAGTGCTCCTCGTTCCCCCGCCGCATCGCGAGCAGCAGCGCGCCGGTCAGCCTCCCCGGCGACAAGGGGCCGCGGCGCAGCGCCAGGACGACCTCCTGCAGCTCCTCGGGCATCCTGCGGGTCAGAGGTCGTCTCTCATATCGCACCCGCTGTTGGCTCCCGGACCGCCGCCTCCCGAACACTCACCTCGGTTGGTCGTCAGCTGGTGGAGGGTCTCGCTGCGGTCCGCTCCCAGGCTGCGCTCTGGTCGACCTCCCCTCCTCCTCCTCCGCGGGTGCGGGCGTGCAGCTCTGGAACGGGGCGCAGACGTTAGGTCGCTGTGTCCGCCCCTGGGGCAGCGGTTCACTCTGTGCTCACTCACCTGCAGGCTGTCGTAGTGGACCCGCTGCCCGCCGCCAGCCCTGCTCAGCCTGTAGACTACCCTGAGCGTCCTGAGCGGGGGCCCCGGCCGCACATCGGGCGGGTCGACGGGTCGGCAGGGTGGAGCGCTGCCTGGCCGCGCCTCGGAGTAGACCTCTATGCGGGTCTGGTAGACCGCTGCCAGCGCGACCAGCGCCTCCTCGCCCGCCCACTCGGAGTCCCTCTCCAGCCTCGAGGCGAGGCGGCCGGCCGCCCCTGGGATGTCCGCGAGGCGCCCGCCCTCGTCCCTGTAGGGCGCGTACCCCTGCGGGTCGTCCGCCGCGGCCGCGTCTAACGCCGCCTCGAACTGGTCGGGGTTGGCCCTGATGTACGCGGCCGCCTGCCACCGCAGCTCGGCGGCGTCCTGGACCCCGCCCACGGCGCGCAGCTGGTGGCTGACGGCGTGGAAGAGGCAGTTGCCGTCCGCCCCCATGCAGGTCACCTCCGCCAGCCCCTCCGCCACTCGCACCGTCTCCCGGGTCCCCTCCGCTGGCCAGTCCATTCTCCAGGGGTCGCGGGGACAGCCGGCCCTGCAGCTCCTGCGGACAGACAGAGCCTTGCACCCCGCGCTGCACCGGCTACTGAACTCTGGCGCTCCTCTCCGGTCGACTCACCTGCTGTCCGCTCGGGACGTCCTCCGCTGCAGTGGCGCTGGGCTCAAACGGACGCAAGCAGCTCGTGGTCGTCGAAAATCGAACCGCAATTACAATCTAGGCAGCGCAAATGAGTAATTATAACGAGCGCCTGAATGTCGATTCCGACCAAACCGTGGACTAAACCTTTTCCCGCTGCAAAGTCGTGTTTGCGTACTTGGGTGATTTTGTCGAGTCGATTAGTCGAAACGTATATGCTGCACCCAGAAAAATGGATAGCTGCAGCAACCATCGTATGGTAAGCCACGGACAACCATAAAAATATGGTTTGTAAATATTAGTTGAGCCGACAGTCTAAGGTTCCACCAACATTGACAATGGCTGGCTGTTTTCATGGTCGGCGTAGGATTGTTGCCACAACCATATTTTTATGGTTGTCCGCGTGGCTTACCATACGATGGTTGCTACAACTATCCATTTTCTGGGTGTGGAACATCTATCTCGTATTGTAAATAATGGAAAATTTAACCATAATTTTTTTCACGATGGTGATCTAGGAATGTTTCACTGTTATTTTCGGGTGATTCCGAGCAGACACTCGGGTGTTGCGGGTTCGTAGTCTATTGTGGCTCAGGCGCAAGGGCGATGGCCGACGATGGCGCTTTGCGTTTGGAGGGGGTAGGCAAATCCGCGACACAAGTATGGTGTCTGCTTTCTAACACCCGGTACACGAAAAAAAAAATACAATTGAAGCGTTCTAATATTAAATAAACATTTTTTATTACTTTTGTTTTCGGGCGAGATGATTGATGCGTGTGTGGCGGGACCGGACCCGCGTGGCAATAGAGGCAGAGGCGACAGGACGCAAAGAGGAAAACATCAACTCGTTTTCAAAAATCACGCACCTTTCTCCCCC
>NW_026267133.1:3872251-3872999 GCF_000697945.3 Frankliniella occidentalis | reverse complement strand
CTGCGGCGCTGACACCCGAGTCGGGCAAAAGGCAGAGTCGTAGATAGGCCTTCGGCACCAAAGGACACAATTTTTACCCCCAGGATTTTATTTTGGGGGGGGAGGGGGTGAAAGGGCGGGGAGGACGCAGCCCAGGTAAATGGTTTATGCCCGATACTGGAGGGGGCGATAGGGCAGTGGGTCATACTGTCATTGAGAGGCCATTGGAGGAGTTGAGTCGAGCAAAAATGTGTTGTAAGAAGCAATGTTATGTTTGAACGCCTGCCTGTTTGCAGGGCTGCCAGAAAGTTCACAGTTCTTTCCAACATATTTTTCGGACTTAAATGGAGATTTAAATGGTATATATTTCTGGGGAAAAAAATGAAACTTTTTGATAATTAGTGCAGCAGGAGTACCAGTGTGCAACACAGTCCGCCAGGCCTGATAAATCGGTGGACGTGAAATTTCGTACGTTCGCTTGAGGGCACAAGTATACGAATTTCAATAGCGGAAAGTTGATAATACACTATCACTGGTCTAAGTCCAAGCGAATGGAAATTCCGGGAAATTCACTCACCTACTCGTGTGCGACACTCGCACACTTGTGCTGTCGGTGTTGTTTTCAGTGCGGCGTGAGCACCGCTCCCCGACCGACAGACTGACAGAGGCGGGAAGGCGTACCAACCTATGCCGTTTGACCCGGCGCGGCTCAGCCCGACATCTTGTCTTTTATTTATGGAGAGGGGGAGGGGGTGCAAACGGCGGGGGG
>NW_026267133.1:3868759-3870079 GCF_000697945.3 Frankliniella occidentalis | reverse complement strand
CCCCCCCCCCCTCCATAACCGCCCTACCTGCTCCACATAGTTTTGTCCTCTCCGCCAGCAGCAGCGTCATCCCCCTCTTTGACGGCGCCATGGAGCCCCTGTTCACGTCGTCTCTCTACCCTTTCATTTGAACGACCCCGCGACATATCGGCCGCGGGCGGCACGTCTCTCCGCGCTATAGATAGTCATCCTCCCGTGCAGCCCGAGGACAGCCGAGGACAGATCAACTCGTGGACAGACCAGCGGAAAGGACAGCGGGACTCGAGGACAGCCGAGGACAGCCCAACTAGAGGGACAGCCCGACACTAACCAACCATCGCAACCCGGACTAACACGCTACAATCATGAGGACAGCCAGCGGAAGCGGAACCCTTGAAGCGCCTTGAAGCGTGCGCCACCTGGAATACTTAACGCGGCACTCCAGATGTGTCGCACATTTTATTAGTTTCCCTTTGCAGTGCAAGGCACGTCCGCGTCAGCCGTGCTGGACAGGCCTCCGCTGCACTTGGCCGCCGGCCACACATGAGCATTCCCCCCCCCCCCCCCCAACCCCCTGAGCCTGTCAGGGCAGATCAGATTCGAGTGGGCGGGGCAGAGAGCGTCCCACCAGCGCCAGGCAGAAGCAACAACGGCAACGGCATAGTGAAACGGACCAGGGAAAGGGAAAGGGGACGCGCCAACGTAAAGCGGGGGAGGGGCAAAATAAAACTGACAGACACCTCCATCGAAAGAAAAAAAAAAGTATCGCAAGTATTCCCTCTTTATCGGATCGGATCTACGACGGTTCAGTTTTTTCCCCTGTTATAGGGCCCTTTTCTCAAGACGGAACTCACCCATAGCCGCGTACACATTTGCAGGTACTTTCTCAAGGGTTGCCTACTCGCTTACGGGCCGGAAAATCGTCCAAATCTGCTATAAATGCCGCCGAGAGAGGCGAGTTTTTGCAAAGCGATGCTCTGCCTATTCACGGTCGGCGCCGTGATACTTTTCATGCGAGGCTGTGGGCGACTCGGGAGGCGTCGTGGGAGGAGGGGATGAGGGGGTGGCCTCGTGGCGGCCCGGGGGACGCCGGGGGGCTTGGGAGTTGGCCTCAGCCGCTTGGTTGGCCAAGGTGCGGTGGGCCGGGACCCGGCCGGGACCCGGCCGGGACGGGTCGCCCCCAACTTGGACTGGCTCGGGGGCAATCCCGAGTCCGGGGCCGAGTCCGGCGCGCGGGAGGTCACCTGTGCTGCAGAACAGAACGGCACAGTCGTTGACTGCGTTCCACAATTTTCCGGTCGCCTGGTCTCGCCTTGGTCCGTCCGGGCGGTTGTTGGGGGG
>NW_026267133.1:3866419-3868709 GCF_000697945.3 Frankliniella occidentalis | reverse complement strand
CATATATATGTACATACACACGCACGAGCACACACGCGCACACGGTAAAAACAATGGCTGATTTTTAAGATGGAATCGGTTAAACTTTGAGGTACTCGCCCTTGGTTTGAGGGAAGCGCAGTCAAGTTTGTGGGAATATCCTCAAAAAATGTGAGATTTTTCTTCATTTTTTGAAAAGATTCCTCAACATCTAAGGTGAGCTCATATGAGGATTTTTCCTCAAATATAAAAATTCCTCATGTTTTTCCCTTATTCCCTCCAGAAATTTCTGTAAAAAAACAACAAAAAACAGACATGGTATTTACCGTGCACGCACGCAACAGGCCCGTCTCTCCTATGGGACGTCCGGCACCCCCTATACGGCAAGAGGGTTGAGTTCATCTCCATTTGCAGGGCCGAACCAATCAGGCCGGGCCTCTGTTTCGCCATTTCGCAAGAGGAGGCAACACAACAGCATTAAAAAAACACACACATTTTTGTAAAATATTTTTTAATCCAGGCAGGGTGGCGACCCGGCGGCCTTGAACTCTGTCCCACCGTGAGAAAAAACACAAACGTATGTCGTTGTTAATTATTTTTGATGCGAGAGGGCGGCCAACGCAAGGTAAGGATATCATTAAATTTCGTTGCGTTTCATGAACAAAATTGTGTACACCTGCTTTGCACAAATAAGTTTGACAGCAGTTCACCAACGCAAAAGTCATTGTAAAGGATTGAGGGGTGTATTAAATACTACAGGGGGGTAGGGGTGGGGGAGAGGGCCCGGTTGGAACGAACTTCCTAAAACTTTACATTGATGTAACATTTTAAGAGTGAAGATCAAAAGTAAACAAAAAGTTAACTAGGTAGATGTACGCCAGACCACGTTTCGCGTAACAGGCTTCGCGATATCTCACGAAACACTGTTACGCTGCGACGCGCCTGGCATACATCTACCTTGGCCTGCGGCGCTGACACCCGAGTCGGGCAAAAGGCAGAGTCGTAGATAGGCCTTCGGCACCAAAGGACACAATTTTTACCCCCAGGATTTTATTTTGACGAGTTGCCCCCACCAGAGACCATCAAATATGTGAGAAACAACATTAAAATGATTTGGGGTCATTTTCGTGTGGAAATCGCCCTCTGGCGACTAAACGGTTAGAGATGGAGCTAAACGGTCCGAAAAGAGTCCGCACCCCTGTGGACCAGTCCGAGTTCGATCCATCGTGCACCGGACTAGTCCGCTTATAGTACCCTCGGGCGTTCGGACTAGTCCGCTTTGAGGCCGCAGCGGCCAAGTGCGATGCCGGACCAGAACGCAGACAGTCCTCAGCGGACCAGTCTGCGGACAGTCCGCCCTCACCGGACTAGGTCGCTTTCAGTTCGCCCCATGACGGACTAGGTCGCTATCAGTCCTCCAATGGTGGACTACTGGCGGACCAGTCCGTCCTGAGTACCTACCGCAGCGGACCAGGTCGTTTTCAGTCCGCCCGGGAGCAGAGCACAACACTGCTAAAAAGAAAGAATTGTCCGGAGCGAATCCCGAAACAAGTTTAGAATGCTGCAACTTTGGAAGTTATAGGAATTTTGACCTCAAATTTTATTTGGGCCATCTACACTCTATTTTAATAGGGCCATTTTAATTTTATTGAAATCGAAGCAAATTTTTCTGGTAACTCGTAAACGGCTTGAGCTAGGTCAAAACAAACAGCAGATTTGGCTTTCGCCTCGTTCCTTACACCGGCCGTTTCACCGGCAGTGCTTCGATAGAAAGAATTGCACATTTCCAGGGCAACTCCGAAGATCAGTTTTCGATTTACACTGTCCTGATATTATACTTTATTTAGCGATAATAAACAATAAACTTTGCACTATACCCAATCAATTTTGGCACGGTGCTGTGCTACAGGTAGTCCGCTTTCGGTCTGCTCTGCGTGCGGACCAGCCCGCGATCAGTCCGGTAAGGCAGGGATGCGCACTACAAAAGCGGACTAGTTCCAGCCGGACTAGTCCGACAAAAATAGGTCGGGTTTTGGTCGATCTGGCTTTTTTTGCGGACTAGTCCGCTCGCTGTCCAGCCGGACTCTTTCCGGACCGAAAACGGACTGATGTCGGACTTATATTTTTCGTACGGGTAGAAACAACGGAGGGGAAAGGGGGGGGGGGATCCATCAAAACGCATGAAAACCACGAGCACGCGGGGCGGGCAGGCGGAGGGCATGCGCGTGCGCGGCGAGGTTGCTGGCTGCTGAAAACTTTTGCCCCGAGGCAGACAGCAGTTCTTATGATTGAACTTGCTGCTGCCTTGGGG
>NW_026267133.1:3857230-3858429 GCF_000697945.3 Frankliniella occidentalis | reverse complement strand
CCACGGCCTCCACGGCCTCCACGGCCTCCACGGCCTCTACGGCGGCCACGGCCTCCACGGCCTCCACGGCCTTCACGGCCTCCACGGCCTTCACGACCGCCAGGCCTTTACGGCCTCCGCTCCACGTCCTCTGCGGCCTCCGCGGCCTCTACTGCCTCTTCAGCCCCGTGCAGCCCCCACGACCCCTCCAAGGCCTCCGCAACCACCAGGCCTCCACGGCCTCTGAGGCCAGCCGCGCAAAGCGCCTCCTCCGAGGTCCTTCAGCCAGAGACGCCGCAGGGAAAGACGACCAGTTGTTTCTGCGAATTTCAGATCTATTATTCTCTTCGAGCCGCCGAACGCGCGCGCGTCCCGCCGATCTCGGCTCAGAGCTTCCCCCCTCTCTCTCTCTCTAACGCAAACACCCCGTCTCTCTCACTCCCTCTCACTCTTGCCCGCATGCCGTTCCTTGTCCCTCTCGCACGACGGCGGCACCACGAGCCTGTGAGCCTCGGGAACTCGCTGATAGAACCACTCGCTCGCCTCCCCTCCCTCCCCAAGTTTATGTCAGATTAAATCTTTCGGATGCTCCGCAAATACATGCCGCCGTCTTTCCTTGCGCCTTATGCCCCCCCCCCCTCCTCCCCCATTTTCCCCGTCGCTAAAGTTTGGGCCAATGAAAACGATTGGCAAAGCCGCGGGCGCGCGTTTTGAATCGTGCCGACGGGACGGGCGGGCACACCGCAAAAGAGTTTCGGTTCTGTGTTACGTATTCCCAACGCGAAACGTTTTTGTGTAACGTAAAACGATGATGGCAAAGAGAGCGTCGTTGTTCCCTTTTCGCTCCGACAAACATCGTTTCCACGACTCGTCATTGCGGCCTGGTCGTGCGGGTGCCGGAAACACCGACCTCAACCCGAACACACGGAAAAGGAAGAATAATGAAAGACGTTTGCCAACCGGTCGAATTAACGACGAGTTGGACAGAATGGGATGTACTTTAACGTGCAGAGCAGAGCAGTACGCGAGGCGGGTAGGGCGAGCAGAGGAGGGTCGCCGTCGCCGCTTTTAGCTTCGCGCAGCAAAGGACTGCAAAAGAGTCGTCTGGAAAATTTGCATCAAAGTTTGAAAACTGCTGCGGACATTTTCGCACTCGGCCGGAAGTTGTTCGCCCCTTATCACCGGAGTCTGGTCGTGGAGGGCAGGGGGGGAGGGAAAAG
>NW_026267133.1:3856547-3857180 GCF_000697945.3 Frankliniella occidentalis | reverse complement strand
GGTTGCGAACGAGCGCTAAACCGCACAAACTTAGAGGGAGGGGTGGGGTGGGCAATTAACTTGTGTATATTGAAAATCTACGGTCATCTTGGCGCACCACTGCGTGCGGCAACAAGACACTTACACACGGTGAAAAAAGTTTCTTGTATTTCAAGGCCCTTATGGGTGATCGAACGCGGACTACTAGATTTATCTAGTCGCGGACTCTTTCCGAACCGAATTGATCAGTTCGGGCCGATGCCGCGACTGTCGGTAGATAGACAGCTGTAGCAGACGAAAATGTTTCATTTCACTGCTTTGATGTTGAATGTTCTTTTGAATTATTATAACAAATAAATTGTTTTTTTATGTTCATCACTTAATTCCCTTCTTTTTTTATTCAAAATACCCTAATTCTTCTCTATAACACGGTCTTCGAGTCCGCCTGGTAGGTAGGCTACCCACGCTACGCCCCCCCCCCCAACCCCCAACTTTTTTTCGTGGTTACGCCTCTGTCTCAAGTAAAGCAATGAACTTTTTGTCAGGTTTAGTAGTACTCGGTAGATGTACGCCAGACCACGTCTCGCGTAACAGGCTTCGCGATATCTCACGAAACACTGTTACGCTGCGACGCGCCTGGCATACATCTACCTA
>NW_026267133.1:3854802-3856497 GCF_000697945.3 Frankliniella occidentalis | reverse complement strand
GGGACTCCCAGCGCCATACGTGACCGTGTTCTTCTAGGAGCGACCCAATACACTTCCTCCTCCACTATCACGTCAGAGCCAGGAGGGAGGGAGGGAGGGTGTGGGGAGAAAAAAAATCCAGATGGCGCAGCTGGGGATTCGAACCCGCAGCGATACAGAGGGGGCCGCAGGATGAGCGCGGGTCGGGCCACCGCACAGGGTGACTGCGGATGACAGTGCAAGCAGTACGTGGGGCCACGGCCAGGACCTGAGGCGGGCACTGACTAGAGAGAGAGGGAGAGGGAGAGAGAGAGAGAGACCCGAAATGGAGGGATAAAGTCTCAAACTTACTGTTCGCCTCAACGGCTGCGGTGCGATGGGGCAACAGTCTGCTGTTGGCGTAGGGATTTTAATTTTCGACAGAAAAAAATTTCAGGATATATTTTCCAAATCTCTTTGTTTTGTATAAAAAGTTTCATTTTTCTGGGAATATATCAAATTTCCCCTCCGGCCCAAAAAAAAAAAAAAAAAAAAAAACATTTGGCCTCTAATATTCCTGTTTTGGCGAGACTTTTTCCTGAAGTGGTCACGTGTAGGAATGCCGACACGTTTTAATTTATTTCTTCCAGTGTAACGTATTGCGTCCACGGCGGCGGTGGTGACAGCGGGCCTAAGTCGCGCCGAGGAGCGCCCCGAGCCCCTCTGGACACGACCCCCATCAGGGCCTGCTGCAGGGCCGAGGAGCGCGGCGACCCCCCCCCCCCTCCACCCTCCACCTTCAATCCCTTAGGGCCTTACAGCATAGCGCGCGAGCGCCGTGCGGGCCGTAGGCTGTTGTAAGCCTCCCCCGCCTAGCCCCGCCCCGCCCCGGCCTGGTCGCCAAGCATAAAGTAAGACAAGTGGTTATGTTTGTGTGCGGGCCGGGCGGGCCGGGCGGGCACTGAGACAGGGCTGAGAGTCTGCCCCGCCATGCCGCCCCACCGCCTTCATGACGGACACACGGAAGTCCTCTCTCATCCGGAAGTTTCCCCAAGGTGGAACGCCAAACCCTCCTAACCGCTCCCTTGTCTAAAACACGCGAGCGCGCCTACGTGACTGGCGCGCGAATTGGCCTCGTAGCCGTGAGCAAAGTCGGCTTTACGGCATCGTCTGTAAATCAGCATAATTGGTTTTTTTTGTTTGTTTTTTGTTTTTTAAACCAACAAGATTATTGTTTTTAAACGAGACGACGTACGTTCGTCATTCGGCTCTCTTAACGCCTGGTGGGTAGGCAGCATCCTGCCTGCAGTGCGCGCGTGTACTGCGGGGCGGCCTACCCCGAGTCTTGCAGGCGCCGAGCCCCCTCCGTAAATTCCGCACCGCGAATGAATCTGCGCAAAACGGGCGTTTACTTTCCGCAGACGACACCCTTTTTCGGTCCACGTTTTTTTTTTTTCCACCACCCGACGACGGTCGTTGGCTGCTCGCGCAAATGGACGCTCGGTATGGCATGACGTACGGCTGGCTGCGACAAGTGTAACGGTCCGGGCGGCTGCAGCAGCCGGGCCAAGCCTGACTCCGCGCAGCAGCAGCAGCAGCTCGCTCCGTCCCACCTCTCCCTCTCCCCTTCGTCTTTGCCAATTCGGTAAGAGAAACACTTGGCCATAAGTTTTCTTCGCGCCCTCCGCCTTATTCGCCCGGGCGGCGGGCAAGGGCACTCGAAGACCCCCCGCCCCG
>NW_026267133.1:3853927-3854752 GCF_000697945.3 Frankliniella occidentalis | reverse complement strand
TGCCGTGGGCCACCCTACCGCTGGGGATGAACCTGAACGCACAGGGCCATGCTTGCCTGCCCACCCTCCTCTCATCCCTGCCTCATTCTCTCCACTTCATACTTCTCTCTCCCTCTCTCCTCCCCCCCCCCTCTACCACCCCCTCTCTCTCACACACACATTCAATTCACGCGACCCCACTCTTTTTCCTCCCTCTCCCTTTTTCCAGTTTCTTTCCTTTTTTTCAAACAGCGCGCGCTCGCAGCTGTGGTGGCGGCACTGACACGAAGAACACACACAAAACAATAATTGACTGTCGAGAACAACGGCGGCGGTAGCACGGGAGTGTGTGCGCCACGAGAGTCGTCGTCGTCGTGAGGTTTATTTTTAGAACAAGCTGCTGCCGTGCGGGGTTGGGCCACCCCGCGACAAAATCCAATTATTCTCATCCAGCCTGACTTTGTGAAAATATACACCCGGAGTACATCACGTTGGGGGGGGGGGTGTCTGTCGTAACACAACGCACATGTTGTGACCGCTAACAGCGGCCACAGAGTGTGTAGCAGTGGCGGCGGGGGTGACGACGATCGTAGGGTTAATATCCGAGGTTGTATCGAAGGTCATGGACCTGGACGGGTGCATTCAGGCATTCAGGCATTCTGCGGTGTAGCTGAAAAGGGAAAGAATGTGCGGTGAAGAAGGCAGCGCAGCGCGGAAAGTTTGCAACTTTAACGAGTCAGTTAATAAGTAAAGATCGGACTGCACGTGGCAAACATTTCTCACGTTCTCTAAATTCAAATCCACCACCTCCATCAAGTGCCGCTAATAACGTTTAACTACCCCCCC
>NW_026267133.1:3849994-3853844 GCF_000697945.3 Frankliniella occidentalis | reverse complement strand
CCAACAGAGACCATCAAATATCTGAGAAACAACATTAAAATGGTTTGGGGTCATTTTCGTGTTAAAATCGCCCTCTGGCGACTAAACGGTTAGAGAAAGAGCCAAACGGACAAAATTTTGGCCCTACGGGCTCTACTTTGACGCGGTACACCTTAGAAAGATGTAACAAAAATAAAAAATTAGAAGTAATATTTTGGGGTTTGCGTTTTTGATTTTTTTTGACAGGTCAATTTTCAAGCTAGAGGGCTCAAAATCAATACCGTTCTTGCTTTTTATGCTACAAAGCTACGCTTAAAATTTCAGGTACCTAGCTTAACCCGTTCTCGAGTTATCGTGTTTACAGACAAACAGACAGACAGACGGACAGACACACAGACAGACAGACACGAAACTTTTTGATCATCACTGGAGTAATAGGCTTCGCTATCGCTCAGCCAATAATTTTGAGCCCTCTTAATTATTGCAAGTCCCGTGACGGGCGCCGACCGTGCTGCCACCTGCTATATCCAGTTAAGAATTGGCCGTTTCCACGCTTAGCGCAACGCGAGCGCGCGCTCACGCCGGCGTGAGGCGGGCGACAAGCAGGGTGCGGGGAGGCAGCGGCCACAGCGGCGGAAAAACTGCTAACCCTCTTCGGCCCCCCGCTGAGCGTGCAAACGGCAAAATTCTTAACTGGATATAGCAACCTCGGTCTGCCGTAAAGTTAGCGACGCAGCTGCGGATTTTTGGCCAAAACTTCGATTTCGTTCACTGACTTCAGGTTACATCTAAAGTGAACAAGCTCGAAGTTTTGGCCAAAAATCCGCAGCTGCGGGGGGGGGGGGAGTGAAAAAATCGGATCGGATTTTCGTTTGTTTTTTTCGACTTTTTGGACCTTGGTACAAAATGTACCTGGGCAGGTTTTGCCCCGGGATGCCCTAGAATCCACGTAGGATTTTTTTTAAAAGCAAGGCCTGCAAACCTGAGAATTCCCTCATTTTGAACAAATGTTGTTAAATCGCCCTACACGTCCGCGCGCGCCACGCCAGTTTGAATCCCGCGCGGCAGGCGCCTCGGCGGGAGGGGGGGGGAAGCACGCCAGAGCCACGGAAGGCATAGCTTGGGTGGGGGAAGGCAGACCTTGGGCACACGCTCGTGGGAGGGGAGGTCGGGGAGTAGGGGCTTCGGATCTCTCGCCTCGCATCCGCACTGACTCTACACTCCGTGCTAGGCTTGTTTTGGCCGCCGACATTGGCAAATAATTATCATTGTATTGTCTGACGATTATAATAAACAAGTACTATGAGTTCTTCACGACCTTCGCGACCGCGATCTCGCTCTAGTCACCGCCCCAAAAAGAAACACGGGCCTGACAAGCAACAAAAGAAGAGAGAAACGGAACGCTCGCCGGCTTTTAATAGACGTGATAGGTTAGGTTTTCGAGTAACTAACGTGTGATTTTCCAATGACAGATGCCCTTGGCAGTGCGCGTTGCAAAACTGGATGAGGAACGCAGCTCAAGAAGTAGATCTCGAAGCTCACAGCGCCCATCTAGTGCTTCCAGGCGGAAAGTTTCTCTAGAACCAGCAGAGGTTCCTGGTCGGGCTTCAGAGTCATTGATCGGGATCAGTTTGTGAAAGAACTTGTGCCTGCAAAAAGTGTAGGAGAGACGTGACAGTCGCAGAGGCCAAAGTGTGTGGCTTTAGCTCAGTGTTTGAACTTAGTTGTCAGAAGTGTGGTGTTATCAAGTCTTTCAGAAACTGTGAAAATGTTGGGAATGAAGTGAATGTTGTAGCAGAAGCTAACAGAAGAGCAGTGTTTGCCACCCGCAGCTTGGACTCATTCGTCCAAGCCCGCAGTGTTGGTATTGGACATGAAGGATTGAAGACAGTGTGTGCTCTTAAATGCCACCTGGGCTCTTTGACACTTTGTTATTGCCACTTACTTGCCCCTCAATTGCCACTTTGTCTCTTAATTTTTTTTCCAAGGGCTAGTTTCACCGGCAGTGCTTCGATAGAAAGAATTGCACATTTCCAGGGCAACTCCGGAGTATTCCATTGCTCGTTTTTACCTTGCGGCTGATGGGCTGATGCAACGGTGTCCGAGCTGCGACGCGCCTCTGACGGCCCGCTCAAAGCGACTGGCTAGCGATCAGCGATCGTGATCGTGTCGGGACTTGAGCCCGAATCACACTAGCGGTTCTCGGGGCGGTTGGCGGGTGCGGGTGCGGTTGTCGTCTCGACCAATGAGAGCGCAGCGCCCGGCGGGTGCGGGTGCGGTTGAAGGAATAGCCGGCAGTCTATTTTTTCATCCGCCAACCGCAGCCAATGAGAAGGGCAGAATTCGTCAACTGACCTGCATATACAGATTCTGTGACCAAAACTCGGGTACACGAAAGTTCTTAAATACGGAACAAGGAAAAGGGCTCCTTTCGAATAAACTGCACGAATTCTTAAACTAAGCAACGCTACTGTGAAAGAAATTGGCCTAGGAATATATCTAATGAGTAACATTTGTACGCCGCGAACTCAAATCTCAATATCATTTAATTATTGTAGTCAGTATTTTTTTAAATGTGAGAAAGCAAAATGGTCGTGGGTGCATCACTTTTCAGTTTCCGGAACGAAACCGCACTGTGTTTGTGTATGAATATGAACACAAAGTCATTTTGACGTATTTGAAGGGTGGCAAAGGAGGTTATGTTGCCCAGCGGACACGGCCGCCACGGCCGAGATGCGTGGTGACGCATACGTTCCAAGCGCCAGCCGCCCGGACAACCGCCCCCCGCCCCGTGTCCGGCCCGGCCCGGTCCGCCAACGGACCCAAGGCGACGCGCGGGCCGCACGGGTGCGGGACTTCCCGCTCGCACTCATGCGGCCCCTCATCTCATAGCACCATCTCTTTCCCTCGGGGCCGGTTGGGGGCCGGTTGGAGGCCGCGGGCCACCAGTATGAGACCTCTGGCCTACGCGCCACGCCACGCCACGCCACGCTTGGCCCGCTGACGGGGGGGGGGGGCCCGCTGACACGTTCGGGTCTCGGCGAGTGGGAGTGAGCGAGCGACGGGTGACAGAGCCGAGCGGGACGGAACGAGCTGCGTTCGGGAGCGGACGCCGACCTCTGGGGTCGCACGCAGGCTGAGTGCTCGCGGCGCGAACCGCTGCCCCTTCGCAACTCCAACGCGGTGCACGGTCAAGGTCAAGCGGCCGGCTCCGCTGCTGGCGCGCCGGTCGGTGGAGCCCGATTTCCCGATTGGACCGCCCAAAACAGATCCTCATCCCCCAACGCCGCGACAACTTGTGTCGTTCGGTTTTTGGATACCGCTGATTACTACTGGTGACGTCACGCCTTGTGCCCCCCTGCACGAAGCTACAGCACAAGCAATGACACATTCGACACATCATTCCTATTATTAATTTCTGTTGTTGAAAGTGTTCAAAGTTTCAGTTACGAATGTATCATCTGCTACAGTGAGACGGACCTTAGGCTGGCGCGTGCCTATAAAAAGTTCGACCTCGATCGGACCAACTTGGTCGTCGCTGCTCGTTGGACTCACCCGAGGTGGAGGACGTGGAGTTGGAGCCGCGGCGCCGCGGGTAGAACGTCACCTCCTGCCTGCTCTTGATGCCCAGGTCCGCCGGGAAGGAGGTGATCTCGTCCTGCACGACAAACAAACACGCGTGAGATTTTACAATATTTTCCCAAGTAAAAAAGATTTTGTTTTCCTTAAATTTACTTCCGGTTTCTCCCGCTTCCGGGCCCCCAGCTCGCTTCTGCGGCCAGGTCCAGGAGAGGAGCATCCAGAAGGTGGCTCATTCCCATTCGAGTTTACAGGCGATCGCCTCGGAATATTGAGCGGCGTGGGGGCGGCG
>NW_026267133.1:3841581-3844659 GCF_000697945.3 Frankliniella occidentalis | reverse complement strand
CCCAGCTGAAGCCGCACCCCTATAGTTTGTTCTCTTTGCCCTCCAACGAGAGATGTAAAGCAGAGTATAAAACGCTGTCCGTTCCAGCCGGGCTGGGAGGCGACTGCAGCCGGCAGGTGGGCTACCCTCACCCGGCTGCTCTCGGACAGGGCGAGTTCGGTGGGTAAACGGGGTTGTTCTAGGTCGATGCACCCCTATTTTTATTATTTTATTTGCTTTGGACTCTCCACCGTGCACCGTTTTGGTTTTATTACCAATTATAAAACTCCCCATCGCATAGTTTTTATTTTCAATGTATGTAGAGTGAGTGGGTGTGTTTGTCGCGAAGCTCTGGTAAAGCTTGAGCCGCTCTCTCCTCCCCGACGCGCGGTGTGTGAGCGCTGGAGGCTGTGCTTGAGGCCTTGCTGGAGGCGCTTACTGCTGGAGGCTGGCAGGGAGCCCGGCCACCAGGCGCGCGCACCCTGCCACTGCCACTGCAGCCGCTCCCGCTTTTTCTGCGCGTTACATACTCGTTATAGCCCCACGCCTTCCCGTTCCCCCCAGCGGGCCCTCAATTAAAAGGCCCCCTCCACCCGCGGGTGCGCGCACACCTCGTCACACGCTAAATACATTTCAAATTGCGCGCTCGTGTGTTGGTTTTCGAGCCGCTTTTGCACGCTGAACTGCCGCAGCAATTATACTTGAACAAATCGCCGTCAGACTGCCCTTAACGGCGCGCGCAACTGTACTCCTCCACCTGTGCCTCAGTCAAGAATGCAACATCAGATCGACGTCGCAACTGGATTTCGTCGGTTTTGAGCCTAAAATGACGTCGAATAGACGGAATGACTTTCCAGGAAAGTTTCTATAATTATTTTTTTTCCAGAAAACTTTCGGTGTTTATAAACGCCCTATGCGGGGGCCCTAGTGCAGCACCCACACACACTCTGCCCCACATCAAATTCAGGGCGCACCGCGGCGTCATGCGTGAACCGGAGACTGGATGCATAGTCATGAGGGAGGGTTTGGGTGCTAGCAGGGAGAAGCAAAACCACGAAGAGTTCGAGCGCTCCGGACCCCGGGCCCTCCCTCTACTGGTTAGCCAAAGTTTGGAGCTCGAACGGGAAACACTAGCAGCAGCAGCGTTTTGGACGAGGCATCGGGGCTGTCCATGAATAGTCCACGCGGTAAAGAGGGGTCATTGTTCTCGCCGAGATTTTGAAATGTCTGGAATCACCACAATACGGGATGCACCCATGACCCGGCTGTCCTGGGAGTGATAAGAGACTCACCGTCCTGCTGAGGTGCGTGAAGGAGGGCGGCCCGAGCGGCTGCCCCAGGGGCTGTCCCAGGGGCTGCGCGGCCGCGGGCTGGTCCCGGTGCTCGCGGTGGTCGCAGGGGCAGCGGCACTGGTAGGGGCACGTCGGCCGGCCGGCGCGCTTGCCGCGGTGCGGCTGGAGGTCGTCGTGCACGTCAGAGTCGTCGCCGTCGGCCACCTCGAGGTTCTCCCACGGCGAGCTCGGCGGCCGGCCCGAGCAGCCCGCCACGCCGTTCCCAGGGGACGCCGGGTGCTTGGTGGGCGCCGGGTGCGGCAGCCGGTCGCCGGACCAGCTCACGACGTTCACCTCGGACGCGCAGTGCCGCGGGTAGCCGATGAGCCAGCACCGGTCGCCGCCGTTGAGGCCGTGCACGCCGTTGATGAGGTTGTCCGCCGAGGACAGCGGGTGTCCGTCGTCCTGCGGGTGGTACAGGTGGCCGTAGTGCGGCGAGGCGCCGGCGCTGCGGTTGCTGCGGTAGTAGTGGTCGGGGTGGGCGGGGTGCGCGGGCTGCTGGTGCCACAGGGTGCCCAGCTCGTCGCCAGGGTACCAGGCCACGTCCGTCATCTCCTTGGGGAACGTGCGGTGGCTGAACCTCGACGAGTAGAGGTGGTCGCCGTCTAGGCTCACGTTGCCGTCGCTCGCGACGCGGTGCTTGGCGCGGGCCGCGACCCCGCCGCCGCCGCCGCCGCGCCAGGGGTGCCCCAGCGTCGCCGAGCCGTCCAGGATGCAGTCCTCGCCGGCGACGCCCCGGCGCTGCGAGCGGCGCCGGCCCGCCGGCGCCCCGGGCAGCCCCGGCAGCTCGGCCAGGGTCGCGTCGTCCAGCGAGTCCACCAGGGCCTTGACGACGTCCTGCTGCGAGGACGCCCGGTGCTGGCCGGCGTGCGGGCCCGGCGACGAGGCGGTGGGCCGGCGGCGCGACGCCTGGCTGCGCGTCACGGGCCGGCGGCCCAGCCCGTCCGGGGACTGCACCATCCCGTCGAGCGAGTAGGGGCTGCGCCGTGGGGACGGGCTCAGGCCCTGGCTCATGCGCCTGCAACAGAGAGACGGGCCGGCGTCAGGGCGGCAACTCAACACACTACTGCAAGAGGAACGACACAAAAACCCAAGACTTGTTGAGATGGTAAAACCGCGTGGGCGCAGTGAGCGAACATTACTATATACATTACTGACGATCCGTGGAACTTTGGTATGTTGCCATAGGCGGCCAGATTGTTAAACCGTGCAAAAAGAGCCAACCACTTTCTTTTCCGGGGCATTCAGCGTCACGATATTCACAAAACTATCGCTGCGCTGCACTCACGGCGCACGACAGACGTGCATATGGCATAAAACACGGAACAGGTGGAGATTTAACTGGGGACACGAGTTTAGAGGTATAAAAGGGCAAGTGAGTCGCTCGGTCGGCACTTCAGTCAGCCTGCCACAACCAAGCAGACCGGCGAGATGGCCCGCATCATAACCAGCCTTCTACTGCTTGCTCTGGTGGTAAGTACCAAGGACGAAAAATTGACTGTGTGCCAACGAGACAAATGAGAGAGAAATCACGTGGAAAACTGTAATTTTCAGGCTGTAGCCATCCAGGCAGCACCTCGCCAGACGCCAGAGAAAGAGGGCGGACTTTCGCCCGATGTGATAAGGCACATTGCTAAAAGCGAGATTCCCACTTCTAAAGGGAGGTACCAGCTCGACGTTGTGAGGCGGCCTAAGCGCGCAGTTCTTCCTCCTCAGCCCAAGCCTCAGCCACCGAGGAACACCCGTGCTGTCCCTCCTCCTCCTCCTC
>NW_026267133.1:3832757-3837056 GCF_000697945.3 Frankliniella occidentalis | reverse complement strand
CGTACCTCCCCGTCATCACAGAGATCTCTGGAAACATAAACGGACCTGTCCGTCGGGAGGAATTGGCGCGCGGAGGGCAAGTCAAACAAGCGGACGGACGGCGACCTCCCGGGGGCGGGCGGCGGCCGCCTCCCCTCCCACTCCCCCCGCGACACCGCGACCTCCCCCACTCGAACTGCTCCTCCTCCACCACCACATGCTCGCTCTCCTCTGCGTGTCTTGGGGGGGCGGCGGGGGCGTGCGTCTGGGGGCAACCCCCGCGTTCTCCACCTACGCGACGACCTTTGACGCGAGTAAACACACCAAACGCTGCTGCTCGAACGTACGTGCGCACGGAGGAGCGTGTACCTGTACGAGGGGAGCAGCAGGGGGCGTGCACGTACATGTGCCCAAGTGCCCCCCCCTGGAGGGAGTTGCACTGCGCTCCTCCTCCCGCTTCCACACACCCACTTACGGCGGTGTGTCTGCCACACATCCGCACCGGCGCATCTCACCCGCAGAAGGAGAGCGTCAGTCGGTTACGCTTCTGCGTGTCTTGTGCCCTCACATCTACTAAAGGGAATGCACGACAGCAGCCTGGCACTAAACTCAAGCGTACGCCGAGTTCTCTTGATTTCCCTTGATTATTTGTTTGTATTTTTTCATGATTTTTCTAAAAGAAATTTTGGACGGTGTTTTTTTTCCCTCCAGTGAAGTGCCCCTCGGTCTTACATGCACCATTTCGCTTGTCCCTTTTTTTGTGGAATTTGTCGTCCCGCCCCGCTAAAAGAAAGATCCGGGACTGACCTGGCGCTCCTCGGGTGGCAGGCCCCGGCCCCTGTTGCCTCCAGAGCCCCGGAGGCCCCGGACAAGGTGGACAGGGCGTCCGTCGTCGTGGTGGTGCGCGCGGCGCGGGGCAGGCGCGGCCGGGCCGGCGACCCTGCTATGTCGTCGACACAAACGGTTTTGCGCGCGAGGATGCAGCAGCACACTAGCTCGCGTCCAACGACGGCGACGACGACGGCGACGAGACGACGGCCGCGACGCGGTTCAGTGCCGGGAGTGCGAGCGCGCGGGCCGGCGCGGCGGCGGACCCGGCGGAGGCCATGGCGATGTGCAGCACGTCGCGCGGGGGGTGGCGCCAGCGGCGGGGGGACGCGCTCGACCTGCAGCCCGGCGCGGCTGCCTGCCGACTGAGACTGGCGCGGCCGCGGACCAGCCAGCCGGCACCCCCACACTACTTCCCGCCCACCGTGCGGGCGCAACGCAGAACCACTCCGGCCCGGCTCATATCGGGGGGGCATCGCTTCGACATCCCCCCGGGCGGCCTCGCGATGCGACGGTGGAGTGTGTGGCAGCTCTGACACTACCTGACGCGTGAAAGGTGTCGCCACACCACCTGCATAATCGCCCCACCAAGAGGTAGGGCCCTCCCTGATCTCTTGTCCCCACAGTGAACAACGTTCCCCGGGGCGGCGCCTGCCACGCGATGGCCTAGGCCGACCCGCGCAGCACCTCAGTGGCGACGGCGGCCCGCCCGGGGCACCTGGCCCGCCCCGAGCAAGAGAGGAAACCCTCCTTCACGAGTATTACTCAGTGCAGGGATTTTCTAAAATACATATAAAATTTATTTTTTGTTGCCACCACGTCTCCTGTTGTATTTCTGAAAAATTAAGAATGGTTCAAAAAACAACCCTGTTGTACAGTAAAGGTTGAGACAGCGACAAGCTCAGCTCATGTCACACCTTGCGAAGGTCACAACACGTGCCTAGACGGGGAAGACATGTCAAATTTTCGCGCCATCAGCGCACCCGAACGCCACCTGTCCGCACAGGACTGAAGCTCTGCTGGCCAGCCAGCCGTTCGTGTTGTTTTTCGCCCTTGGGATGGGATTTTATTTCGTGTGCTGTAAGATGAATCCCGGTCGAGCACTACGTTATCTTTAACAAGTTGGTGGAGAAAGACTGATTGCAGTGATCGCTCTTCCTGGCCCCATCATTTAAATGCACTGACAACCGTCGATTCTTCTGCGCCTCATCACGAGCGACGGAAGCAGACGTCGAGAACTAACCTATAGCTGACACTATACTGGCCTGGGAACTGTTTTAATGATACATACTTTTGTTTCGATTGGGAAGAATGAATAAGAACAAGTTACTGACGCTGACCGTGCAGAATGCAAGAAATGTCTCTTCTTCGGCTCTGCTTCATCAGAAATCCCACTATGAAACTCTAGGCATTGAAAGAGGGGCAAGTCAAGCTGACATTAAGTCAGCTTTCTACAAACTCTCCAAAAAGCATCATCCAGACGCTAATGTCAACGATCCTACGGCTACATCCAAATTCCAAGAGATTGCCGAAGCCTATGAAATTCTTGGAAATGAAGACGCTAGAACACGATATGATAAAGGAATGGGATCTATACCAGGAATGAAAGGAAAACGGGCTGCTGCACCAGGATTTAAAACTGCAGATGATCCCAGAGCTGCATTTTACAAATCAAGACTTGCAAACAAAATGAATAGTCCAACAGTTGGAAAGATGTACAACTTTGATGCATGGACAAAAGAACACTATAGTCAATCAGTTGTCAGTAATAGAAGAATTCGAGAAGAAATGTCTCAGAGAACTACTGACTTATCAAGTAAAAAAGGCAACTTTAAATCTTATGATAAGTCTTTAACAGCACAGAACAAAATAGCAACATATCTAGTTGGAATTATTCTCATAGCAGTTGCAATTTTAGAATTTCAAAAGAATGATGTTCCCCAACCTGTTAAGAGTGTTCACCCCAAGTAAGACTACTTAAAGTCTTTAGTCTTAATTGTTTTTGTTCTTAATGTGGTATTAAAATAGTTTAAGTTCTACAGGGATCTAGGAACTATTAATCACAAAGGCAAATATATTTATGTAAAAATCTTTATGGCTGTGTATGTATTTAAATCTTAAAATAAATCTAAAAGAGTTTACATTGCTGTACTGTAACTTTACCCTGTTCTTTCTTTTCTACTTGTTTTCCTCCATCTACAGTACCGCAGTCAGACTATAAACTAAAAGTAGCAGAAGAACACAGACATTTAAAATTTAACATAGTCATATATTACAACAAGAAATAAAGTAAGAGCTAATAACATAAATCCTAAACATGACTAATAACGGGGCATTGGGTATCCCCCTGGAAGGGGCATGTTGAAGGGGCCCATGGGGTACGGCGCTCCACCCACAGGGGGAGCTGGGGGATAATAGGACGACCCTCCCGTAGGGAAAGTCGGGTAAGGAGCTGGAGCAGCAGCTGGTCCTCCCTGTGGTGAGGTTTGTTTGGTAAGAAGATCGGACATTTTATCGGCTTTGACACGTCGAAGGTGCATGATCTTCCGAGTGTTTTGAAATTGATCAAGGAATGAATCAATGTCTATTTCGCCTTCAAGGAAGCGCTCTGCAACTTTCTGTCAAGTCGGAAATCAAAGAGAATAACCAAAGTGAGTAAAAAGTATGACACAGAAAATAGTATATACTTTGATGAAGTCTGAGGTTAAACTACCTCTGATTCCTCTTCCATTTCGGCAGCTGAGGTTTGAAGAAGTGCTAAAACTGTTTCAGCATTAGTTGTTCCTGCTTTCTCCTCTGAAAGGAACAAGATGACACAAATGTTAGTTTAGAGAAGAGATATGAGTAGGAATTCTAGAGATAAAATTTTTGAGATAATACGAAAACACTCACTGAGCTGTGAAGCAATATTTTCTATGTTTTCAAGAAGTTTCTGCCCTTCCTCACTCACTTGCTGCAAACGGCACTTCCCTTCAGTTAACTCTCTCTGTCGAGATAAGTTGAATTCCGCAAGAGATCTGTTGCTGGCCAATGCCATTTCTTTGGCGGTTTCCAGCTCTTCCAAACCCTTGATCTATTTTGAAAAAATGAAGTATATGTTAGAGATAAATTTGAAACTTAGTTGAGATGCATTTAATAAGGCCACGGTACTGCTATTGTGTTCTCATGTCCACTAACCTGCTTTTGGTCTTTCAAGAAAGTGTCCAATTTTGCATCATCTTCCAGGAATTCTTTTAACTCACTGTTGCTTAAAGTCGCGAAGAGTGCAAGTACTGACGACAAATCCCCATCAGAATGATTAGAATACATGATCAAGTACACTTTGTTTCAAGCTCGACTCGTTTTGTTCTCAAGTGCTGTCACTTGCTGTCATAACTACTTGTTCTAATGTCTAAGGTCTAGTCTATTCAACAACATCAACATCAAAACATAACAAGAACAAATGATCCGAGTACCAACTTTCTTTCTCTGTCAGTGGAGAAATTATCTTAT
>NW_026267133.1:3832023-3832707 GCF_000697945.3 Frankliniella occidentalis | reverse complement strand
GCCCCCGTTCCGCCCCCGTTCCGCCCCCCTTCCGAGGCGCTTCCGGTGTAGGGATGGCGCGGAGCAGAAGACGCCTTCCGGAATGAGGTGTCGTAGAAGCAAAGAGGCGGCTGTGTCTGAGCGGTCTGAGGTGTGGTGTAGAGTGCGTTCAAAGAGAGCGGGGGGGGGGGGGCAGTGAAGAAACACAAGGGCGGCCTGCGGCAGTAACCCGGGGTGTTGCAGAGGAGGCGACGCGGTGTGTCCGACTGAATGACGGCCCCACAAAGACGCACAAACGCGCATGCGCCCAGACATCGCGCCAGAACGTGTATCTCACGCTTTTCCGCTGCGGCTCCCGCTGCGGGTCCGTCGAGTCGGCCGCACTGCTCCTCCGCATCAAATCAAACCCACACCCAACATCGCCCCCCCCCCCCAAACCTTTATCGTCTGTTTGGCACACGCGCTCTGGTGCCGCCAAGCTGCTGCTGCTGCTGCTGCTGCTTGGGTGGATAAAACATGAAACGCCGTGCGTGGGAAAGAAACTGGCAAATCCTCTGAGCTGGATAGTGGATGAGGTGGAAGAAGGGAGCAGGACGGGGAGGTGGAGGACGAGGAGGACGAGGAGGAGGACGAGCAGGAGGACGAGGAGGAGGTCGAAGACACACGCCTCGCAGATTAGTGCGGGGCACTGCGGGCGCCGCGGTC
>NW_026267133.1:3822663-3824296 GCF_000697945.3 Frankliniella occidentalis | reverse complement strand
CCACCACCCTCGGGCAAAGTCACACAGATTAGTTTAGCACAGTTATAAACTTTGGTCCCGCTAATAAATCTGCCGTGTAGTAATATTTTGTCATGCCACCCCCACCCCCTCCTACCCCTCGCGTGGCGGTAGAGGGGTGGTACCCCCCTCCTCTCTCCCCCTCCGCCCCTCGCGGCGCTCCCGCCCATTATCTGACGGAAAGACGCGCAGGCAGGCGTCGTCACACGGCCGGTCCTCCCTTCGACCAGAAGGGGGGGGGGGGCACTCGGTCGGTATGGGGGCTAAGTAGGCCGGCCACAACGCTACCCGCACACCAGACAAGTAATTTTTAGGAAATTTTCCAAGATTTTTGTATGGTTCTCGTTTTATTTTTTTTAACTTTTTTTTCCTGGAAATATTTCAATTTTTCTTCGAATTTGCTCTGTTAAGACTTTAAAATTCCGATCAGGCGAGGAGGAAAGTGGGCGAGAGGTGACAGAAATGTGTGGAGGGAAAGGGGGGAGGGGAGGAGAGGGGTAAGCGCACCTGCTTGGCACGAAGTGGTGGTGGCCGGCGGTATTAATCCACTCACGTTGAGTCTGTTACCACGCTGCCCGCGGTTTCTGTCTGGGGTCTCCTCCCCCCCCCCCCCTTCCTTCTGTCGTCTACCTAATTTCTTCCTGTCAGCCGCCGCAGACCATATTGTGCAGAGGGGGGGGGGGGGAGGGGGCGTCTCGCCCCTGCTGCACCGCCTAACGCCGCCGCGACACACTACAACAAAACGTGACATTTCTTCCGAAAAAAAATAAAGTGAGAAGAAGTGCTTTGTGTACGGAGACGTCAACAAACTCTGACATCTGACAGTAACGACTAAAATAAAAAGGGTTCAAAACCGAAATCGAAGCAACTCCAGTGCCATAGTGGACCTAAAGCAGCTGCACCCCTCTTTCCACTCTACGATCTGTTCGTTTTGCACAATGAACTTCGGACCGGAAGGCGACTCACGAGCGTTTTAATCACGCGTCATCCCTAAACAAGGCAGAAGATGAGCGACAGTCTAGCAGAGGTTAGGATGCGTGTCGTTGGATTTCAAACAGTTTAGAACAACGGGCCTATGCATCTAGCACATTGGTACCACCTATACCTAAGTTTATTATTACGTCGGTTGAGTCATCATCATTGAGTTAAAATAGTACCAATGCAATATTTCTGTACACTAACCTAGACAACGACATCCGGACAATTTAGAAAATTGTTTAAACTTACTTTTCCGAAGCCAAACTTTACAGAAGCAGTTTTTGACACAAGATTGCCACGCCGGTCTAATATAGACCAAATTCTTCTTTATAAATTCGACAAAATTTGATTTAGCATCACACATATCCACTTGCGACAAAACACAGTACGGTCGCCGGCGTTCTGCTTTGTTTGGACGGCGCTACGCCACGCCACCTCCTCAGTGCCACCTTCTCCTTGCTCCTCTTATCGGACAAACAACTTTCTCTCCTCATAATCATGACATAATATTCCGATTGCTTGTCAGCCGCGCGCGTCCGTCGACACGTCGACACCGCTCAGCCGGCTGAGCGGAACTGAGGAGAGGAGTGCGGCGGGGACGAGCGCACGAGCGGAGGAGTGGTCGGTGGAGGAGGGG
>NW_026267133.1:3811722-3822613 GCF_000697945.3 Frankliniella occidentalis | reverse complement strand
ATATCAAAAGGAAAATATATATTAGATGTGGCGTTAGTTTCTTTCAAAACACATCTTCAAGTCTATTAAATCACATAAAAGTGGAGTACTGGGAAGTGATTTAACCTGTGAATGTTGACCAGAGTGTATTACCTCAGACCGAAAATGGAGTGCTACAAGGCGTCCATGTCGATGCATTTCTTCTTTCGTGTGTTCTTCGTACATTTTCAGTAATTCGTACAGCGATTCCATGATCATTTATCATGACGTCATGTGTAATGGAATGATTACTCCAGATAAGAACTGATAATCGTAGTATCTTTCCCTTTGTCACGCAGTTTTGGTAATTCCACCCTTATTCCTCAGCGTACCACAGGGAGAAATTCTCGTGAGTAGTGTATTGGAAAGTTATGTATTCTTTTCAAGTGACTATTTTCAAGGCTAGAAACTTTCGCTTCTATGACAGTTTGACAATAATGGAATTTCACCATTCTCATTGGCAGTTTTTGGTTCTTATGGGTTTACTTAAAAAGTAGCAAATATATCTACTGTCTGCTGAAATAGTGCAGTTAACGTGGAGAAAGTGTGTGTAGTTTATAAACTTGGAAAAGTGCGCGATGAAGGCGCTTTGTTGTTTCCACACTTCAAAACATGATAAAATGTTATGTACCATTTTTAATTTTCTATTTACATTTATTTCTCGATTGATTCAGTCAAACCTTTGAGTTGTTTTCTAGTTTTCCGTATGTTTACCTGGGACAGTTACTGTTAGGTTAGATCCCTCAGAAGGCAAGTTATCTTCAATATTAAAAAATAAATTTTTACTGTTTCCACATGCATTAATTTTACACAAATTAACAGTTCCCGTTTCTTTTTGATTCTATTGCATCAATGTATGTGATATGAACCTATTTGTTCATGTAACTTGTCATTGTCTATTTTTTGGTAGGTTATGTTATTGTCGAACAACACTCAATACTGTCTTCAAATTGGGTGTTCATCTGCTGGGGTTTTATTTCTCCTCTATTTTATAAGCACTGATTTTCATTCCTGATATCCTTTGTTTTTATTGTTTCTTAAAGCTCCTACACATTCATTTGAAAATGTTTACACACCTAGGATCTTTATTTACAAATTGATTCTGTGTTTATTTCACGAGAGTAGAACTACTTAATAGAAGTATTATCTTAGAAATTGTATTTTATTCTTACAGGTGCTGTACTTGCGCCCCATGTGATCTCTAAATCTCCAATAATGTCAGAACAGGGAAACCCTGGGTTTCATCCTCTTAGCATAACAAGTAAGTTACTTTTCTTGTGCTCTGTACCTTTTTTGAAAAATGTTTGCATTTTCTCATTTGAATTTTTTAATGTTACCAGTTGAATGTGCACATTTGAAGAGCCCGTCTAGTTTCTTGAAACCAAATCCCTATGTGGAATTGGTTATTGATGACAAAGCACCTAGAAAGACTGAGGTAGTTAAGTGTACTATTCAACCCAAATGGAACGAAGAATTTACTGTGTAAGTTTTTTTCTAAATTGATTAGAAATTTCATGAGGTGAAATCTTATGCCAGTTGTACATTTACTTTGAATTAAATATTTTATTTTCTTAGGTTGGTTACACCTCATTCTTTACTGCATTACCGGGTGTTGGACCATTGCTCGTTCCGGAAAGATTCTGTTTTGGGTGAAAAGCGATTGTGTTTGTATGACATATTGCATATGTGCAATGGAAGATGTGAATATTTAGAGATCACATTAGACCTCTATCGCGGCAGCCCAGCAGATAGTCAAAATGTTGCTGCTGTTAAAGTTGGCGAGCTAATAACACTCATGCATGGTCTTAGAATTGACATGAGCTTTGCAAATGCTCCATCAACAATACCCTCTTCAATACCATCATCCAGTAGGCTACCTGATCCCAGAAGTTCTGGTAAGATTACCTATATATCATTTCTCTGCACGCTTCTGGTTTTTCCATCATACTTGTATTAAATGCTTTAATTTCTTTCCAGGCACTGTAGGATCTACAAATGGAGAGGCAGGAGGTATCAGAGGTGGCTTGAATGGTGTGAGATTTCGAGTGAGGCCTCATGGAAATGGAAACAATGTACCTAATGGCACTGTCCAGCCTCAAATTCGACAAGCTGCTGGTTCTTCAGGCCATTCCCATCAAATGTTGCATGCAGGTATGCTGGATACATAGGGTCTCTAACATATTTTTGCTGTAGTCTAGGGCGATTTTCATTGCAGCCTGGCTCTCACTTGAATAAAACCCTTTCAATCATTAATGTGCCATAAATTTGGCAAAAATAATCATAATATTAATAAGATTGGTAATTTTCATGGCTAGAGTGCTATTCTCTACTTAGATAGTTGTCATATTTTTTTTTTATCACTTTACCATATGTGCATGTACTTCTGAGAAAATTGTCTTCTTCATGTGATAGCATTAACTTTGGAACCATGTCAGCATCAAAACAGACATCCTGACGGATTTGATAGATTGCCATATTCTATCATCCCACCGGAGACAACTAGACCATCAATAGGTAGAGTTACTCTATCTAAGGGACTACTCAGTTGCACCTTCACAAAACTAGATGCCTGCCACAATTCCATTGAACTCCCTCCACTAATCATATCTTAAACTTATGTTTTTATCATGCCTTGATAACATTTAGAAAGATATTTTAGAGTTATTTTTTTTTAAGGAATCACCTAGCTACTTTATTTGAATTCTATCATGAAGGTTGTTCCCATGCACATCATTTCCCCATCAAACTTAGTTGCCCAATATCTAATTACTGTCCCCTAAATTAAAATTTTCAGATCTCTCAACATTAGCAGCTCGAGCTGCTGCTGCTGTCGCTGCGGCTTCTCAGATGTCACAAGATCAAGCACAGGCACTCCCTCCCAGTCATCACCACACCAATGGAGTTCAGCCAGCCTCTGAGCCACCTGCGGAAGGGGAATCTAGTGCTAGTCCAAGCACCAGTGCTGCTGCAATTACCAATGGCGTTGTCAGTACTGGAGCAGCTCCACCCAGTGTTGAAATGGAACCACGAGTAGCAGCTTCCAATGCCACTGTTGTTGAAGAACCACTTCCAGCGGGGTACATGTTAACTTATTGGTTCAATTAAGACTTCTGAAGTGCCCTATGTGTTGTCTTCACCCTTAACTTTTAAAATTTTATCCACAGTTGGGAAATGCGTTATGACGTCTATGGACGGAGATACTATGTGGACCACAACACTCGAAGTACTTCATGGGAGAGACCCCAACCACTTCCTGCTGGCTGGGAAATACGACGTGACCAGAGAGGTCGTATCTATTATGTGGATCACAATACAAGGACAACTACCTGGCAAAGGCCTTCGACTGAACGTTTGCAACATTATCAACACTGGCAGGGTGAAAGAGCTCATGTAATGACTCAAGGAAATCAACGCTTCCTTTACCCTCAAGTACGTCTAACACATTGTTTTCCTTAACTGAGTTCTTATTTTACTTTGGAAAGATCTGTACTTGATTTTATCAATCTTTATTTCTTTCTATTATTTTTCATAGCACCCAACTACTCCACATCCGGACCTCTCTTCTATTGCTGAGGAAGAAGATGCCTTGGGACCACTGCCTGAGGGCTGGGAAAAAAGACTTGGTCCTGAAGGAAGACCATATTTCTGTAATCATAAGAACAGAGTTACTCAGTGGGAAGATCCACGCACTCAAGGGTTCGTAACTTAATGTCTAACTATTTTCTCCTTTCTTCATTCGTTTTGCATTGGAGTGTGCCATGTATTATAAAATATCGATATCCCTGTTTAGAGAGGAACTTGGAGCTGATGAACTACCCCTTCCTCCTGGATGGGAAATCAGACTTACTGAAGATCATGTACGATATTTTGTGGACCACAACAAAAAGACTACAACATTCCAAGACCCTAGACCAGGTGCACCAAAGGGGTAAGTTCCTACATGACCAAATTTAAATTGACCCAAAATCGTGGTCAGTCTATCTTTAATGTTTGATTTTTTTGCAGGATGCCGGTTGGGGCATATGGAGTTCCTAGGGCTTATGAACGCTCATTTAGATGGAAAATTAGTCAATTCCGGTATCTCTGTCAAAACAATGCAATTCCTAGCCACATTAAAATATCAGTATCACGACAAACATTATTTGATGAATCATACCAACAAATCATGCGGTTCCCTGCTTATGAACTAAGGAAAAGATTGTACATTATATTCAGGGGAGAAGAAGGCCTCGACTATGGTGGAGTTTCAAGGTAAAACTTGCACTCTCATTAAAAAATTACTTTTATCCATGATTGTTTTTCTAATGTTAAACATTTTTTCCCTTGTGTGTAGAGAGTGGTTCTTCATGCTCTCTCATGAAGTTTTAAATCCTATGTACTGTTTGTTTGAATATGCCAACAAAAGTAATTATTCATTGCAAATCAATCCTGCATCTTATGTAAATCCTGACCATCTTCTTTATTTTAAATTCATTGGAAGATTCATTGCTATGGTTAGTACAAAAAAATTGTCTTGATTCCTCAAAACAGATTACATACTTCAGTTCTGACCTTGACATGTTTCCTTGCAGGCTTTGTACCATGGTCGTTTCATATACTCTGGGTTCACTATGCCTTTCTATAAGCGCATGTTAAATAAACAACTGACCATGAAGGATATTGAATCTATTGACCCAGAGTTCTATAATTCCTTGGTTTGGATAAGAGACAATAACATTGATGAATGTGGGCTGGAATTATATTTCAGTGTTGATTTTGAAGTTTTGGGACAAGTAATGCATCATGAACTGAAAGAGAATGGGGACAAGGTTCGAGTGTGTGAAGAGAACAAAGAGGAATATGTGAAGTACGTCTGTTCAACTACCCAAACAATATTTATTTTAAATCAACTCTTAACAGTCCCTGTAACAAATTGTATGTTTTCATTGTAGGTTGATGACTGAATGGAGGATGACTCGTGGAATAGAGGATCAGACCAATTATTTCCTTCAGGGTTTTGATGAAGTAGTGCCCCTGGTTTGGCTGAAGTATTTTGATGAAAGAGAACTGGAATTAATGTTGTGTGGCATGCAAGAAGTTGATGTAGATGACTGGCAAAGAAATACTATATACAGACATTACACCAGATCATCAAAGCAAGTTGTGTGGTTTTGGCAGGTAAAATAGTTTTTAGATTTCACTGTAAATTATAACTATAATCTTACTATTCCCTACTGAAAAATGTTAGAAACTTAAACCTACTTACTTATTATTATTTGCAGTTTGTGCGTCAGACTGACAATGAAAAGCGAGCTCGTCTTCTTCAATTTGTGACAGGGACATGTAGAGTACCTGTCGGAGGCTTCGCAGAGTTAATGGGTACGTATTTTTCCTTTATTCTCATACTGTATTTTGGATAATTTTTCTGTTCATTGTACTTAGCTGATTTATTTTACCTTTCTTATTTATAGGGAGCAATGGACCTCAAAGGTTTTGTATCGAAAAGGTGGGCAAGGACACGTGGCTACCTCGCTCTCATACTTGCTTCAACCGATTAGACTTGCCTCCTTACAAAAGTTACGAACAGCTGGTTGAAAAGCTCATTTATGCTATTGAAGAAACTGAAGGATTTGGCCAAGAATAAAATATTTATGAAATTTACACCGCTTTTCCTGGCTGGTGCAAGTGATGATGATGATTTGAAACCATTGCTTACTTTCCTATGAAGGCTTGCTCTCAAATTTTTGATCTTCTAAACTCAAGAACAGTGTTTGTTTTTTTGGCAGAAGTAGCTTTTACTTCTTTTGCCATGGAAGTGTTCGAATATCATTTGTTATAAAGAAAGTATTTTGTTGTTTAATTAATACTTGATGAATTATTTTATATATGAGGTTATGGCTTTTGTAAGTTTCCATAATTAAGAGGTGATTAGTATTTAAAATGTTGAACTGCTTACTGGATTATTATTTTAAATTCTTGAAGAATTGATGCCTTTTTAAGGTGAATGATAATTGTCTTTTCAAGATGTTAATGGAAAAGTAATTGGGACATGGTTGTATGGAGTGGGATGAAGGAACATAGATGTGATAATGTTTTATTCTCATGCATTTGAGTGCTTAAACTATATGGAGAAAAATTCCACTTAGTCTCCAAACATACAGACCTGAATCCAGTGGCTTATAGTTCCTTTTTCTGCTTGAGAAAAGCTGGACTTTTTCATATTTTCCTCTTTGCTATTATGTATTAGAGATGAAGTGTATTTGGTACTAGTGAAGGGTTTCCTTAAAGTACACTGAATCTGCACTCATTCAATTCTATCCTGGGGTAAAATTGGATTTAAATTTATGTCCTTTTTTTCATGATGCCTTGTTTTTGGTTTCTTTGGCACATTCTTCAGCTTTCTACCTATCATTGTATGTAATTGTGCAGATCATGCATTTTTTTAGGGTACTTTCCTTTATTTTGGTGCCTGTTACAGTACGGAGTGGGACAGTGTTGGCCAAAAGTTTTATACTCTTCTTGGATTGGCCAGCATTGTCTATCCAAGCGAATCAGAGGTATGACGATACTGTGCTAACTTAGTATTAATTGCATACTGATAGTATGAAATGCACATTGTCTTTTAAGATCTAGAGGTGAACATTATGTGATGCAGTGGGTCACATTCTTTTCAGCTGAAGAGGGACAAAACGTTTGTGATGACTGATATATGTAGATAGAATATTATTACTTATGATGAAGTGAGAGCCATATGCTGTGATAGTACTGCCGGCTCTGGGCGTGACATTTGTGGCATGTCATACATGTGGGGTTGTTCTTTCATGTTTTACCAATATCATTTTTTTAGAGCAGTTGTTAAGGTACACGGTACCAATGAGAGAATGGTTTGTAAATCATAGTTTCTTTATTTTAAAGTTTTCCTTTTTAATTTAAAAATTTATAGTTTGCACCAGGCCATAGAATTGCCTTGTTTTCCCTAATCTACTTTACCTCATCTCAAAAGGTGCCACAAATTTTGGATGTGTTTCAGATGGCTTGTGGATCTGCGAATATAGGTATTTGCTTTTTCCGAATTTGCACACGAAATTTCCATGGGGAACATGTATTAGGTGATTTAACTAATAGGTGATTTATGGGGCTGATGTTTCCATCCGTTTTAGATAATCATAATCATGTACTAATAATTTCAGCCAACACTCATTTGCAATACATGTTTAAAAATATAAAAACTATATAATGTATTTAGTAAATGTTGTAGTGTATCTTTTTGTTACATAATTTTGGCAGGTTACTCTTTAGATCAGTCACTGCCAGATCCAAAAGAGGACAAAAGATCCTTCAAGGTAGTTTGAAAAGTACTTTTCATCAAAGCTTGGACTTTCAGTCACATGGCAATAAGTATCACTATATCCTTTAGCTGCTCCTTGTTTTATAGAATTATAGAAACATCTGAGTGTGGAGCAATGTAAAGTTTCACTTACTGTGTGTTCAAGTTTTGTGTGGTTTGTGATACATACTTTATGAAACTGCTTGAAGCTACAGCATCAATGCTTTGAATATGTTCACTAGTGTCTAGCACCCATAGAGCATACAACAGGTACTTTAGGGTACCTTTAAGGTTTTTGAGTGAACAATTTTAAGGCTGTCACTCATTTGAAGTCATAAATAATTGTGTTTGTGAAAGAGTTTTGTAAGTGTTTTGTAGCAAATTGTGTTGTGAGGTTTTCTCAAGCTCTAAAACAAATGTGATTCAACTATATAGAGTCTGGTCGACTTCGAGATGGTAACACATATGTGAATTTATGTGATTGTTATGTTTAGTGTGTATGTATGTATACATATGTATATTACTAGATTAGCTGTACAGAATTATCAGGAGACACATACAAATGTTACATTTTGTTTGCCAGCCATTAAGTGGCAATGTAGGTAGCGCTGATGTGAAGATGGTTAACCAGTTAAGATCAATATGTTTGTGATTGATGGCAATCTTTTTATGATGTAAGTGATACATAGGATTATGGGTCATTCTAGGATCCAGTGACTTTCTGTCTTATAAAATTCACACTCTCAGTACAGAATTATCCTAGAATGTTAAGTACTACCTAGAAGTTCCAAAGTTCAACCCGTCTTCAAACACATCAGTGAAATTTTGATGTAATTACAACGAATTGCCCAAAGATACTGTATATAGTTCCATTACCCCTTTCCCAAGTTATGAGAGAAACTCTTTGTAAATAGTCTTTTTTTTCCTGACAGTCATCAGACCATTGTAGCAAGGCCTTTTTAAAAATGAAGTCAAGTCTTTATTGTATCATTTTCTTTGAATGCGCTTTTCCAGTTGTTATAATTTGCATTGTACAATATTTATATTTTTAACACTATATATATTATAAGTCGTGAGATTCAGTTTATAATTGTTGCTTTCATCTTTGTTGCTTTCATGACACAGTTTTAAATATTTTTGAATCACTGTTTTGTTTTACTGCATAGCATACTTGTAAGTCAAGTGGAGGCATTCAGTATCGTGGGCATATTTATGTTTGGCTGTGGCTAAGTGGTAGGTAGTCATGACCCATTTCAAATGATTCGGTTACCCTGTAAGGACAATTATTTGCTATAGCTGCTGGAACTTTTGCCATTACATTTCTGATTGCCTACTTAGCATTGTTACTTTGGATAAGTCAGTTTCAGTGTTATGCCCTCTATTTGTCTTTTTTTGTTGTTCTTTTTTTTTTTTTACAAAATGACTAGTATGAAAGGTTTCTAGTTGAAATACTGTACAAAATTTGGAAAGTTTTACTGTTTTGATACATTCAGCTCAAAAAGACTATTATTCCATCATTGTAATGTTTAATTTACAAAATATTCATCCGATATCTAGTCTCTTATCACTTTCACTAATCAGCAAAACATTTAATCTAGATAAGTGAAATCTTTGTGGGCCGCAACATACTTCTAAATGCAACAAGGATTTTTTTGTTGCAATGAACTTTGTTTTACATGTCTCCTCTATTATAAATCATAGCAGTGCAGTATTTTTTTTTCATTTTTGTTTTTAAACGAGTGTCAAAACTCTTGCTCATTACTTGATACTTTCAAGATCAAAATTTGTGAATTGTATGAAAAGGGGCCACAGGCATGTATCAGAATGTTATGTAACTCATGTAGTTATAATCAGACTATGTAATATGCATAAGGTAAGGATAAATGTATCAGTTGTAAAAAAATAAAGTCAAAAGAAAAGCTCTGCTTATTTAGTCCTTGTCCAGCAAGATTTCAAAAATACTGGGGTACATCAAGAATTTGATTATGGCTCAGAACTTTTCACAAGCAACAGAAGAAAAATGTTCATTTGATTTTGATCCATAATGGCATTTAAGTCCTCTCATCCCTCAGACTTTTCTTTATACTTGATTACTCCTTTTTCTATCAAGTCAGGAATTTCAACAGCCAACCATGGTCCAAGCTAAAAGAAAAAAGAGTTAACATTTCAATAATTTCTCACTTTTAGAAATGTTATTTTACTGCAAAGTGGTAAATACTTACTCCAAGGGCCATTGCATGAGCTATTCCGAACTTTGGAGCATTCCGTGCCCACAAGGGCTTGAAGTGATCTGTTAGACATATTTTGCCTCCACGGTACATTTTAGCAGTTTTGCCGTCTAACTCTGGTAAAGCTATTTCAGGTGCTGTAGCAGGATATGTGACTGGTATCTGAAAAAGCAAAGTATTACAGTAGGATTTTAAGACTACATCAGTCCACAAACTGATTGACATATAAGAATTGTTTTTATGTTTATTCTTCAACTTCAACTTAGTGTAACTTACATCGAATTCAACATCAAATTCATATTTGAGGAGGTTGTGAATGTACCAGCACTTTCCGAACCATCTCGTTCCCTGTTCATTTGATTCCAGCCTGAACCAGTCATTGTCTGCACTCTTATTGTTCTGCACATACTGAAGGAACAAAAAGAGCTATTAGTACATAGGTTTTTTTTTTTTAAAAAAAAAACAGGATGTAAAATGTAAACGTTATCATAAGTTAAATTGTTGTACATCGAAGATAATGAACAACTAGCATATGGAATGCGCAAAGAGGTTAATAAGGGAAAGGGAGTAGAGCGATTTGATTAAGAAATTTTTTTAAAAAGTAAGAAGAATGAAAGTTCTTGAAAAGCCTCAGAGGAATATTGAAAATAAGAAACCTACCTGAATTAGGGCTTGGTACTCTTCCTTCAACCTCTGGACCCATAGTTCTTTCTCCCGAGGGCCTGCCTTGGTCTTTAATAATGGAATGCAGCTCAGTGTCTTCCTTGTCGATTCGTCAACCATGGTGCACTAGAAAAAGCGCGCGTTTCTAGAGGGAAGGGGCCGTAGGAAATAATCAACTAGCAGTCAAAGTTGTTGGCACGCGTCTGCAACATCATCAGTGTGTCGCGAGATGTTGATCAACACAACAGCAGACGACTCGACACGTCGGGCGCGGCGCGGCGTGGTGCATCATGGGCTCCAGTCGTGGACCAATCAGAGAGCGCCAGCTTGTACCACGTGACGGCCTCGTCCTCTTACCCGCTTGGCGGCGGGAGTTTCGAACCAAACGGGAATCGAATCGTGAACGGACGCGAAACGAAACGTAATGAACCGAACCAAATAGAGAATTATTGAGCCGCTTTGTGTGACGATCAAATAACAGTTTTGATAGCACCAAAAGCTTGCAAAAGCTGGAAAAAACCTGTTTGCCACAAGAAACAAAAGTTTGTGTAGCAGCTTTGCAAGATTTTTATCTGTCTTACTACGAATCAGAATCGGAGCGACGCCTTGAAGTCCGATTGGGAAAAGTGTCCTTGTATTTTTCGCGTAAGGAGTGGGCCAAGAGCTCCCACCCCCA
>NW_026267133.1:3806336-3808578 GCF_000697945.3 Frankliniella occidentalis | reverse complement strand
CCAGGCCGCGCTCCCGCGACGACAGAACCGCACCGGCCCCCTCACCCGGGCCCCTCTGTAGCGTGAGGGTACCACAGCAGCGGGTCCTCATGTTCTCCTTTTTCGGGTGATGGGGTGGTATACTTCGGTGTAGTTGTTTTGGCGATTCCGTCGAGAGAAATTGCCTGAAAAGGGACCACGGAGTAACATAGATGGAGCCTCGGCTATGCAAACCGGAAACGTTCCGAATCAGGTCCGGGGCTCGGAGTTTTGGACACTGACCGCCAGGGGCGCCCGTATCGCTATGGCTCGAGATCCATGCTGTTGTCTGCTTGTTTGTAGCTTAGTTGTGAAACATGTGTTAGGAGAGAGAAGCTACCTAGAAGTGAGATTTAAAATAAAGAAGCAGGAAAACTGACGAGAGACCAATATTAATTAATAGATTTCATCCTTGAATTTAGATACATAGGTACTTATGTACTCACAATGACTTAGTTTCAACTTCTAAATTTATGTATAGGTAAATGCAACGGGGAACTCCACCATGCCTACTTGTTCTGTCCCTGGCTGTAGGTCAGGAAGTGTGAAGTACCAAAAGTATTTAGAGGCGAATGGTTTGCCTAAACCTAGGGTTTTTCAGGCAAATGAGGTATGACTTGGACAATGGTTATAGTGGGGTAACAGTACTTAGTTTTGGTCATCTTAGTCGTGGGGCATGGGGACACATCCAGTCACTGCAAATAAAATCCAAGGATCGATATGTAGATGAATCTAGATAGAGAAAGAGATGTGGGAAATAAATACATAAATATATAAGTAGATAATTAGATCAGAGAAGAATGTTTCCTCATGCTCAAACCAAGCACTATTTAATTATGAGGCTACATTTTGTAACGAGAAGGTGGAATCTTCGTACAAGAGAGGTCCGTAAAGCACAAAAAGGGTTCCGAAAGCAGGCTAACCTGACGTAGCAAAATGTTCTTATGCTTTGTTATGATATATGATATATTTCTACTGTTGACACTTCTAGAGCCAATGAATACTACAGTTCTCTTTGAACTGTTTACATCTTGTTTTATTTCCTACCAACAACATTATAAGGTACTGAAATGACAATTGAAAAGAAAATCACAGGGTTACATTTCCCAGTACTTACAGGAATAATGAAATGAGAAGAAAATTGCAACAACCTCTAACACCAAACTCTGTGATCATTTTGCTCATTGTGCTCATTGCACTTTTGATGACAGTTCTTTCACGTTTCTTCTGGTTTCTCAACCAAAACCATGCCAAAATCGGACCGATAGTAAACGCAGATATGTGACAACTTCAAGACATGCAATTAGCGGCGTATCATTGCACGAATGTGTGGCAATTGTACAATACAATGGGAGATCAAAACATAGCGAACAAGAGCCGGCTGTTGACACTGTCTGCTAAATCCAAGCCATAGCGCTCCCAACGCCCTCTGTGGCAGGCTCCGTAGACTCCGGATCACGGACGAAAGTCGGGTCCCGCTTTCATTCGGAGACCGGGCACAGCCGAGGCTCCATCTATGTTACTCCGTGAAGGGACGCAAACGCGACCTGAACACAAGCCTTTAGTTCCGAGCGTGCCGCTTGGAGCGCTGTCGTCGACCTGTGTCAGTCAGTCGTCAGTCGGTTGTCAGGCCGGCGTGCCGTGCCGTGTCGTGCTGTTCGGCGCAGCGCTTTCATATTCTAACATTTCTTCGTTTTCGGGAATCGGTGTGATGTAGTAGTAGGCGTAGTAGTGGTGGTTGTTGTGCAGGAGGAAGAACACGAAGAAAGGCAGAGTAGTGTCCAACTCTGTCCAAACCCAGCAGCAGCGCAAAGGGTTAGCGAGGTTATGTGACACATCCTCGGCGTCGCCGCGCAGTCGTCATCGTCGTATACCCGGTGGAGTCCAGTCGTCACCCGCCTTCGCGGGTGAGTACAAGTAAGTAAAACGTATTATACTTCAAGTCGACGATGGAACCCAATAAACACGAAAAAGGTCGAAGAAAGGTCAAAATTTAGGCCAAAACTCGGTCATTTTGACGTCAAATGACCGAAAATGACTTATTCGTGACATTTTCGTGTTCTCTGGGAAGCGCAGGTCGTCGTCGTCGTCGGCGGCGACGGCGACCTGGCCAGCGGCGGCGCGACCACCGCCACTTCCGGCGCAGCGGGTCTGGCTCTGGGGTCTGCGCTCGTGCGGCCTGCAGCTGACACCGGGCCGGCACGAGCCTGCCCGCCCCGCCCCG
>NW_026267133.1:3803809-3806286 GCF_000697945.3 Frankliniella occidentalis | reverse complement strand
GCGGTAATGAGCGCTATACATTACGCTCAGCACGCGGCTGCCTCGCGGCTGCCACACGCGGCCCGGCCCGGTATGAGAAATGGGGCGGCGCGGCGCGCTGCTCGACGGGGACCTCCTCGTCCTCCTCCTCCTCCTCTCTGCGCCAGCCGCAGCCAGGCCGCGCTCCCGCGACGACAGAACCGCACCGGGTCAGTGTAATAAATGAATTCGAGGAGATGCACACACGCACATACTCACACACACGCGCACACTCACACACACGCACACACACACACACACACACACACACTCGTAGTCTCCGCCGTCAACCGCAAGCGCCCCTTGTTGTAACACTCTTCGCGCCCATTCAACCGCGCCGGGAGAGTAGTATCCCTCCTCTTCATTCATTCGAAAACGCCGCCGCCCGCCAAGTATGGGATGCGGAGCTCGGAGACTGTGTGGCTGCAGCGGTGACGGCGAAAGGGACGCCGCGGCGACGCTCGCGCGAAAGCGTTTAGTTTGTTGTTGCGACATCGCGGCGGCCTGATCGCGGCAGTGTTCAGCAGCCTCACTGCTCGGGGAGGTGCTGCCTCCGTCGTCAGCCGTGTCGACCTGGAGGTGCGCGTCGCCAGGAAGGCCCCAAGGAGAACTTAACTCAAAACAAAACAAAAAAATAAATGAAAAAATATCAAATAATCAGAAAAAGTGTATGCTTGAATTTAAAGTGAAGTACCCCTTGGTTCAAGCAAGCGGCCAGCTGTAGGTCACATACAGCTAGGGAGGGGGAGGGAGGACGCTGACGCTCTCCTGAGAGCGAACGGGTCCTGGACCCGGACCTGGACCAGGGCAGTGCGGGGCCCGCGCGGGGTCGCCTCCGGCCCCCCGGGGCCAGCGCAGCAGCGCCCGCGCCGTCTCCTCCTCCGCAGATCATCTCACCGGCGCATCTCTCACCGGAAGCGAGGCCGCCCCGGGGGACCACCGCGCCGACACGCCCCCGCAGCCCCAGTGCCCGGGCCCTCGGACTCCGAGCGCGCCGCCGGCGGACTGGCACTGGGGGACGTCCACGCGAGTGTGACGTCGACGCCGGCGTGCGGGTGACAGTCAGGGACTCTGCGGACACAACGACGTGGTCTGTCGGGTCAGGGGCAGGTCCTGAACGCCGCACGGTAAAAATAGTTTCTTGTATTACATGACCTGGTCTTGGATGCCATTGGCGTTCTCTATAAGATCCAAAACCAGGTCTTGTAATAGGTATAAGAGACGATTTTCACCGTGCGAGGACGTTGATGACCGCCCAAGCGTCCTGGAGGCCGCCGTCTAGGAGTACACGCTAGCGCCGCCTCGCCGTCGTAGGGAGGCATCAGGAAGTTCGTTATCCGTGGCCTTTTGAAACGTTCGGGGAGCTGTACGATTAGGTTTTGAGTCGACGGGGCCGCGGGTCGTGGCTCGCCTCGACACCCGACATAGGGCCTCGGGGGCCAGTAACAGGTGGTGCGGCGCCGGCCCGGCTCTGGGTCCCCGTCCCCTCCTGGTCCCCTCCGCCACGCTGAGCCACGCCCGCGGCCCGCAGCTGATGGTACTGCCGATTGTTATGGTAATGGCGATAAAAAGCTGATAGGCATCGTGGCCCGGTTGACCGGCCACGAGCGCGGCGCGGCGTGGCGGCGCATCGCGGCGAGCAGCGAGTCATCCGGGAGGAGGCCGCCCCCTCCCCGCCCCCAGCAGCAGCCCCTCCTGCCCGTGCTGCCCTGCTGTCCCTCCTGGCCGTGCTGTCCCTCCTGGCCCTGGTGCCCCTCCTGGCCGTGCTGGCCGTGCTGCCTGTGCTGTCCTCCTGGCCCTGCTGCCCGTGCTGTCCCTCCTGGTCCTGCTGCCCCTGCTGCTCCTCTTGCCCGTGCTGTTCCTGCTGTCCCTCCTTACCCTGCTGCCCCTGCTGCTCTTGCTCCCCTTGCTGCCCCCTTGTCCCTACTGCCCCTGCTTCATGCTCCTTCTCACACGGACACAATTACCACGCTCCTTACTAATCGTTTGGCATCACACACTCATGCACATACCCACCTGCCAATTATTTGGTCAGCAAAGCAAAGTCTCGAACGGCGATAGGTACGGGCGCATAGAGCGAGCATGCTACTCGCTTGCCCTCTCGAACAAGCACCTCTGGCGACTTGCCTGCTGCGCCCGGTGTGGATGATGGCGTCGACTAGGAAGGTCTCGGTGGACGTCGTCGCGGGCCTCCAGCCTGCCCTCGCGGCCGCCGTGGGCTGCCCCTCGCCGCCACCCGCACCCCGTCCGGCTCCTGTCAACACGAACCATTTCACGCCGCCGAATGAGTTATAGAAAACGCCGTAATTTATGGGTTGTTCCTTGCTAGTTATTGCGCTTGTTTGCATCGATAACGTTTCGCGCCGTTGTCTCTGCGTCCTCGTTCGTTTTCTTTCCTTTTCGTCCTCCTCCTCCTCCTCTTTCTCGTCGTCGTCCTCCCCCTCCGCCCCCGCCCGCCC
>NW_026267133.1:3802416-3803318 GCF_000697945.3 Frankliniella occidentalis | reverse complement strand
ACCCACCCCCTGCAAAAATAAAAAATAAAATTGCAAAAAATTGCAAATTATCTTTTATAGCCACGTTACAGTCAACTTTCCCGCCAGACAGGTCAGGAAGGTATAAAGCGGGGCGTGGACTGCTCCGCGACGAGCACCATACCGCGGCCGCGACGAGCTCCACGGCGGGCACCTCGCCGGCGTGCGGTCCGCCCTGTCCGCCCACACAGAGCAGCCCGTCGGCGGCACACGTCTTTGATGAAGGCTCCTCACCCGCGTCGCCCTGCTCAGCCCCGCGGCCCCGCGGCCCGGCGGGGTCACTCCCCGTCCGGCCCGACCCGACACTCGGAGGAGTCATCGTCCAGAGAGGTGCGAGTCATGGCGCAGCGCGCAGCGCGGGTGAAGTGAAGTGAAAGGAGAGTCTGCGCCGTCAGAGTGCACGACGGAACGTTGTTCGTATTAGTTGGTCGTCAGAAAAGCCAGCGCGACGCGGACTCTATGTACTCACCAACGTGTGTGTGTATGTGTGTGTCCTCCCCCCCCCCCTTCCCCGGTCAAAAAGGGTCACATCTGCGCTCAAAACCGCTCAAAACTGATCTTTCGACAACGTTATTTATATTAGTGTTACGACGACGGCATATTGTAGTGACACAAAATGTGACATCACCGTTACCTTTTTATTATTTCGCGTTACCGGGGCGAATAAGTCACGACGACGGGATCCTTGTTGAAGTCGTTGCGCCACCGGGGAACCTCGCGCTCGGCGCCTCCCTGCGCCGCCACTGTGTCACATCGGCCGTATGCGCCCTTTGCCCACAACGACTGCTGCTCGCGAGGGGTGGGGTGGGGCTTCCTCAAAAATCAGTATGTACACCGTTCATAGTACAAAATAATAGGTCAAAATTCAAAAAAATAATTTTCAA
>NW_026267133.1:3792767-3795306 GCF_000697945.3 Frankliniella occidentalis | reverse complement strand
GGGGGGCGGGGCTGCGGAGGTTGTGATTGCGTACAGCGAGCGTACACGGCCGTGTATAAGACTATTGACCTTTATGAATGGAACGCTCGACATGAATGAATGTCGCGAGGCACACTCTCTTCCCTTCTCTCTAGACCCCCTCCCCCCCCCCTCTGCGTATGGAAGGCCAACCCGCACGCATGTCTCTCATCATTCTGCTGCTCAGCTCAGCGTTATATGGGCATTGACTGAACGGCAGAGGAGGGTCGAACTCGCGCTGGCCGCACAATCGGCATCGTCAGCTCTGCTATAACGAAAAGCTGCTGACGCCCAGCCACTCGCAGACGGGGGTCGTCCGCGCCGTCTCTCCTCTCTCGGCACGGGGCAGCCAGCAGCAGCGGAAGCCATACCAAAGCCGCGCAGCGGCGTGAAACATTGCAGCGACTGGAAATGGTTTTCGCTCTGCCCCCCCCCCTACCACTCTCGCAGCCTGCCCGGCTTAGCAGAGGAGGGCCTCTTCTGATTTATGTAATGCATTTACAGATGTAACACATCTATACACAGTTTGTTGCCCTACGTGCAGTTTGGGGCAGGCGGGTTGTTTCCAAATGGGTACTTCAGGTGGTAGCATACTTGAACAAAGAATAATAACTAGTGTCCCCCCGAAAAAATTAAAATAAAATCAAACAAAATCAATAAGGAAAAATGAGAAAATGATCCAGAAAAGCAGAAAAAAAATCAGAATATTTTTTAAAAATAAGATTTGCCTCGGTTCTCGCTGCGCGCTCTTTCATGTAGACTTGAACACAATTTAAAACCAAAATTTAATTTTAGCTGTGTGGGTTCCCGATATCGCCCTCGTGCGCGGTTCCCATGGCCCCTCGCGCGCGTCTCATTTCATTTTTTATGGCCGATACGGTAAACAATGGTGGAAATGACACACTGGCGCATCGCTCAGGGCGACACCGCGACAAAGGGACTCACTTAGGCCCCTGTGAGGTAAGAAAAGGCGCGGCCTGCGCGGGGGGCCCGGGGGGCCCGGGGCTGGGGGGCGGCCCCCACGGGTGCCTGGGGCCCCCCGGCGCCACCCACCGAGAAGGAGTGGTACAAAGTGCCCCCATTAAGGGGACAAACAGACACCCTCTATACTATAGTTTCCATCATCTTTCTCCTTTAAAATGCATACGAACGACCAGTGAGTGAGTCATCTCGACGTGCTCCCCTCCTGACGCCGTCGCCGTGCTCGTGCCGGCGGGGGGCCGCCGCGGAGGTAGGCGACCCGCCGACACGCGTGCGTCGCGGCTCGTGGGGGTGGCCCACCTCGCAGGCGCCCCCCGCTGAACCGAGATGTGGGGACGCCTCCTGACACCTCCCGTATCCAATCAGTTGGTACTCGATGGAAACGAAAATCAGTGAACACCCCTTAAATAAATAAAAATAAAAAAATGTTGAAAATTTGAAAAAAAATCGGTGATAAAGAAAAATTAAAACATCAGAAAAAAGGAGTAAAAACATAAATATCGGTGTACGATTGAATTTATTGTAGTGAAGTACCGCTCTTGCCAATAATGGCCTTCGGTGGGGGTTTTTTCGATGCTAGTCCCCCCGTGTTTTTCCTGTGTGCCGTTTGGGACATTAGCAAAAGCCCGGGAGACGCACTTGGAGTGGGCGGGGATGCCGGGGCCGCGGGGGCTGCGGCGGGGTCTGCTGGAGGGTCCCGGGGGCGTCCCACTCAGGGGCCCCCGTATCTCCGTCACGCATCAGGCACCGCGCCGAATTCTAGCCGTGATGCAAGTCTCATTGTCCTCCGAGCGGGCGAAGGGGAGAGGGCGGGGCGGGCTGCGTGTGCACGTCGGGCTTAAAGTAGCACTCTGACTCCTCTACCCCTGGCGCAAATTCTGACAAAAGCCCCCCCCCCCTTCTCTGTGGTAGACCGTTCTCGTTTCACTTGTCTACGACAACACCGTACCCCAAGTATACTGCTTTCGCTATAATGGTACCTCCTTATGGCGTTTTAGAATACCGAAAGTGATTTGAATATTAATACGATTGTACCCGCGTTTGTGACGTCGTATATAGTTTGCAACGACGTCGAGGAAGGCAACAACAACAATAACTAGTCGTCTGCATTTGAATCCGATGCCAGCTCGCTCGCTCGAGCCCGTCGTATCCCTTTCCCCTATTTCCCCCCTAGGAGGCCTATGCTAATTAAGAGCTCAGGCCTTGGGCTGCTGCTGCACCGAGTGCTGCACCGGCCGGGGTCGGGCACCCCAGGGCTCACGGCGCTTATGGTCTCATGATGATTGCGTCGGAGCCGAGTGAATGGGAAACCAGGAAGCCGCCGCGAGCGGAGCGGCGGAGCGGCGCTTGTCAACCGTGGCGACCATGTCGACGGACACCGCGGAAAAAGTGACCAGCCTCGACCAGCCCTCACTGATTGACTTTTACCTATCTGTCCTCGTCCTCCTCGTCCTCCTCCTCCTCCTCCTCCTCTTCCTCGTCCTCCTCGTCCTCCTCGTCCTCCTCGTCCTCCTCGTCCTCCTCCTCCTCCTCCTCCTCC
>NW_026267133.1:3791780-3792717 GCF_000697945.3 Frankliniella occidentalis | reverse complement strand
AAATTAGAAAATAAAAAGTAAGAGAGATCAGAAAATAAATCAAGAAAAATACCGAAAAATCGGTGTACGATTGAATTTATAGGGAAGTACCCTCCGGCTGCTCGTCCAGTCGACGCTAGGGGGCCGCTGTCCAGCACCGCAGACAGGCAGCGGCCTGCTGATGACAAGGATGGCCACCACAAGGATGGAACTTTTAGTATACTCAGCAGCAGGAACCTTTTCGAAATTAGTGAGAGCCGAGCCCTCTGCAGACGACTCGCGCAGATTGCCTAGGTGCCTTTTCGTCCATCATGGCGCTGACGTCCGGTGACAGCCTCCTCCCCCTCCCCGCGAATCCCATCATCATCATCCCGAGAGCTCGCGAGGCTCGCCAGGCGCGCTGGCGGTGGGGCGGCCGCGGTGCGTCCGGGAGGCTTGGTCTAGGAGCCGCGGGCCGTGACGGGCGGGACGGGCCGCCGTGATTGGGCGCGCTGGCGAGCGGCGTGCTGTGATTGGCTCTCGAGCGATGCCCGGGGGGGGGGGGGGCGCTAGAGTGAGCGGCCCCGCCGCGGGGAGAAGGGGCTGGCTGACTCTGGCTGACGGGTCGCGCCGCGGCTTAAAGCGGCCGTTTCAGACAACACGTGAACAATATACAGCATAACCACGACGACTGGCGGGTTCGCCTACCCCAGGTGGACGGAGCGCCTTACGGGCAGTGCGGCAGTGTGGCACTAAGCTTTAGACGTGAATCACCTCCGTGCAACCGGCAGTTAAAATACCTCTTAGAGCCGGATTCATTTTACCTACAAAATTATCAAAACTGAAAAAAATGTGGGCCCTCCCCACCCCGCTTTGACACGAGGACCCGCCTGTTTAACTTCGGAGTTCGGTATGGGATCCGGTGTTTTCAGGCACCCAGCTGAGAAATTCATATTTGAGGAGGTTGTGAATGTACCAG
>NW_026267133.1:3789691-3790992 GCF_000697945.3 Frankliniella occidentalis | reverse complement strand
CAAAAACGGAAATTGGACCCTGGAAATTTCCCGCTCTTTTTACCGCACATTTTCCAGAAACTTTCCAGGACTTCGAACCCTTAGGAATGCTTCCCGGGGCTACAGGGCCCTTACTACTTGGACTGCACCGGAGCGGGAGAGGAAGGGCCACTTCCTTTATATCGAAATGATGTGGCCTAGCTACTGAGATGACACACACCAGACCGGAGGAGCGTCTCTGCCTTTCCGTGTCCGTGTCTGAGCTGTGTGAGCTCCGGGCCGCAGGGACGTAAGGACCTGCACAGGGTGCGAGAGAGAGAGAGAGAGAGAGAGAGAGAGAGAGAGAGAGAGAGAGAGAGAGAGGGGTTTAAGGAGAGTATGGGGAGTCGTGGGGATTCCGCCTGCTCTCTCCCCGCACCTACACCCAAAAAACTTAGCGGTACTTGACCCTTGATTTTTCAAGTGCATAATGTCTTGATTCAAACGATATGAATTTGAAAGATCAAGGATCAAGAACATTGTACTTGATCCAAGAACTCGGTTTTCGGGGCATATATGGCTTCTCTCTGAAACTCAATCTCGATTCTTTCTCTCTCCCTCTCTCCCTCACTCTCTTTCGCCACTGCATGTGCATTTGTGATTAGGATGTTTTTTGTGCAGGTCGCGTCGTTGAGCGTGAGTCGCGTTGAGTTAAGTACCCGTGTGATTCCCCAACGCCGCGACAAACTCGTGGCCGAAACCGGAAAACATTATTTTCCGTAAAGAAACTTAAAGTTACACTTCTGGAGCAAACTGAGATCAGACCAGATGTGATGCGTAGTCGAATGTCAGACCGTGAGTGTATTTAGAAATAATGCAATTATTTATTTTTGTGCGCTGTGTTACTTTGCGTGGCGGAAGCTTTATCGAATCGACCCCTCTGAAATCGATACCTTGCTGATTCCGTACGCCTCTCTCTAACTTAAAGCTGCCAAGGAAGCCGAGGGCGCTAAACGGCAGGAGAGGCAGAGGGGGGGGGGGCGTTCGACCGCATTTGGGTCCTTCTAATGTGACGCGTCAACGACATACTCCCGTCCTCGTCGCTCTCCTGCGGTGCCCCGGCCGCAGAGCGAGTGTGTGAGAGAGACGGGGAGATGATGTCGTCGTTGCCCCCCCCCCCCCCTCGTCCTCCTCTTCCCATCCTCTTCTATGGTTCGTTGACCCCGAAGGGACCTTGAAAATTAATTAGCGGGTGGTATTTCCAGGCCACTACGCCCCGCCACGCTCCCCCACACGCCCCTTTACAGAGAGGCAGGGGCGTACTGGCCCGGCGGGGAACCGGG
>NW_026267133.1:3788133-3789641 GCF_000697945.3 Frankliniella occidentalis | reverse complement strand
CCCGTGTGGAATACTTTACATTAAATCCGTCTTATTTTCGTCTTTTTGAGGAGTCGAATATAAGACGACCGAAAGACGCCTCGGACAGCGGTTTTGACTTTCTTTCGTCTTTCTGCGTCTTCATTTCGTCTTAAATACGCGGGTTTTTAAGACGATCTGAAGACGGAGGAAAGACGACCTAATACCGGCGGTGAAAAGTGGCCGCTCAAAAGAGACCGGGCCGGGATCGAACCCGAGCTCCGCACACTACGAGTCCGCCACGCTGCCCACTTGGCCAGAGCGGGCGGCTGTCAGTTGTCGGTGCGGGATGAAGCCCACTCAGACGGCGCTCTGTCTCGCTTTGACGAGAACGTTGTGTCTTGAGTCGAGCAATTTTTCCGATTCGCCAGGGATTTTTAATTTTCCGGGAAAGTGTTTTTAAAAAAGTTTATGCTTTTCAAATTTTTTTCTAAGGAGTTTACTTTTTAAAAAATTGTTTGGATATATTTTCATTTCCCCCCATTTTGTCTGGAACAATTCCCAATTTTTCCTGGAAAATTTCGGTCTCTAAAATCCTTGGGTGGCGTGAGACTGGAATCCTGCATTACTGAAGTTTACCTGCAGTTTGGCGCATCGTTCGTTATTTTTGGCAAAGCTGTGCGGGACGCGAGTGCGACTGCGACTGCGCTCAACGGCAGGTACAACACACACGACAACAAGAAAGTCGCCACACACACACACACACACACACACACACACACACACACACACACACGCCTACACAACTCTTGGTACGTGTGCCCCCGAGGCTTACCCGGCTGGAGGGTGGCACAAGACCACCTCCAGTATTAGAGAGAGAGAGAGAGAGAGAGAGAGAGAGAGAGAGAGAGAGAGAGAGAGAACAACACAATACTCGCGGAAAGACGAGGAGGAGGTCGAGGACACACCATACACACATAAGGCGCTGGGTGGGTGGCTGCAGGAGTAAGAAGGAACATTAGGGACGCGGGAGAGAGGGAAGAGGAGGGGCAGTTAGAGAAAAAGGAAAGAGAGGATACGGAAAGTGTCGTGAACAAATTGTCATGTCTGAAGATTCCCAGAACGCGGTGGCCGGGGGCCTGAGCAGCTTGGAGGCGGAGGAGGTGGAGGTACTCGAGGAAGGTCCTCGGCGAGAGCGAGAGGGGTGCGTGAGGCGCGCGCGAGGGTCGCTTGTCTGCTGCTGCATCCGAGAGATGCTGCAGCCCCCCTTATCCCCCTCCCCTTCTCCCCTCCCCCTCTTTTCATTTGCATACAATGCGAGGCGGCGCGCGCCGTATACCCGGGCGGGCTGCGGATGCTGCGGATGGACCCGCCGAGATGCTGAGGTGATGTGGTGCATGGTGGTGGCGGTGGTGGACCAGTCCATGGACTTCCCGGGGATCAGAGAGTTTATATTTACCTCCCACATCACGCCCTCTTGTCCGGCAAAAACAAAACGGGGGAGGATGATAAAAAACGGGGTGTTCATTTAAAACTACCTGTGCACTGCA
>NW_026267133.1:3779636-3780180 GCF_000697945.3 Frankliniella occidentalis | reverse complement strand
ATTTGAGGGTTTTTGGGCTCATTCAGTCCTTAAAATAAGAAAAATTCGCTCGCTTCGCTCGCAATACTTTTCTTCAATTCCCTGAGTTTGCGTTCGTAGAATACTCAGGGTGTAAGGAAAATAATTTTTCATTTCAATTTCAGAAAAAGAGAAGTGCAATAGGGTGTTCAGCGCTTTCCGGGCGGTCTATAACGCCCAAAAAATTTCGCTCGCTCCGCTCGCGATTCTTCTAGGGTGTAAGGAAAATAATTTTTCATTTCAATTTCACAAAAACAGAAATGCAATAGGGTGTTCAGCGCTCTCCGGGCAGTGTATAACGCCCAAAAAAAATTCGCTCGCTCCGCTCGCGATTTTTCTATTCTATTCTTCATTTGTGTGATTGTCTCTTTACGAAAGGAATCTGACAAGCCTTATACTTAACACACACGTTCGATAACAATGGCTGAAAAAAGGTTAAGTTGCCCCTAGAAGGTAGGCAATTCGGGGGCCCCCCTAGATCCTTTCCCCCGCCTAGGCCCACACACCCAGTACGCCCCTGGAGGGG
>NW_026267133.1:3774910-3777331 GCF_000697945.3 Frankliniella occidentalis | reverse complement strand
TATGGGGGACCTGCTTATGGGGGACCTTATGAGGGACCTTATGGGAGACCTTATGGGGGACCTTATGGGGGACCTTATGGGGGACCTGCTTATGGAGGACCTTATGAGGGACCTTATGAGGGACCTAATGCGGGGCCTTATGCGGGACCTTATGCGGGAACTTATGCGGGACCTTATGGGAGACCTTGTGGGGTGGGGTGGGGGACCTTGTTGAGGAGAGCAAACTTTGCGGGATACCTCTTGGAGGACCCGGTAGGCACTTGATGGTGGGGACCTCATGGTGGACCTCATTCATGGCGGACTTTTCGGTGGACCCTATGGTGGACCTTATGCCTAAGGTCCACTATTTAACTATACATTGTACTCTGTTTAAACAGTATGCCATGTCACTACTGGCATAGACAAGCAGCGCATCGCCATATATGCACAGCTGGTGAACGCATGCGCAACAGTATTGGGATTACCGAAAGTGAACCGGCCGTTTCTTTGCATGCACCGGGTGTTTCTTTGCATGCACCGGTGTGAGCGGGTTTGCCTACTCCTTTGTAATCACTAGTCGAAGTATGACATACTTAAGGCTGAGCATATTTTTAAAAGACACTTAAATTAAGGAAGAATTATAACGACCAATACGGAATAGTTGATAAATTTATCGGTAGTTCGTGCTGTGGAGAATTCTAACGTTTACAATGACAAAAAAAAGAAAACGCAAAAAATTCACTACAGATCTGTGTCAGCTTTACAAACGCGTGTAGAGCCGTCTTTGACTTAGTCGGCTATGAGGAAACATCTTCCCACCTGTGTTGCTATTTGTCTTTCCACGCCTTGATTTTGTTTGACATCTGGCAGTCAGTGTATAAAAGGATACGGTGTGCATGGTTAGATGTCTGTAGGGAAGATCTCAGCCAAAATGAGAGTGCTCAGTGTTGTTCTCCTCGTCGCAGCCGTTTGTCAGGTGAACTCTCAGATTCCTTACGAAGGGCAGACTTTCATATTACGAAGCATTATGGGTTTGTAACGTACGAAGGAACTATGGAACCGCTATATTACAAACGGATTTCCTTCGTACTACAAAAGAGTACCACCTTATTAACAGACAAGTGCTCTTCGTATTACGAAGCCGATCCCTTCGTAATACAAAGGATTTGGTTGTATTACGTCGGTGTCAAATCCTCTGAACGTTACAAAGACCAGTTCTTCGTAAGATACTGTGTTCAGTAGTACATAAGAACATGATAGCAACGAGTCGACAGCAATTGAACAAAAACATGGTTTGCTTGACCACGGCAGCGTGAGCTCGACTCTGACTCCACTGGCTTCTCGCCCCCGCACCCCAATATGGATTGTTGTACATTAAATATGCAACTAACAGAAAAGTTGATGCCAAATAATCTTATGATTGGATGCAGACAGTGTCGGTTAGCACACCCAGTGAGGAATGAACTATTTGACATCGAAATTGTCGAAAAAAAAAAAAAAGAAGTCAGTTTGTCCCCCAAATCCACAACTTTTCGATGTTTCGCGTTGATCGCGTTCGTGGTAAGCTAAACTGTCACTAACGCCACCATTGCATCTCATCTACCTGCAACCCCGTGACAGGCGTCGTCGGCCCTCCCTCGCGAGCGCCGGGACATCGGGAGCCTGATCGGCGCGGGCATCAACGCGACCCGCAGCGCCGCCCTGCTCGGCCTCAACCTGGGCGCCAAGGCGACCGGCGCCGCCGCCAAGGTGGCGCGCGCCGGCATCGACGCTGGCGAGAGGGTGGAGCAGGGCGCCATCGCCGCGAGCCGCAACGCCCTGGAGACCGGCATCAACGGCGCGCGCTCCGTCGCCGGCGCCCTGGGCAACGGCCTCGTCGCCGACCTGGCCAAGACCGGCCTGAACGCCGGTGAGCAGCTCGGGAACCTGGGCATCGACACCGCCCAGACGGTGGCCAGCGTCGCCGTCGGCCTCGCGAATACCGGCGTCAACGCGGCCGAGTCGGCGGCCAACATCAACATCCAGGCCGGCCGCAACGCCACCGACCTGACCGCCGACGCCGCTCTGCGAGCCATCGGCCAGTGAGCTGACCACGGCGAGTCTCGGGCAGGGATCATCGCAGTAATCGAGGGTCCTGTCTTAACAACCCACCTGCCATCCCAATAAAACATCTCGAAACAGAACTTTTATTCGCTTTTTGAACTATCGCTAAGACTAGTCTGCAACCAAGTGTGCTGAATTTGCACACTTTCCAAACGTTTAAGCACTTGTTTTACCAGTGCATTACTCACGCATACTTATGTTTAGTGTTTGAAAGGTTCGAACAATAATGTATCATCTGCTAAAAAAGAAGTTCTTGTTCAATGGACTGTTTGTGAAAAATACGTATAAATGGTTTCGCACCCGAATTGCAGCCGATAAAAATGGGCGCAGGAGGAATGT
>NW_026267133.1:3762195-3770247 GCF_000697945.3 Frankliniella occidentalis | reverse complement strand
CGGTGAATATAATGGATGGGGCATAAAGCGGTCTGGTGATGCCGCTTTTCATGCACTTATGCCATCCTCATCCCGGCTCCCCCCCCCCACTTCCAAATCGCCTGCAAGGTCACACACAGGTGCAGTGCGCGTCGCCTGTCGTCGGGACGCGCAATAAGCGACAGCAATTTTCCGTAAATGCCTTTGCATTGTGTTTGCATCCTGATGATCGCCGTTATTAGTTCCACTCTGGGCTTCTGCTTGTGCTGCTGCTGCTGCCGCGGGGGTCACGCGAATGTGTACGGCGCTGTTGTGCGAGATGCATAGGGTTGAAAACCCTACAGAACTTCCGGAAAATTCCAGAAAATCCAAAACATTTCCGAAAATCTAGAATTTTTTGAAAAAAAAACAAAAACGGAAATTGGACCCTGGAAATTTCCCGCTCTTTTTACCGCACATTTTCCAGAAACTTTCCAGGACTTCGAACCCTTAGGAATGCTTCCCATACGTTACAACACATGAGTAAAGGTTTGTTTATTTTATTTCTTAAAAATAGTAAATTATTTCCAAACGAAACCAGTTTTATGCGGTTGGGGTTCGAGATGACACCTTTGTGAGAGCACTTCCTACTTGCACATTCATTAAACTGCCAGCACTGTTAACCCTCCTCTACGCCCCCCCCCTCCTCCCTCCTCCATTTCGTCCTGGATCCGTCCCTTCATGTTATTGTCCGTGCCGGGCACGTCCTATAGAGGCGCCCAATCATGACGCAGGCCCATTACATGTGAAATCACGAAATCACTTCATAGCAAGCAATTTCACACGCACGCACGCACGTCTGTGAAGGTGACTCTCCCTCCACGGCGTCGCGATCGCATCGGGAGCGCTCCCCATATGACGCTCAAATTTAAATCCAGCGTTTTTTGTTGTTGTTTTAAAGATTGTTCAAAACAAATCAGATGACAATTAGCAGAAAACGGCAGAGAACAAAGAAATGTATTAAGTACTCACCCCCATCAGTCGTGTTGTCGAATTTGTGTGAGTTTGCACGCGGTTTAAACAATGTCTGATTTTTCGAGGGAAAAAAAAATTCTTCCAGGAACTCCCAAAGTTTCAGTGGTACTCCTCCAATTTCTGGGGGAAATCTCCTCCCTGACCGTTTTTGAGGGCACCATCTTAAAAACCTGAGGAGCTTTGACCAAATCATGGAATTCCCCTTTTCATCTTAGAAATAAATAACAAAACAAAACATGAGCCATTTGTTTTTACCGTGTGCGCTTTTACGAATAAAGCGTCCCGAAGGGGGTTCTCAAGGCCGTAGCAGTTTGAGATCGCCTGCCCCCTGGGGGGGAGGCCGCCCAGCGGAGGCCGCCAGCGGAGGGTGACAACTTGCCGGGGCGTATATGAGTGTAATGGAGGTCGCCGGAGCCGGCCGGAAGCGAGCGATCTCCATGAGGCGCCGCCGCCGCCGCGTCAGTTTCCGGGGGAGGGGAGGAGGAGGGGGGAGGGGAGGCCAGCGCGCCGCCGTAGAGAGGGCAGCAGCAGCAGCAGCAGGGGACACAGTCGCACTGGCGCTGTCTGGAACGGACCCATCAGCGCGGTAGCCATGTGACTTTATGACCCGTGTCCACACACACACACACACACACACACACACACACACTCACACACGGCGCGAGAACACCACACACTCCCACATTCATCACACACCGGAAACCCATAAGTGTGTGAATGTTGAACACTTGTATTTGTTTATGAACGCTATACGTATACATGGAATCACAAGTGTGTGAATTTTCAAATTTTACCGCCGTTTATTCTTTAAACACGCATGCCCTAGCGCCCTAGTCAATATGTGGCTTCCTCCTCTCTCCATCTCCCTTTTACACACCTCTCTGCTGGTCTTCTCTACGCGACCAACATCCATACCTTTCCTCTTCTCGGGCTCTCTTTCTCCCCCCCCCCCCCTCCTCCCCCCCGCGAACAATACTCGTTTCTGCATCCATGTACCTTGCGAGGTACCTTGTCACAGTCGTAAAATAAGAGCTTCGCTCACCCCAGCCTGTTTGGGTCTGACCTGCTGCGGGGTCCTTTTTTGCTCTCCTCTCTCGATTCCAGTTATATTTATCCGCCAAATTAAAGCTTCACTCTAAACTTACTTATTCATTATTTTTGGTTAAAACTGTGAGGAAGTCAGGAAAAAAAAATTGACATTAGGCGACAGGGAAGCCCCTGTCATGCGTGAAAGTTTGATGTGGCGGGGTGAGAGTGAAGGGTAATTGTAGCGGAGCGTGGCGGAGCGTGGCGGAGCGTGGCGGGGTGCGAGATGGCCCCCGCGGGCGACGGGCCCTGAGTTATCGTGCCGACACATGTTTACCATCTAGATTGGAGACATGCCTGCTTTTGTTTGGTTTTATTTCCTTTTATCGCTCTTTTCATTCTTTCCTCAACTTGCGCGCGCGCACTCGCGCACTGTCAAACTTTTTTCCTTTTTCTTTTTCTTTCGCACTGCTTTGCCCAACACTTTTGAATCATAAGTCTTTGAACTTATTCAAAAAACGACTCCCCCCCTAATTATTGCGTCTTCTTGATAGTTTATGCTATAGGTGTTAGACTACGTAGGACTTATTTGGGTTTTACCAATAGTTGCTACAATATTTAGACTTGGCATATTTTTGCTTTTCTCTGAAATGAGCGGACAGGATTGGGAGGTGCACTCCCGGCACCTTGGCCTGCTCTCCGTTAAAAATTGTCAGAAAGATGCAGACACGGAGTCATAATTCTTATCCTCGAATTGATTTTCTAATTTCCTGACGCCGATATACGTTATGTATATAAAAAATAAAATGCGACTACTCGGTTTTTTCCCCCTCCACACCGTTTCGATTCATGGCTGTCATATCGCCTCATTTATGCGTTATTTGCTTGGCCGTGTCGCCCCAATCACAGTTTTATATTATTGCATTACGCAAAACGCGGCCAGAATTGGCAATGAGCAGATTTCGTGGCGTCGTCGCAGCGGCCCTGCTGAGGAGAAGTCTCTCTCTCTCTCTCTCTCTCTCTCTCTCTCTCTCTGAGTAAAGTCCGTAGGAGGCGCTGCCATAGTGTCCCCCCAGACAGCGTGTCTCCAGGAGACACTGATTAATCTCCTCATTTATTGCCTTGATTCATCGCCCGATGGACAAACACACATACATAACGATATCGTTTACATTAATACTTTTTTTTTGTTTATTATTATTTCTCGCATCTCTTTCTTATTTTCACATGTCGTTATATGACCGGGGAACTGTAAAAGGCGTGTAATGTAAACATTATTGCTCCCCGCGCACTCGGTGAATATAATGGATGGGGCATAAAGCGGTCTGCGAATAAAAGCTCATATCTGCGAATAACGACTAGCGCTCGTGATGATTATTCGCAGATTACATTCAAATTAGCGCGGGCGAAAGGTCGTCGTGGTTGCGACACGAGCGCCGCAATAATAGGAATACACCGTGTGCGATATATATGCTCCTCATTATTGGCACGGCGATGGCTGCGAATAACGACCGGTCCTGATATGGCCGCCGCCGCTGCAGGGCCCGTTCCAAACGGCGCGAACTCTCTTCTTATTCGTAGAGCACATGTGAGAGTCTTATGCGCTCTGTTATAAGAAATACAGTAACTCGACGTCCGTAAATATTTTTTAAAGTTTACGGACTTGTGCGTTTGAAAAAGTACTAGACATATCGAGCAGTGATTAATCGACACTTCGATAGTCTCGATTCCTCGCTGAGGCCGTCCGCCACCGCGCGGCACATCTTTGTTCGAAAAGCGTTCGCTTCTCGTCGTGTTCTGTTCTCTGTTTTTTTCTTTCTCTAGTTTTAATTCGGTCATCTATTTCTCTGACCGTCGTCGGCTCCTTAGGAAGGTATGGCTTCCCTTTAAATGGTCTCGTGTTTCCAGGGGGCCCATCATAGGCACATTGGGCGGCCCGCGTGACGGGGCAAGATCGGCCACCCACCCGAAACACGTGTCAGGTGGAGAGAGAGAGAGAGAGAGAGAGAGAGAGAGAGAGAGAGAGAGAGAGAGAGAGGTGGGCCTCTTCCAGGTACGCGCTATCAACGTTTGACTCTAAGGTGCCGCTCGCTGGCTAGCCCCGCTCTGATAAGCGGCGTGTTGTCGGAGAGTATCGAGAGGCGCGGCGCGGCGCGTCCTAGACTCATCGCCGCCACACGGTCTCCGTGGACGCGGCCGAGCGAGCGCCGCCTTTGAAGTGTACTGCCGCGGCCCCTTTTTACCTCCCGTGTGGTGTGGGGGGAGAGGGAGAGAGAGGGGGGGGGGGCACGCGCCCAGGCCATGAGCTGTCGTGATCAGCTGACCGGGCGAGGTGTCGGGGACGGCCGACTCTATCGGTGACCGCGTGGTTTGAAAGGAGTTTCTTTTCTCGAATTGTTAAAACGGCTCCGTAAAATTGTTACCTCTTTCCTAAAAAAACAAAAACAAAAAAACTTGGACGTTGTTTTGTACCGTGCGCAAGAGAACACCCTCACGTTAAATGCAAAATAAAATCTCGAAACCCATTTTGTGCCTGTGAGGGTTTACGAACCGGCGAGCGCCACTTTTGACCGAGTACTGTCGACTTTGAGAAATATTTGGTTCTTTTTTTCCATTTCAGATATTCGCCTCATCTAACTATCGTCCATCCCAGCCGCAACATGCCTGTCGAATGCGATGTTTGCGGGACGAGTTGCGCTAGCCGATCGCAACTCAACGTCCACATGCGGAGGCACACCGGAGAGAAGCCGTTCAAATGCGCCGTGTGCCAGAAGGGGTTTATTGCCTCTGGAAATCTGCGCACTCATCTTCTGTCTCACACTGGAGAAAGACCTTTCGAGTGCAACGTGTGCCAAAAGACGTTTTCCAGGAAGTGCGATCTGAAAGTTCATGAACAAATCCACTCTGGCAACAAGCCCTTCGAGTGTGACGTGTGCCAAAAGAGGTTTTATACCAGTGGAGAACGGAAGAAACATCGCGTAGTCCACACGGTTGACAGGAATTTTGAGTGCCCCATGTGCCTAAAGAAGTTTGCTAGACTTGGCTATCTACGGGCTCATCTTCGAAGACATACAGGCGAAAAGCCTTTCGAATGCACCGTGTGCCCAAGAAAGTGTTATACATCTGAAAAACTGCGGGAGCATCTTCGAATCCACACTGGAGAGAAGCCTTTTGTGTGCCCTGTGTGCCGCAAGACGTTTTCTACCCTTAGAAGTATGAGGACTCATCATAAAACACACACCGGAGAGAAGCCTTTTGAGTGCAACATCTGCCTTAAAAAGTTTGTTACCAATGGAAATCTGAAAAGCCATCTACGGACACACACAGGCGAAAAGCCCTTTGAATGCACAGTATGTCAAAGGTCGTTTTCTACCATTAGCGGATTGCGGGTTCATCTTCAAACCCACACAGGCGAGAAGCCTTTTGGATGCACGATGTGTCCCAAAAAGTTTACATTGCCTGCAGACCTGAAAAAACATGTTGTTACCCACACAGACGACAAGCCGTATGAGTGCACTGCGTGTGAAAAGAAGTTCCGTTCATTGGAAAATCTGCGGATTCATCTTCGAGTCCACACAGGCGAGAAACCTTTTGAGTGCACCATGTGTCAAATGAAGTTTCCTTCATATGGACGACTATATCTTCATTTAAAAACCCACACAGACGACAAGCGTTTTAAGTGCACAGTGTGCCGAAAGGCGTTTTTATGGTCTACGGATCTGGAGTTTCACCTTCGAACCCATACCGAATATAAGCCTTATGAGTGCACCATCTGCCATAAGAAATTTTCCAGGTCTGGAAATCTTAATAAACATCTCAAAACCCACACAGGCACCAAACCTTTTAAGTGTAGCGTTTGCCACAAAACGCTTTCTTCCGCTGAAGGATTCCGCGGCTTCATAACCGAACCCACACCCGAACCCTCCCCACACTTTCAAGTTCCATCCATTCCGGAAGGTCTACTTTCTGATGCTATGTCAATAAAGAAACATGAAACTGACTTTTAATTCATGTGCTATGCTCTGCGTACGTGTTTTCCCTCGATTGGCTTAGAATTTTGTTTGCTTTCCTGATACCAATTTAGTACACATAGTGGTGTAAAGAAGTGTGTTAGGTAAACTCTTCATTTATTTTGTTGCTAGCTGCATTGTTTTTTGAAAAAAACCAAAAAACAGCCTGTGCTTAAATATGTTTATTCGCTGTATACTGTCGGTTGATTGATAACTTTTTATTTTCTGTTTTGTGAAGTTCACTTTATTAAATGCCATTTCTCAGTTGGATGTGGAGCAAAACCTATCGTCCTCTTTCCATCGCCTGCTATCCCTTCTGCGCGTTGTCTGGAAACGACTTTCGCAAATCCAGTAACGCGTGTACGATTATTGTGACATTATCAGTCGGGCAGTGCAGAAAGGAAAGAAAGGCAACACAACAACTCCCGGGTGGTGTGGGGGAGAGAGAGAGAGAGAGAGAGAGAGAGAGAGAGGCACGCGCCCAGGCCATGAGCTGTCGTGATCAGCTGACCGGGCGAGGTGTCCGGGACGGCCGACTCTATCGGTGACCGCGCGGTTTGAGAGGAGTTTACCTCAAACTATGTGTGGAAAGCTGGTCAAAATGTTTACCTCTTTCCCTACAAAAAACTGAGACGTCGTGTTGTACCGTGCGAGAAAGAACCCTAACGCTTAATGCAAAATAAAATCTTGGAACCCATTTCGTGCTCGTGAGAGTTTTTGAACCAGCGAGCGCCACTTTGACCCAGTACTGTCGACTTAGAGAAATATTTGATCTTTTTTTTTTCCATTTCAGATATTCGCCTCATCTGTCATCCATCCTAGCCGCAACATGCCCGTCGAATGCGATGTTTGCGGGACAAGGTGCCATCACCGATGGCATCTCATCGTCCACATGCGGAAGCACACAGGAGAGAAGCCGTTCAAATGCGCCCTGTGCCAGAAGGGGTTTACCGCCTCTGGGGCTCTGCGTACTCATCTCCGGACTCACACCGGAGAAAGACCTTTCGAGTGCAACGTGTGCCACAAGACGTTTTCCAGGACGTCGGATCTGAAAGTTCATGAACGAATCCACTCAGGCAACAAGCCCTTCGAGTGTGACGTGTGCCAAATGAGGTTTCCTACCCGTTCGGATCGGATAAAACATAACTTAACCCACACCGGTGAGAGGCCTTATGAGTGCCCTGTGTGCCTGAATAAGTTTGGACGAGCTGGTAATCTACATACTCATCTTCGAATTCACACAGGCGAAAAGCCTTTCGAATGCACCCTGTGCCCAAGGAAGTGTACTACAGCTGACAAACTGAAGGATCATCTTCGAACTCACACTGGAGAAAAGCCTTTTCAATGCGTGGTGTGCCAAAGGATGTTTTCCACAACAAGAGGGCTGAAAGCTCATGTTAAAACCCATACCGGGGAGAAGCCTTGTGAATGCGACGTCTGCCCCCAAAAGTTTTCTACCAATTCAAACCTGAAGAAACATCAAGACGAAACCCACTCAGACGAAAAGCCCTTTGAATGCACTGTTTGCCGAAAGACGTTTTCTTCGATCAGGGCATTGCAGGCTCATCTTAAAACCCACACAGGCGACAGGCCGTTTGAGTGCTCCCTGTGCCAAAAAAAATTTACGTCATCTGGAAATCTTCGGATTCATCTTCAAACCCACACAGGCGACAAACCGTTTGAGTGCACCGTATGCAAAAAAAAGTTTGTTGCACCGTGTTATCTGCGAAATCATCTTCGAACCCACACAGGCGACAAACCGTTTGAATGCATCGTGTGCCATCGAAAATATGCTGTATTGGGTTCTCTGCGAACTCATCTGAGAACCCACCACTCAGACAAGCCTAAGCCTCGTGAGAAGTCTTGTAAGTCTTGATTATGTGCCATAGTCTGCTGACTTTTTTCTTTAGAAAGGCTTAGATTTTTTTCCTCTTTTTTGATGCTAATGTAGTTCACATACATAGTAGTTGTGTAAACAAGTAGAAATAGTAATTCCTTGATTTCTTTTGTTTTTAAGCTGTAT
>NW_026267133.1:3760199-3762145 GCF_000697945.3 Frankliniella occidentalis | reverse complement strand
CTCATGGTGAACCTCATGGTGAACCTCATGGTGGACCTCATGGTGAACCTCATGGTGAACCTTATAGTGGCCCTTATAGTGGACCTTATGGCGAACCTTATGATGGACCTTACGGTGGTCCTTATGGGGGGCCTATATTATGGGGACCAACGACGGGACCGTATGGACCTGATAGGCACCCTTGGCGATGGGCAGCTGCGCTAGCCAATATGACAAAGGGTTTGACGGGTAGGACGACACACACGCACGGCGGTGCGCGGTCGGCGCCCCACCCCATTGTGTCCCGGCGCTGCGGGAGGTATTTGAGGTGACGAATAAGTCCTGCCGCTACCATTTGATCTCTCTTTCTCTCTCTCTCTCTCTCTCTCTCTCTCTCTCTGTAATTTATGCCTCGGGATAGGCGAATCCTGGTCCATCAGGAAGCTGGAATGGGCCGAACGGCGCGGTATGGCGCGGGGGACAATGTCGCGGTGGTGGGGTCACGGGCCGCGAGAGAGAGAGAGAGAGAGAGAGAGAGACGGGATATTGGTCCGGGATCCCTCTCTCGCCACCAACAGGAGGTCGCGGCTTCCGCCTCAACACACCCGAACAATGGATTATGTTCCAAACTCGGCTGATCGGAGCTGCCATATCGCGCGGATCTAACTCCCCCCCCCCCCCATTCCCGGCCGCCAATCGGAACGCTCCTCGCGGCCGCGAAAGTCCCGCGGGCCGCGCCGTGATTGGTCGCCTCGGACCATAACCGCCGATGTTCATTTTTCTTTTCATTTTTATTATTTTTATATATTTGACTGTGTGCCTTTCGGGAAGAGGACGACCCCCGTCCCCCCGAGAGGCAGCCCGCCGGCAGAACGGAAACAATTTGGATATGATTATGTGAGGGCTGCCTCCGGTCGTGCCGTGTACGTGTGTGTGGGGGGGGGGGGGGGCTAAAATCTGGATTTCAATCTCAAATCTATTGAGTTTTCTGCAGTTAGTTTAGTCGGCGGTCAAAAATAGTATTGCAGCGCTACAGTGCATTGATTTAAATACATTTTTTTTTAAATCTGTAAACCCGTAAACCGAAACAACGTTGCCCGACACATCGAGACCGGCGTTCCCCTCGTGTGGAAGAGCAACAGGTCGGCGCGTCGCGTTGGTCCTCCACGGGGCGAGGGGTGGGCGGGTCGCCTGGCGTGAGACCGCGAGATCGGGGGAGGGTGGGGGTGGGAGCAGTGGCGTAGAACTGCTGAACCGAGACCGAAAAATGAGATGGTGTCCGTGACAGCGGATATTATCCGGGAACCGTTTGCTCTGTCGGCCGAATCGAGTACGACAGTGTGACACTATTATACCTGTATACTTTTATTCTTGCCCGCTTCTTTTCCGCGCCATGCAAATTAGTGTTTTATACTACTGTTGGCACACTTGTTATTGATAGCTTTAAATATTTCGCGCGCATTGCGCGTCCTGCTGCCGTCACATCGCGACTTCATTCATGCGGAGAGGAGAGAGAGGGAGAGAGAGAGAGAGAGAGAGAGAGAGAGAGAGAGAGAGACTTTGGGCCCGGCGCCGCGGGGCGCGAAGGAGAGTCGGACACGGAGGGAGGAAGGAGGTGATAGGATCGCGTGTGGAGATCCTGGCTCCCGATTAACTATGGGCAAGCCACTGAGAGGGAGAGAGAGAGAGAGAGAGTTGGTGCGGGGGTGGGTGTCCTCCACGATACGTTCGCAGCGGCAAACGACGACGCTGCTAGGCTGGGCGCGGTTCACGAAAATTTAATGGCTCTTTTCATAGTAGCAGCAACACTCGCGAGACGAAGTAGGTCGAGAGAGAGAGGGGGGAGGGGGGTGGCGGAGAGATGAAGGGAAGACGACGACTTTACCTCGTTGATTCCCCCCCCTCCTCTTCCCCTGCGTTACCTGCGGAAAGGGGAAAGGGGGGAGGGGCCATTCTGTCGCACTGAC
>NW_026267133.1:3751905-3753743 GCF_000697945.3 Frankliniella occidentalis | reverse complement strand
GCTTTTTTTTGATACTGATGTAGTCTAATACATATACTTGTGTTAACAAGTAGGGAAGGTAATTTCTTGATTTCTTTTGTTTTGAAGCTGTATGGTTATATGAACAAAAATAATAACAGCCTGTACTTGAACATGCTTAGTCCCTGTACACTGAACGACAATTTTTTTGTTTTGTTTTCTGTTTTGTCAAGTTGAATTTATTAAATACAATTTCTTAGTTGGATGTGGAGCAAAACCTTTCGTCCCCTTTCCATCGCTTATCCCTGCAGCGCGCTGCAGCGCTGCGTCTGGAAATGACTTTCGCAAATCCAGTGACGCGTGTACATTATCAGTCGGGCAAGTGCAGAGAGGAAAGAAAGGCAACACAACAACTGTAAAATAAAAGTTGAAAGAAAACCCTCCAAATGGTACGGTCCTTGGAGATAAAAGCCCGTCGAGTGCTATAAAACATATCATCGCGGGCGCCCTCCGCACATTTACGCGTGTGTTAGTGTGTCGGTCGTCGGTGTGAACCGCGCGGGGGCAAGAGATAGGGGGGTGGGGGGCACCCTGCGGGGGGCTCATCGTTGAGAACGCCCCCTTCGGCCCGTCGCTGCTGTCGCTGCCGGACACGCGCACCCTAACCTCCCTAAATCACACCCGTACAGCTGTATCCCATTAAGCTATCACCGTACGCGATGTGTGTGTGTGTGTGTGTGAACGAGCGAGCTGCAGCATTTTTATCTATCAGGGCAAAAGGCAGACTGCAGGTTGCAGGTCCCATTTGTGAGAATTTAACGTATATTTGTCTACATTTTTATTGAAACTTTGCGTCACTTGTCTCTCCCCCCCCCCTCCCCCTCTTTCTTACAGGCGCACACACACACACACACACGCATACCTATTGAATTGGCCAAAGGTCGTTACCGAACGCCTTCCGTCGTGGCCTCTTCTCGGAAGTCTAAAGACCAGCAGAGCAGAAGATGTCCGCGGGAGGTACTCTCCGAGGTACTCGCCCCTGGCCGCCTGGCTGCGCTACCGATCCAACTACCAGCTCGTTGCTACCGGCCGCACTGGTACCACATCGCCTCAACAATAAGATTACCCGTATCCTTCCCCCTACCCACCTTCACCGTTTTACCCACCGCAATATTATTATTCTTTCCGCATGTTGTATGACCTGCTGCAACCCTCGTCTATCTCCCAACAACCCCTCACCCCAACTCATTCAGGTAGCTGTGGTGTCTTACGGTCCCGTTTCGTCGCAATCAAGATAAACAGATCTCTGACTGCGGGACAGTAACCAAGCTTTCTTTCACTTGTTCAGCTTACTTTTCCGGTGAACCCGAGGGGCGAACAGGAGAAGTCTTGGCCCGGTTCCAGCGACTGTCGCGCGGCGGGGAGGGGGGCTACGAGCTGGAGAGCTCCGGAGAGCCCCCTCGAGATCAGCGGGAGAGGCACGAGACTCATGGGAGAGGCATGCCTTTGCTCGCCACACGCAAAAAAGCCTGTTCACTAAAATAGCAAACTTCAGGTACGTGCGTTTTGCTGTTGCAGCAAACACACTTCTGTTTTTGCTGTTTCAGCAAAAGGTTTTGCTGTTCCCCAGCAAACATTTTGCTAAAACAACAAACCCTTTTGCTAGCTCTGCAAAATGTTTTCCTGTGACCATAGCGGAGAAAATAGTAGTTCGTCGCTATGGTCACAGCAAAACATTTAGCAGAGCTAGCAAAAGGTTTTGTTGTTTTAGCAAACTGTTATCTGAAACAGCAAAACCTTTTGCTAAAACGTCGAAAACAAAAATGTGTTTGCTAACAGCAAAACGCCTACCTTTCAGGCGGCTCTTAATAAACGACCCC
>NW_026267133.1:3746584-3747299 GCF_000697945.3 Frankliniella occidentalis | reverse complement strand
GTGGGTAAAGCCCCGCGAGTGGGCGTCAAAAAGACGACAAGTGGAGGGGGAGGGGGGCGCTGCTGCGCGCTGCTGCGGTGGTCGGCGCACCGCCGCCGCCCGCCGCCACTCCTGGCCGAGCGGAGCCGACGGGAGCATCACCTGTGCGGCCGCCGAGCGCTGTGGGGGGACGCCGACGACCGCGCGACCACGGGCGTGACCACCACCACCACCACCACGAGCACCAGCATGGCGGCGTCGTCGGCGAGCTCGTCGTCACCGGGACCACCATCGCCACTGCAGCCGCCACCGCCACCTCCTCGTCGCCCACGTCGTCACGGCGCGCCCGCCGCCGTTGTCACGGTGACAGCAGCGTGACGATACCGTCACATCCAAGACACCAGCAGCAAGTGTGTGTGTGTGTGCGCAAGACAAGTGATCAAGTGTGCAACTAAGGTGCAGTGTGTGTGCAGTGAGATGAGCGTCAGTGACCAGACGCGGCTCTCGGTGCATCGGAGTGCATCTGTGACTGCAGCAGCAACGGCAGCACCCTAGGAGTAGCAGCACCCTGCCATGGCGCTGTTTCAAGAGGTAAGCGATCTCCCACAGGACAGTTACATTTTATTTTATTTTTTGAAAAAGAGACGGATGAGGCTGCGTACTGTCGGTTCAAAAATTTTTTTAAGCTATATCAGGAGTGCGGATCAGAGCAGTTCCCGCAATGCTACATCCCCTC
>NW_026267133.1:3743843-3745479 GCF_000697945.3 Frankliniella occidentalis | reverse complement strand
CCCCCTGATTTCACTGAAAATACGCTCGCATTTGCATCAATTTCAAGCGAGTATCGACACAGCCTTACAGTGGGACATTTTCGTCTGCGGCGTTTCTTGTTCGCCAGGACAAACAAACCAACAAACCCCCGCGTGACGAAAAAATGGACTCGGTGCGGGGTTGAACGCGTCCTTGATCAACAGGTGGCAAGCGCCGCTCCGCGCGTCAGCACTACCCCCCCTCCCTCGCACTACCCTCATTTTCTTTTTTTCTGCGATTTCTTTTTATTACAATATGAAACGCACCTTCGAAACACACCCTTTATTCCTCCTCTCCCCCTTTCTCACCCTCCCTGGGTACCTTTCTCGACTGACGCTCTCACTAAAAAAAAATATGATGCGTGTGAGTCGCCTGGGGTGGCGAGGCGGCACGATAGGGGGAAGCAACAGGCGGTCCTCCGTGACAACGACAGTTTAGCTGCTCGTAAAATACCCGTCGATAACCGATTACCTTTTCAATGGTCGCGGCTGGCAAAGAGAGCGCGCGGCGGCGGAGGGGTTCTTCCGATTAAGTTTTATGGCGCGCGGAAGTGCGCATGAGCGGGCAGCGCGGCGGGCACTTCCGGTAGGTCGCGCAGGAGGCGGGGAAGGCGCGCCATTTAAATCGAACGCGTCGATGCGCTTGTCTGCGTGCGTATTGCACACGGCGCACGGCCCGCGAAACCTACCAACGCATCCTCTCGATTCCCCGCGCAGAGCAAAGCGCTCACCTCATCTTATTTGTAGCTGTGTTTATTTTGCTCTGTTTGACGACGAAAAGGTGCGCAGGCGCGTCGGAAGTGGGGATCAGGGGTTGCGCATGGCACCCCCGAGAAAATTGTAGAGGGTGCAACTGCACCGCCGCCTAACTTTAACTCCTGTAGGCTATGTTTGTATCAACTGCCAGTCCTCTTGTTTCAACGAAACCAATTTGCGCCACAAAACCCTGAATGTAGGCAGCCGACTTTGTACCCCCCCCCCCCTCACCCATAAGTCGGACCTTAACCAGCGCCTAAACGAAACCGAGTGGTTGAGATAAAAATGAAAACCCCCCACTTTTGCATGAATGATGTACTTATGACGTTATAGCGCGATAAAGTATGAAGTGTATTGAGTCATCACATAGTTCGGAGGCTCTCAACCCGTCCCAACCTTAACTCTATGGTTGACTGAACTTTTCGTTTTTCTGGGAGTGTTCATAGCGAACTAGAGCCAACGGTGCGACCATAATAATTGTTCGAAATGAGGTGGTTAATAAGTTTAGTCGGTTTGAGAAAATACATTTTGTTTATTCCAAAACTGATTGGGTTGTATCATGTTTCCTTGGGTCTTTGCACTCGCACTGGCACTGGTGCTTGCGCAGGCTGCACTCCCCGAGGCACTTCTCCAGCTCCCTCTGCCCCCGACACCTCTGGTCGCACTGGGTCTCCTGGTCGCCGCAGTCCCCGAGGCACCTCTGCACCGCCTCACTGGCGTACGCCTCCAGGTCGCCGCCGGGGAGGCCCATGCAGCTGCAGGAACAGTTCGCCTCGCGGATTGCCTGGAACTCTGGAGCGCTGGAGCGGACGAGGTCGCAACTCTGGAACAGGAGTAGAGATCAGACAAGTGCCCCCTCCCC
>NW_026267133.1:3741815-3743793 GCF_000697945.3 Frankliniella occidentalis | reverse complement strand
CCTCTCCCTCTCCCTCTCTCTCCCTCACTCTCTCTGCTAGACGGGAAAGGTCCTTCTTTTGCGAGGAGCGCACACACGGATATTTCAGGCAGGGCGGCGGTATATCGAGGAACAAATGTTTCCATTTTATTGGACTGGCTGGCGGCCTGGCGGCGCGGCCGGCGTGGGCCCGATCCGATCCACATATTCATATTCGCATTCCGCCAGTGCATTATGAGGGAGGGCGACAGCCCAGCCGCGCGCATAAATTGGGGTCCCCCCCTCCGTTTGGTTCTCGTAATATTCGAGCACTGCATCATGTCAGCGACGGGTCCCTCACTAGTGTTCATCAGTGTACAAACAGAAATTTCTTAAATTTGTTCAAAGTTTCAGCTCAATTTTTATCGTTTTTAGTCGTTTCGTCGATTTTCCCTCATTTTATTCTGCCCTTATTTAATAATTTAATTCATTTTTGGTCACTTTTCGTCATGTGAACTCCCCGCGTAAAAATCTAAGGCTTGTTTTGGACCCATTTTCGTCGTTTTCCACTAGTCTGATAACGACCAGCATAGTACGAATATACGACGAAGTATCGAGGTATTCCGTCGTATTTCCGTTCCTTTGCCGCCGCACCAGGGTCGTTTAACTGGTAAAATTCCCGACGAGGATGCGACGAGAAAACGACGACCCATGCAGCGCCGGCGCCGCCGGGCACCGCCGTATACTCGTCTTTTATTCGTCGTATTTTGGTAGCGGAAGGGGAAAGAAACAAAACGGTCGGCCGCCGAGAGGCGGACTCGAACCGCCGACCACTCAGTCGCGACGCCGAGACGGTATCCACCTGGCCAGGAAGGACGCCTGCAGGCAGCGCGGCCGGAACCACATCCCATGCTGACCTGTGCTCTCTCGACACAAACCTCACTCTCAGCGTTCTAGATTTAGACTGGGCCACTATGCACTGCGTCATGAGTAACATCTCGACACAACTTTTCGGAACAGTCAGTTTGTGCTCGCAAGCTCAAAAAATTAATTGTGCTCAGTAGCCGACAGTCTAAATCTACAACGCTGAGAGTAAGGTTTGTGTCGAGAGAGCACAGGCCAGCATGGGATGTGGTTCCGGCCGCGCTGCCTGCAGGTGTCCTCCCTGGCCAGGTGGATACCGTCTCGGCGTCGCGACTGAGTGGTCGGCGGTTCGCGCCCGCCTCTCGGCGGCCGACCGTTTTGTTTCTTTCCCCTTCCACTACCAAAATACGACAAATAAACGACGAGTATACGGCGGTGCCCGGCGGTGCCGGCGCTGCATGGGTCGTCGTTTTCTCGTCGCATTCTCGTCGGGAATTTTACCAGTTAAACGACCCTGGTGCGGCGGCAAAGGAACGGAAATACGACGGAATACCTCGATACTTCGTCGTATATTCGTACTATGCTGGTCGTTATGAGACTAGTGGAAAACGCGGAAAACGACGAGAATGGGTCCAAAACAAGCCTTAGATTTTTACGCGGGTCACCACTCACTGTTCAGTCAAATTTTATCATTTCAAGTCATTTTCGATCCCAGCCCGATCCCAGCTCAATCCAGCCTGCTCATGGAAGAAATTACCCAACTCATGCCAATACTGTGCCCGCGGGCCCTCGGGGAAGTACCATCGTCGCCAACGTACAGCCTGGGGTGGGAGAGGGAGTACCGCCGTTGTCAATGAAGTATCCGGCTGTAGTATACCACTTCCAGCAATTTTTTCCCCTGTGGAGAGTACCACCGCCGCCCATGAAATACCTAGGGGAAGAAGTACCAATGGAGGCACCTACAGGTGCTGGGTGCTGAGGCGGTTGTGCGGCTGTGGCCTGTGGCACTCGCCTCCTGTCGCGACGGTCGCCCCTTTAATTGCTGAGCTTAACTTGAACTTGAAATGCTCAGCTCTGTCAGGAATCGCAAGGGGAGATCGCCCGGAAGATGGCGTGAAGTGAGGCGCCTGGCGTGAGACGTGGGATGTGAGGTGGA
>NW_026267133.1:3734126-3738205 GCF_000697945.3 Frankliniella occidentalis | reverse complement strand
ACTCACCTGATCTACACAGACCGCGTAATTCTGCCAGGTCCATTCCTTGTCCGTGGAGCTTTTCACGGCTTGGGTCGAGCTGGTCACGACGGCTTCGCTGGTGCTACTCCTCCTGTTGGCCACCGCGTAGTGGCAGTCGTAGCCGCTCTTTGTCAGGCACTTCTTTGACTCGACACGGCATGCGAGTTTACTACAGCTGAAATCCCACCACCTGCAGCCGTCCCGGCACTTCATTTCTTGACTGCTGCACCCATTCTGCTTCTCGAAGACGCACAGTATAACCAGGTCGCGCGTTTCCTTGACGTCCTCCCAGTCCGTCGCCGTCGTCGGCAGCCCCGCGCAGTGGCGGATGCAGTTCCAGCCGCACACGGCCTTGCACTTCTCGTCGCCTTCGCTGCACCCTACTTCGCAGACGTTCCCCTGATGCGGCTCACCGCACTGCAACACGGGGAGGGTCAGTCGGCGGGGTGGAGAGGGGCGGCGCCCCCGAGACGCTCAGCAGACCCACCTGTCGGTCCTTGAGACATTTAGCCCACGAGTCATACACGGGGGAGCCCAGGGGGTAGGGCGGCGCGGCCAGCGCGACCGGCAGCAGCACGGCAAGCAGCAGCAGCACCGCGGACTGCATCGTCTGGAGCACGCGGCGGTGCAGCGGTCGATCTCAGAACTTCACGCCAGCAGGGGGTGCTGTCGGTCCTCGTCGCTGCTCACTACTACTGGCAATCTGCTGGTGCAATGCGAGTGCAATATGCATGCTCCTGATAAGGCTCTTAGTGTGCACCCGAAAAGCACCAGCTGTGACGTAGTAATACGATATGAGGAACACTAACGCACTAATGCTGGATGCATGCGAACCAAGATTTAATTTTTAAAATCAGAAGAGTCATGGAAACGTACTGTATCAGATAAAGAACAATGGTCGAAGAAAGTCTTGGAAAGTCTGCATTGGTGAATGGCGCAGAGTAAGGGTAAACTTATGAAAATGTGTGAAATCGCCTGGGTTGAATTTCTCCTCAAGTAAACAGACAGTTAGAAGTCATGAATAACAAAATTTGACGTCCGATATACCGTTCTTACCGGTGGGATAGACAAATATTTAGCTTCAGCCTTTCGCTCGCTTCGCTCGCATGTGTTTTCTCAACTTGAGCGCTGCATATTGAAGCTTGCGCTTCCTTTAAAAATTTAAATCGAACTTCTCTTTGCTTTTTAAACAATTTCTCGCTCGCTTTGCCCTGAATATGCGTTCTACTAGGAGCAAATAGCAAACTAAGTGACCATGCCGTACCTTGCCCGTCGCAGTCGTCGTGGTCGGAAAATGAATCAACCTTTGCGCGGGTTGCGACGCCAACAGCTTGGTGTAGTGCTGTGGGGGGCAGAGGACGCCGCCGTACCCTCTCCGTCAAACACACACTCGGAGCCTTATCTTATCTCCGGACAATTGCATTGCAGAACACTGTTGTAGTGTATCAAAGGGAGCCGAGGCGTCGTGGCGTCACAGTAAAAAGGGGGACGGTCGTCTTATATGTCTTTTCATCTCTGCATGCTTAGACGTCGGTCATGTATGAAATCTTTGTATGACATAAAATAATGCAATCGGGGGTTTTAGCGAGGGTTATTCTACTTCTCGTATCATGGCGCTAAGTCGCACCTTTTTCATTGGTGATAAAAAAATTAAGTTTAACGCTTTTGTAAAAGCACAGAGAGCCCTAAAGAGGCTAAAAATTAGTGCATTTGGCCGTTTTAATGCTATTTTTGCAAAGACACTTAACCTTTAACGCATTTTCATTTTACTCTGATAAACTAGTTGAATACTTGCAAGTGTGCAAATGTGTGTAATTATTGTACACTTGGAAGCGTTCAACTCGGTAGGTGTGCAACTCCTGAGTTGAGCACTTCCTACCCAGTGAGCAGCGTTCAATCTAAGGAAGTGTTCAACGGAGGAGTTTTGCACACTTGCAAGTGCACAACTACCGAGTGTAACACTTGGAAGTGTACAACTTCGGAGTTGAACACTTAGTTTATCAGTATAGGTATGACAGCATCTTTGTTTTTGTCAGTGATTGCAAGGAATTTCGTGTCCTTTATGAATTTGTTGCAAATTGCAGCACTTCTCCGTTCCATTCCATTTTATTTATTTTTCTGGGAGAGGGAGGCAAGGGGCTCGGCGGAGTGAGGGGGCTGGCGGGACGGTTGAGCGAGGGCATCTACTTAGCAATTGGGGACGATATATCTCGAAGAGACCTGTAAGAAGATCGTTTCCGAGGTGCGACCATCAATAGGCTCGATAGAGAGGAAGCAGCTCGACTAATTACACGCAGCGATCACCTGGTGCAACAACGCTTTTAGTACCATTATCGGCCGCCGGAAGTGGCGCGCCGCTGACATGAGGACTCGCATGATCAGGACCATGTTCCTGTGCCGAGCGAGCCCGCCCCGCCCCGCCCCGCCACGGAGCCGCTCTCCGGCACGCGCAGAAAACAACCACCATCATGGTGGGTGTTCCATGTGTCGCTGGCGGGCTGGGCCAAATAATTTAATAAGAATTGTATCTTCGTGATGTATCCTTATCCCTTTAAATCCGCCAAACAAAACTGACAGACAGGATAAGGATAACCTCTTTTCTTCGCCCTTTCCCCACTCCACGCAGTCTCCCAATATTTTTATTGTAATACTGTACTATACTTTGTCTGTTGGGGCAAAAAGCAAAATCGAACTTGTAATACTTCAAAACAATTTGGAAATGTTAGAAATCTCTGAATTAGGCTATTTGTGGAGTTACGCTCTTTTGTACCGAACTCGTGTGTTTCTAGGGAAGTTTGTTAATTCTCCATTGATTCACGATGATTCTCATTGATTCCAATGAATCTCATTCCACCCATCCTAAGATAGATATTCTAAGGTGATTCCAATGAATCCCCCATAAAGGGTTGGATGGCCCTTGCGCCAGGAAAACGTTTGCAACAGTGGCGAGTTTTGAAAGCTCCAACAAGCGTTCGTCGTGTCCACGACCCCGACTAACAGTACCCTTCCCGACCCCCCCCCCCCCCTCCCTTTTCCCCCGACCTGACCCGACCCTGCCGCGCCTTGCCGTCTGCCGAGCGGGACACCCAGTTTGAACTTTCCCCGGGTCGTGCGAAATACATCGCGTACTTTATTAACTGGACCTACCATCGCAAACACCTTTGGCCAAGAGGGCACTCTGATATCGACTCGCGTCCTGTCGACCTATCGGTCTCTTCCGGTCGGTCGTGCCCTCTTATGCTGCTAAATGATGATGGTCATCCTCAATGATTATCATTTTTTTTTCCCTCACCACGCAATTTTATTACGGTAATCACGGTTATCACTTGCCGTTGTCTGAAAGTTTATTTCTGCCCTTAACTTTATTCTATCCTTGCAAATCTTCTCAAATCTGATGAGTTTTTATTTTTGAGATACTGAATGAGGTAGGGGAAGAGAGAGAGAGAGAGAGAGAGAGAGAGCAAGTGAGGCGTGTGTAGACAAAGCGCGAGCGAGGATCTGCATGCGTCGTCTGCTTGCCCCGATGTGTTATTCCAACGGCGTCGTCAAAGAGTTTGGTTGAGCGCCAGCTCCGCGCCGCGCGGCTCTCCGGAGGGAGGGGAAGTCCCCGCTCTCTGTGTCGCTCGCTCGCTCTCTCTCTCTCTCGCTCAACGACACGCGCCTCGCTCGGAGAGCGGGAGCGAGCGAGAGAGATGTCGATGGGAGAAGCAGGGAGAGGGGGAGTCGATCGGTGCGAGAGACCACTCCATTAGTGCCCCGCGCACGTGGCCCGGGTAGCGCATTATAATCGCCTGATGCCTCCGCAACACGCCCCGCCACGCCCCGCCACGCCCCGCCACGCCTTTGCCTTTACCCAGGCAACATGTTTAGCGGAGTCTGATGACTCTTTCACTCGCCTTCTTCCTTTGCGCGGGGTGCAGGCCAACGACGACGCCTATGGCGTCTGAACCGAGTTGAATATTCATCTTAGTTTTGGGGAGAATTACTGCAAACGCGGCTAAATAATCAACTTATTTTTAGAGTTGGGTTGGAAACCCTGGCAAGTTTCTGGAAAATTT
>NW_026267133.1:3725006-3728286 GCF_000697945.3 Frankliniella occidentalis | reverse complement strand
TATGCTTGCCGGAAAAACGAGCATAACCTATGCGGGATCCAAGCATCAGAGGCTCGATCCTTGCAAACATTTCTCTGGGTGCGATTTTTCATTTTTTCTGAATATTTTAAAATCTGATTTTTCTGAATTTTTTACTGATTTTTATGATGTTTTACCTGATTTTTTAGGTACTCTTTTTAAAGTGAAGTATCCTTTGGCCTGACGTTCTTCGTGCCCCTTGTTTGTTTCAGATGTGGCAGGACATCGAGACGGTGATCCTGGGCGTGGGCGTGCCCGGGGCGCCGGCGGCGGCCGTGTCTGTTGGCGCCGCGGCCCAGAACGGCGACGTCCCTCGCGAGCCGTCCGGGCCGAGCGGGCCGACGGCCGCGCCGTCGTCGTCGTCCTCGGGGGACGGCAAGGGGGACGCCTTCCCGCCGACGTCGTCGTCCCCGAACGAGTCCGTGTACTACAGCGACCTCGGCGTGAACAAGGGCCCGGGCCCCGGCGGGCCCCCGGGTCCCGGCCCCGGCGACCAGCAGGTGCCCGTCGTCTCGCCCTCGCCGTTCTACCTCTCGCCGTCGTCCACCACGCCCGTGCCCGCGGCGGAGGACGAGTTCGGCGGCATGCTGGTGAAGCCCGAGCCGCCGTCGCTGTACCTGGGCGGCGCGGCCGCCGTCACGTCGCAGGCGTGCTCGGTGGCGAGCTCGGCGACCACCGCGTCGACGGTGTCCACGTCCGTCAAGAGCGAGCCGACGTACCACGGCGGCGAGCCGCAGCTGCAGTTCCTGCCGCGGCAGCCCGTGCCCGCCTACCCGTACCAGCAGTTCCACCACCACCAGGGCCAGCAGGGCCCGCCCATGGGCGCCGGCATCCCGCTGGGGCACATCTCGCCGCCGGGCACCCCGGACAACCTGGGCGGCTTCTACCACCTGCCGCACCACCACCACAACCACCACAACCACCACCAGGGCGAGCCGCACCCGGGGCCCTTCCACCCGTTCCCGCGGCACGTCCAGCCGCAGCCGCCGCCGCCTCACGCGCACGGTCACCACAAGTCGCACTTCAAGATCCTGACGCCGCCGTCGTCGCCGCACCTGACGGGCAGCCAGCTGCCTCACCTGCAGCACCTGTCGCACCAGCCACCCAGCTACCCGCTGCACCCGCGGCACCTGCCGCTGCCGCCGCCGCCCGGCCCGCCCCCGGGGCCGCCGGGGCCGCCGCCGCCCGCGGGGTCCTCGTCGGCGACCACCGCGCCGTCGACCGGGTCCGGGTCCACGCCGGCCAAGCCGCGCCGGCGGCGGAACTGGTCGCGGCGGAAAGTGATCGTGCACACGTGCGGGCAGCCGGGCTGCGGCAAGACGTACACCAAGTCGTCGCACCTCAAGGCGCACCTCCGCACGCACACGGGCGAGAAGCCCTACCAGTGCGGCTGGAAGGGCTGCGGCTGGAAGTTCGCGCGCTCCGACGAGCTGACCCGGCACTACCGCAAGCACACCGGCGACCGGCCCTTCCAGTGCCGGCTGTGCGACCGCTCCTTCTCCAGGTCGGACCACCTCTCCCTCCACATGAAGAGGCACATGACCATGTGATCCGAGGAGTGAGGTGCGGGAAAGATAGTGACTTTGCGTTCCGTGTGGGGATAAGTGATTTAGGTCTGATTTTTTTTTAGGTTAATCCGGACTTGTTTTCTTTTTGTATTGTTAATGGAATTGTGGATTTGTCATGGATCCCCCCGGTGGCCAGCGTCCCGGGTCCACGTTGTTCCTATCGGGGATTGTGCTGCCAAAGCTGCGAACCCCACCTGTAGTGTGTTATGATTTCGTCCATGCCAGTCAATTAAGGGTAATATTATTCATGACTACATGAACGTGATTTTAAGTAAATTTACTTAAACTTACGCCAAAAAACTATTATTGTTGTAAGAAATCGTGATAAAGTTACAAACGTAAAGAAAGAACGGGTTTGCTGTGCTGTGCAAAATCCTCAGACGGTTTTTGCGTATTTTCTTAAATTATTCTTTAAATAGGGACTAGAGAATAATTGTTATAGCTCTCATTGATCGCACTTATCTTTGGAGAACTCAGTCGGACATTTACACTTACGGATTTACGGACCTCCAAGGTTTGTTCCGCATTCTCTACGGAATAAAGTCCCGCGAACATCTCGGTTTACAAATTGACGTGTACTTTTCCGAACTCTTTTTCGTGGGTTTTTTTCAATGTAAACGCTGTGCGACTGACCCGTGTTCGCATCGCCATTTTGAAGGAAGCAGAGTCAGATATCTCTTATAGTCAGCCGCTCGGAAGCCCCTCCTTTTCTCCTTGTTGCAATGCCTTGTCGGGTATTTCTCCCTGCCGGGAGGGTGAAAGTTTGAACTTGCCGCCCTTTTATTAATTAATGCCGTTGCTCGACCCAATTTAGAGACGCGCTTTGGGCGCTCGCCGCAGCGCGTGCAGTAAAGTGAACAACCCGTGCCATGTCGTGTCGATTGGACGAGAAGTCCGTGTAGTACGAGCACAAACGCTGCCCGGACGATTTCTGGTCGGCGTGCTCTAGGTCAGCCAATGCACCTCCGGTATCTAAGATGTCTGTTATCTGAATCTGCTGCTGCCGGGCTTGTGTGGCAGCGAACCTGCACAGATTCCTGTACAAAATAGATGTTATTTATTTTTTAAATGCGAATCGATATATTTTTTCTTGTATATACTTGATGATTCTATTTTTTTTTGTAAATGTCTCTAGTGTTGTGCTTGTGATCAAGTGAAGAGTCCAAATGTATTTTGTTTTAAGTAAAGGAGGTTGGTGCTGTACTTTATACATATCCTGGACACGGGTCAAACTGACCGACGAGCGTCGTAATCTTTTCCGTTCGGACCGAACTTGATTAAAAAAAAAAAAATTCAATTCGTCCAATCTTTTGTTTCTTGATGAGCAACCGGCTCCTCACCAATGTGATGTTGATGTTTGTCATATTTTATGAATTAAAAGAAAACCCTGAAGTACAAATCTACTTTGCTTTTCATTCAACGCGCTACCGAAAACAACAGAGATTTGCACTCACACACACACACACACTATCCGGACGCAGCACGGCTCAATTCTCGACTGTGTACAAAATAAGCGTCCGGATGCGCATTCGCGCTCAGCGGGGAGTCCGTCTGTCCGTCTCTTATCGGCCCATTGCCACCTGAGGCGCAGTAATGCCGAATGATAAAAACAAAAGCACAACACACGCGCGCGCTCTCTCTGGTGCTCTCTTGGTCCGCCCGAGGTGGGCCTCCTCTGTAGGGGGACAGATGTG
>NW_026267133.1:3719409-3722681 GCF_000697945.3 Frankliniella occidentalis | reverse complement strand
GGGGGGGAGAGAGGTTGTAAGATTCCGAAACTCTTAGGTATCTCCGTAATTTCGTCACACAATCATTAAACAAGGCATCGACGTCCGCGACACGGCGGCCCAAACGCCAAACGTATGGTCCACTCCCCGTCTTAACTCGGCCCGGTCAGCGTTCGTGTGTTCCTCTTTTTTTGCCTCAAAGGAAGGCGACATGGTTATCTCATTCTGGGACGCATTGGTGATCACCACACGTGGCGGAGGTGCTACCGGGCTACGAACATCTCTGTCAGAGAGAGAGAGAGAGAGAGAGAGAGAGACCATTCCACTAATTAATTACCGCCGAGACTTTATTATCTTCCCTCCAGATCCTAAAGCAGGAGGGGTAGGGCGGGAGGCGAGAAAGAGAGGGAACAGAGGCTCGTGCCGCTCGCGTTTATCATTATCACCAAACTCAGAGGATCCTACGTGTCGATCCAAATGTTGCTATCGGGGGAGGTGGGGTACAAATATCATGAGATCCCATTTGGAAGGCCCCCATGATGTTTGTAACCCCTAGGGTGGTAAAACTTATTATGGAGTATCCTACAGGCGTCAATGGTAGACCTGATTCGTTTGGATGGAACCCCATACTATTTGTACGCCAAAATGGATCAGGGCAGGACTCCAGAATATTTGTACCCCCTAGAAGTCTCGCTTTATTGGCAAGACCCCACATTAACTCAAATGATGATCGTGAACCTTAAGGTCATAATTATAAGGGACCATAATATTTGTATCCCCCATAGGGAAAGTGGTAGTTGGCCCCTCTTTACCGGATTACTCGTCTTACGTTTGCGTATGATATGCCCGAGACTGCACGCGCGCACGTCTTACTGAAGGTGCGTTGAAGGACGGCGTGGGGCGAGGCGAGCGCACGCGGGAAGAGGCACGCGCGCGTTTGAAATTCCCCAAAGCGATGTCGCAAATCGCCACAACCCCGCCGTGGGGGACGCGCACCTGCAGCTGCTGTCACCACACCACCACCACGCTGGCGGTGAGTCACACCTGCAGGTGCTCAGCAGCTGCTGTTGAGGTGTTGTTTCCCGCGGTGTAGGCTCAGCCTATAACTCATGTAGCCGATTGTTATTTGACGGCGCGCAGCACCTCATAGCCGTGTCGGTCGGTTGGGGCGCTCCGCTGCTCAGCCACGCTCAGCCACGCTCAGCCAGGCCCTGCCCCACGACGCACTCAGCAGCAGCGCTCCGCAGCGCGCCTCTCGAGGGCTCAGAAACAATCTGGCCTCCGGTCACGAATACCCATAAACCTGATTTCTGCCAGGGCTGCGTAAGGGGCCGCCTCCAATGGGAGAGCCTCTCGCTCGCGTCGTCGCCGACGTGAGGTGCGAGTACCTCTTGAGCAGCAGCACGCCCGGGTACACTTCGGGTGGTGTTTAGGTGGGACTACACAATAAACAGTAAAGCAGCAGCGAACGTTTGTCTCCAAGCTGAGTTGATGAAACAAACTCGAATATAATGTCCCATTGATCCCCTTTCCCAGAGCTTGCTTTGGGGAGCGGCGGGGAGCCATATGGGTGGCACCCGCAGCCGTCCGTCCGGGAGCGCGGTGAAGGGTGTGGACGTCCTCAAGGCGGCCGCCAGGCCGGGCGTGGAAGCCGCTATTTAGGAGGCTTTGAGTGTGACCCCCGCGTGTGTGTCTCCGGCCGCCCCCGCCGCCCCCGCCGCCTCTCGTCCTAATAACGCCGGCAGCCAGCAGCTCGATCCCAACAAATCAGGGGTAATGTGCCATAAAGCAGGTTAAGGACCGCCGGCCGCCACTCCCCCGCGGGCGACGCGACCAGGAGGACCCTCGGGCGGCATTGTCGGGACGGTGTCGCATTGGTCGCGGCACTCGGCACCAAGGCGGGGCCGTGCGGTGTGTTTCTTGGGGGGCAGGTCGTCGTCGCGAGGAGGGCGGTGACAGCATGACGAGGGTGGCGGTGGTCGGTGGCAGGGGCAGAGGCGGCTCCCTGTGACAGCAAAGTGTGGCATTATTGTTGGCGGGAAACACCAAAACGGCCCCAAAAGGGGGGCACGGGGCACACATCATATGAGACGAGGGTAGCACCATACGCCATGCTGGGCGGGGCGCGCGAGAGGGGCGAGTCCGGCTGGAAGCAGCTAGAGTGAGGTTAGGGTCTGCCGCCACGCCGCCGCCACCCCAGAGAGAAATTTTGGTGGAAAAGACGTGGAATCGACGTGGTGTTATACGTGGAAAACACGTGGCAAATTCACGTGTTATCCACGTGAATTTGACTATCTCATCCACGATTTATCGACGTCTTGATCACGTCGATTCAACGTGATATCGACGTAAAGTCTCCACGTACAAAAGTGCTACACGCAGATCTGAATCTCAAATTTAGGTATAACTCTGGAATTTATATAGTAAGGTGAAGGGTAAACAGTACATAGAGAAACAGTTTTTTTGTTTTTTTTTTTGAGTAGAATGTTGACTTTATTTGATGAAACATGAAAACAATAACGTAAAGAAATAAATCCTAATCTTTAAAACAAAAATAGCAATGACTAGATGCAACGAAACTTAAAGAAAAACATAAACAGTCTTCTCGCTGCATATATCAGCCAGTTTATAATGGGTTCTTCAGCAGAAGGTACTACCCCCCTGCTTAGTGAAATCTACCAAAGCACCTGAAAATAAATGAAACTAAATTACTGTGAATATGGAGGTAACATAAAAAGTGAACAGACTTTTTATAACAACCATTTGAATTTGAAGAAGCAACGACAAGAATATAATTTCAAATACACACTATCAGAGAGACAAGCCTTTCAACGCAACCTGATCTAGAGTTCAAATCAATGCACGGACAATAACACTGTGTAACAATAGCAGAAAAGTTCGGTGAAAAAGGCAAACAAATTTTGAGTTGCAGTGTAATTAATGTTTTATTCAGGCTTCGAGTCATTCCCTAAGAGGTTAAGTATGATAACCTAAACCAAACTAACCTAGTCTATACTTCGCCCACCATAAAAGACAGAGATTAAATATTTTTTCTTGACACTAAATACATCTATAACCGAATTACGCTGAGAAGTTATAAGTTTAGACCTTTCCTTACCTTCCGACTTTGATTAACGGCAGCAGTTCTGGTACCAGCATGCTCTTGTGCCTCTTTATCACCATACGTCCACAGAAGACAAAACCTGCACGAAGAGAAATTACTAACGATGCGATAATACAAAGAGGAAACGTAAAAAAATTGTATTCACTTACGCTTGTTTGATTTTTTGTAG
>NW_026267133.1:3716185-3719359 GCF_000697945.3 Frankliniella occidentalis | reverse complement strand
AGGGGAGAGTGGGAGCAAAAAAGCGATATGATTAAATGAAGTGGGTCTACAACTTATCGCCTGCGTGCCGAGTACTTTAGAGCGGCAGTGCGCGATCTGTTATACACTGTCAGAAACTGACGCTTTTTTCTCACTTCTGGTCTTCACACCACACTTTGTTTATTCCGTAACCCTCTTCTGGGGAGAAAAGTCCGATCGCGAATCGCCCTCCGACTTGTTTTGCAGCTACCTTTGCCATACCTCTGGCAAGTATTTCGTGAATCGGGTATGAGGAGAGTGCAAAAGCAAAGCTGGGGGCCGGCAACACTGAAAAACACCCAATAATTGTGGTGAAACTGAGCATATCTTGGCAAAATATTTTTTATAGGCGTTTCATTACGGGTATCTCGTGATTTGCATTTAACAGATGACAAAAAAAAATCTGCGATGAGATGGTTTTAAAAATATATTTCGCCATGATATTGTCACCTCTATCGCAGTTTTTCTTTTCTTTTTTTTTTTGCGCGGTGCAGTACAGCAGTTGGCAAGACGAGCGCCGGCCGCCCCGTAAATCGCGATACTCAGTTACAACAGTTTACAAGCCGCATAATTAAACAAACGCCAAACGGGCGGCCGCTTTAGCAAGATTCATTTGGATCGGATGCATTAATTCCCTGCTGCTGCGGCTGCTGCTAGCTTCTATACTCGCCGTGTGCCTCGTATGATGTCCTGCTTTTTATTTCATTTTATTTCTACCTGTGTGTGTGTGTGTGTGTGTACGGAGCGCCGTACGTTCGCGGCATATGCCCCACAGCGGGAGGTACACCATTCATAAATCCAATTCATTCATCACCCTCTCTTATACTCCTCCCGACGCGCGCGGCCGCAGGAAGAGCCGGCGCGGCGGAGAAGAGGTTTGGCCGCGTGCTGCGGTTCCTTTTCCTCGGCACATGTCTCTCCCCCCCCCCTCCCCTCCTCTTCCATGTATTTTATTATTCCTATTTTCCTTTCTTAATTCCCTCGAAATGATCGCATTTTTCCATGTCTTCTGCTGCGGTGTCGGTCGTTTACGTCTCTCTCTCTCATGCCTTCCTGCCCCCTTTTCCCCTGTCTTTTCCCCTGATAATACATCGCTCTGACACAGGAAGCATGTGTTACGTGAATGAATGCCGACATATTTGTAGGAAATGAAAACTTTAAGATCGTTTCTTGAGCAAAAAACTAGGCAGTAGGCAGCAGTAGCATGTGCGTCAGACTACTGAATTCCCAATGTTCTTAAGTTGTGCCTCCATGTTTATGCATGGCATTCATACACCTACAAGAGTGCGAAATTCACTCACTTAGGGTTCCGGTGGAGCGGTTTGGAACCCTCCAGAAAATCATTAACCTTTAAAGTCTTGCCTTGAAACAAGTCCAAAAGGTTTTCGCATTTGCGGTACAATAGTAATAACGGAATCCCTCCCAATATCACATTGGTCAATTTCTCACGATGCGAACCGGAAGAGGGTTCGATGCGAGCGGAAGTGTTTGACCCGCGCGCCACACACACACTCGGGTCTCTAATGATGGAGACGCTGTACTCGGATGCTGATTGCTCCCCGACAAAATGTATAAAATGCTAATGAGATCAACGCCTACATCCTGAGGCCATGCGCTTGTCTGGGAGAGACGGGAAGAGAGAGAGAGAGAGAGAGAGAGAGAGAGAGAGAGAGAGAGAGAGAGAGAGAGAGAGAGAGAGAGAGAGAGAGGGAGGGGGGGGAGGTAGCCTGTGCGTTATAGTGTGTGTGTACTCAGGGGGAGCAGAGCCCTGTCGGGTACCACCGGGGAATAACTACAGGAACTACACAAACTGCTTTGACACAATGCACGGCGCGCGCGCGGTGGAGCGAGAGAGAGAGATGCGAGAACACCTTGCGGGCACAGGGAGCGAGCGAGAGAGAGAGGGAGGCACACGGCGATGAGCGAGCAAGCTCTCCGTGGCCGAGCGTGGGCGTCGAAACAAAAGGATTACATTGCGTCTGGGGGCACCACGGCGCGGCTCGGTGGGGCTCACACGAGGTCCGCGGGGCTAATGCGAGCTGTGGGAGGGGAGCGGCAGAAGAGGGAGACACACGAAACTGTTTCAGCCGAGTTGAGACTAATTATTCAATTTTGTGTCTCGCGCCGCACGCGGTGTGTGTGTGTGATGTTGACTGTGTCTGCTGCGGCCGTCACGACAGTGACACCTCGCCAACCTCCTACGGATGGCTATCGGAAAACGAGTTGAGTGACGGCAATTCACAGATAAATGAAGTGTTCAACTGGCGTGCTCAATTCTATTTTTAACAGAAATTCGGGAGCTGGCATTGGCATAGTTAACTGCACCAAAAACACTGTGTTCTGGATTTTAGGATTTGCCTTGAATTCTCATCCCGCCGAACAACTCTTCTTGAATTTCCCCGAGACTTTCTCTTGCAAGTTGCAAGTGACGGTGCTCAGAAGTACCAGTGGTTTGCTGGCGCTGCTGGCCTTCCTGAGCGGAACAGTCGCCTCGCGGAAGGCCCATACCGGCTCCCCGATGAGGCACGGCCGCTCGACTAGCCTTCCATTGTGTCGCCGGGGACCTCCGGGAGGAGGACCTCGAGGCGCAATAGCCCCCGATGCGAGCCCGCCCGCCGAGCAGGAGCCATACGTGACACCACGAATTATGAGCACCGTCCTTCCTTCGGCGCAAATCGTTGACGGTTGAGTTGAGCTGTCGGCGGCGTCGTGATACGGCGAGCTCGCGACGGGTGACGGTGAGCTGGCGTCGGGTGACGGTGAGCTCGCGGTGGGTGAAACGGTGAGCTGGCAGTGGAAGGCAGACGGTGAGCTCCGTGACGGTGTACACGCTCGCGTTGGCCGGGAGGTCCCTCCAGCCGTCGCGGCCGCCGCCGTCGCAGACGATGATGGCGATTTGGACGCCAGCATCCGGTGCGGAGGATGTTCTCTGCGCGCAGATGGCGCGCGCGCGAGCGCGGGGAGTTTCGAACCTTCCCGCCGCCTCACCCGTCGTGGCGCGCGCAGGGTAGCGATAGTGTATCTAGAGAGGTCCCCCCCTTTGCCAGACACAACTACTACACTCGTGGTTTACAACCTCGGTGACACCACCAACCCGCGCGAGCGGCCGTCTAGCGTCGTTCTGTCTCTGCTCCTGGGGGGGAAGGGGGAAAGGGG
>NW_026267133.1:3708274-3710640 GCF_000697945.3 Frankliniella occidentalis | reverse complement strand
CCGGCGGGGCCCCCGCCGGGGCCAGGAAGGCTTTAGTGTCACAAAGCGAGGCTGCCGATCGGGGCTCCGATAAGGTCGCTGGCGGTGTTGCTGCGGCTACTGCCGCCTCCCCCTCCGATTCGGATCAGTGGCCGGAGGGGGCGGAGGGGTGGGGAGAGGGGGCCGGGAACATTGCTTCCAATCAACCCTTCCTCCTGGACCTTCCTCACCTCCTCCTCTTACCTTCGGGGGGCCCCCCCTATGTACCCTTGCAGGATGTATCTGTTCGCCTGCTTATTTTTACGATCATCGCGAAGATTAGAGACGCAATGCTATATTATGAGGTTTGCGCTGACTGCTCGAAGTGCGGTGGGCCAACTCGGCCTTTGCAGTGAGGGGCGCATACAACGTAGGGCTCGTCGTATGTCGTGGAATAGTCGAGTGGAAATGAATGAAGAGGACGACGGAGGATCAGATCAATGGAGATCCAAATGTCGAGTGACACACCTGCGCGTGCTGCAAGTGTCCCTATGAAAGGGTAAAAAAGGAAGTGGGGGCAGCAAGAATAAGTTAGTAAGACAGCCTTACCAGCTTATGTCTTTAGCCTTCATTCTTTTTATTTATTTTTTTAAAGTCGAGTTTACTTGCTAGGCGGATCCGCCGAGGTATCCGCTCCCAAGCAGGCGAGTCGATCAAAACTGACTTTGAGCAACAACGGGGGGCGATATGATCGTGATAAAGTTTTTGACAGTGAACGCGCAGTCCATAATACCCGGTGATGTCGCGATGTCGGGTGATAAAGTCACCCGGAGTGCTTTAGGTCCCGAGGGGCCCCTGCGCGGAGGACTACTGCCTGCGTATGTCCTCGTCATCTTTATACATTGTCAGCGATCAGAGTGACAGATGCTCCGGACAGATTGTCCCCCCCCTCTCTCTCTCTCTCTCTCTCTCTCTCTCTCTCACTCTCTCTCTCTCTCTCTCTCTCTCTCTTCCCCTCTAGCGCCTCCCAGGGCTCTTGCCAGGTGATGCGCTGTTGCTGCCACAAGGGGGAATGATGGGAAGTGGGATGACAAACAGCGACTCACCGGATCGTGTCAGCTCGTCTTGTGTAATATTATTGAAAATCAGTGAGATATTACGCGTGGTCTATCATGCACGAGGGAGAGCATAGCTCGTATTCAGCTTTTATTTTATTTAGAGTTGGGAAATACACCGAGGGGTACTTCACTCGAAACAAATCCTGTAAACTCCTTTTAAACGAAAATCTGAATAGAAATAAATGTGAAAAATGAATGAAAAACTTTAAAAAAATAATCAATGAAAAATCAATGAAATAAAAATATAGGAGATAACAATTAAAAGAACATATCGGTGTACGCTTGAATTCATAGTAAAGTACTCCTCGGAAGTTCTCGCGGTCGGGAATGGCGCGCGCGGGGCCGGGTGGCGAGCATGACTGGGAGAATGTTCAGTCCGGGGGCTTAAGGGACGCGGGGGCTTTGGAAACACCGGTTGTCAAATCCCGTCCGATACAATAAATGACGTGGGGGACATGCCGTGGGCTTTGTGTCCCCCGCGTTACTACAAAATGTGACTATGTACAAACGGAGTGGGGCCCCTGTGTAACTAACTGTGTAGCTGATCAGCCAGGACTGCGGCCGCAGTCGCGCTCCGCTACGGAGCAGTTCGTGTAAAAGAGCAAAAAGGACAGGCAGAGCCACATTTATATTTCAATGATGACACCTCGAGTATGTATGAACGAAATTCCCCCCCACCCGACCTCTCAATCGCTCGCTCCCGCGTGCCCGGGTGTGAAGTTGGTTGTAAATACTTGCCAGGTGCCAGGTAGCCCACGTCCCCCCCCCCCCCCCCCCCCCCCCCAACCTACGCGTCGGCCCGTGTGTCAGCGCAGTATTACTTTATAGGCAGCGCCCCAACGCCTTCTAAATTACGCACTGCTCATTCGATATCTCGATGCGTGATACGATTATCAAGATGTCCAATATCGCCGCCGTTCTCTCAGGTTTCTCGAAGGATAGAGACTCGCGGTTTCTGGACGGAACGGTGTTCGCCAACTGTGCTTGAGTGGGTTAGTGTGTGAGAGAGATTTGACGTTGATATTTGATATTTATTTATTGCTCTATTTATTTAGTGCTTAAGATAAAAAGAAGTCTTCTTCGTGTACAGCAATTAGGTTATAAATGCAGCAAGTGACAAAACATTACACTGGGAAAACAGGTAGGTAGGCACTAAGGCTCCAAAGGCATTACATGTTTGTTTTTTTTTTCGAAATATTTCGTTCCCATAGAATAAAAGTTGATTCTAAGACATATGTTCGTAATCTTCACAAAATTCAGCGCCAAACGTGCCTACATGGGGGGGGGGGG
>NW_026267133.1:3702387-3704884 GCF_000697945.3 Frankliniella occidentalis | reverse complement strand
TCAGAACAATAAAAATCCCATTTAGTAAGAAATGTTGACAAAAAAATGGTTTCTTATGATTTTATTTGCAACTTTTTAGAAAGGTAAATAGTGGTGGATATCTGGTGGATGTATCCACCACCACGAAAAATCCACGAAACCACGTGGAGTCCACGTCTTTTCCACGACCTATTTCTCTCTGGGCACGGCTCTCTACGCCTCGCTAGACTTCCTGACGCCTGTCGGAGCGTCCGTTATGGTGGACGTGGTGGACATTATCGCCGCCGCATGTTAATCAAAGACGCTTGTCGACGCACAAGGCGGTGGTGTGCCGAGCCAGCCGGGACGCGCAAGAAGGCGGTGGTGGTGCGCGCGGCGTGTGTCAAGCTCGTAGCGGCGTTTTGTCGTTTGGCCGCCGTCTTGGTCTGGTTACACTACGCTTCGGGACGCGCAGCAGTTTCCTCAGCGCACAATCAATAAGGTCTTCAATAGGGAACAAGAACAAAATCTGTTTCCGTCGAGCAAGTATGAGACATTATCATGGAGGTTTGGAGGGGCTCGAAATTTCCCATAACTTCAAGGCTGTAAGGCATGCACTAAGAGCCATTAAGAAAACGGCAAAATCAGTGAGCTTGTCCTTTGCCTAATTCCATTTTGGATGGCTGGAACAGTCTATTTATTCCACACATCATAGGGAGTCAGGCTATTTTAGTTTATCGCCTTCCACCTCATCGAGAGGATTTCGTTATTCGCGCCCATGTTTGTATGGGTGTGCTTCTGCCACTCTTACTAGTGCCTCTGTATATGTGTGCGTGTGTGTGTGTTTGTTGTCAGTATAAGAAGAGGATTTAGTGCCCCTCTGCGTGCCCTCCTGGCGGTCAGCTGATGGTTATGGAGTAGAGTCCCCCCGCGCGCGAGCGCTCGACACCGAGACCAAAGGATTGGGCCCAGCTTGCCGCATACAAAGACGACAGGCGACGGTCGCCGACTAGTCTCTCTCTCCCTCTCCCTCCCTCTCTCTCCCTCTCTCTCCCTCTCCCTCTCTCCCTCGCACGCACTTTCGCATGGTAGGGCGCGTGCGGGATCCCAGTTATTTGCCCGGCCAGCGCGTCTTAAACGAGAGTTTGACAGCGGCAATAATCGTTAAACTCTGTGCACCGCATTGGCCGAGCTGGAGTCGGCTGAGCGCGCTGGGCGGGGCGGGGCGAGCCAGACGCCCCGAGGCGCGTGTGTAGAGCGTGTGCCAAGAGGTCCTGGACGCGCTGACACGGAGGATAAATGCTCGCCATTCGCCATTCACTCGGTTCACTTCGCATACGGCAACCGTTTTCGCTTTACTATTCGTATAGGAATGAGAAAAACAACGGTAGATAAGTTGTGTGTTGTTTTTGAGGAAAATGGGAAAACTTTGAGGGGTTCTCTAGTTTGAGGGAGGAAAACTATTCAAATTTTGAGGGAATCACCTCAAAAAATGAGGAAAATTTCGTCTTATTCTAAGGAGATTTTCTCATTACGTCTGAGGAGTTTCCCTAAAATTATGGAAGTTCCTCAAAGTTTGCCCTTTTCCACCAAAAAAATCTGACATTATTTTTACCGTGAACCGAGCGCCCATCCTGTGCCGCTAGGGAACACCCAGAAAACTGAGTTCTTGGATCAAGAACACTGTACTTGATCACGAATTCAGTCAAGAACATTTGCCTTGATCCAAGCAATTTTGACTTGGAGCAAGGCAATTGCTCTTCGGTAAAGACAGTCTTGGGGGCTGTCTAAACCCCGAATTCAACAATTGTTCCTGCCAAAGTCAATAAAGGGAGAGTCAATTTCACCAGCCTCTGTTCTGTTCACGCTTTGCGCCACCCACGCTCGAGTGCCCCGCTCATCCTGCAGCCTGACGCGCCGCAAAAGCAATCTGATGGTACCTATGGGCGTGCAGCTGCCCGCACACCGAAAAAAATGTTAGTACAGAAAACAATTATTAATATGTTATTGCTATATTTTTATTATTATTGTTATCAATCGGATAGAGCGAGATCGCATCAGGCCACACGAGCAGAGAGTGCTGCATCAGAGTGCGAATAAAGCAAACCGCCCACTCGCTCCTCGGCCGGGCGCACGCGCTTGTGTGTGTGTGTGTGTGTGTGTGTGTGTGTGTGCGCTCCGGGCAGGAAGCGAGGGTCAACCCGCGGAGGGGGGGAGGAGAAGGGCGACGGGAGGGGAAAAGTGAAGGGAGACCCAGGAAGAGAGGGGAGGAGGGGGGGGGGAGAGAGGGAGAGAGGTTGGTCGCGCGACCGGCCAGGTCAGGATAGGTCGTGTCCTGCGAGGCGTGGCGCGGCGTGGCGTGGCCTGGCGGTGCTTTATTGATTCCCCTCAAAGAGACCGGGCGGCTGTCGTGTTGTCTTTCTTTGGGTCGCCCGGCCCGCTCCGCGGCATTATATACCGCACACACACGTCAGATATGTGATGTGAGGTCCCTCCCCTGCGCCCCCAACCCTTTTATCGGAACTAGCCTGCCCCCCCC
>NW_026267133.1:3700061-3702337 GCF_000697945.3 Frankliniella occidentalis | reverse complement strand
GGGGGTAGTGCAGCGGGCACACGACAAATGCATTTGCTATTCAGATTGCAAGTCCGGATGCCATCTGATCAGCTGCCTCCGCTGCCGCGCCGCGCCACTCCGAGCCACGCCACATCCGACGAGTCATTAGCTGTGCTTGAGGCGCAACACACACACACACACACACACACACACACACACACACACAGCACAGAGGAGGCACTCTACGTGGGCTCTCCTGGCAATGAGAAGACAATTTTCAGTCGCAGCGAAAAGCAAATGCGTATATTGACGTCGCCGAAAAATATTTGCAGCGCGCGAAAACTTTTTGAATACGAAATATGCCGCGACCTTCTCGCCTCGCTGAGGTGGTCGTTGTCGGCGCCTCCGCCGCCGCTGCTGATGTCTCTGTTGCCCATAGGTGCCCCATTACCTGCCGCATATGGTTATTCAAGCACATTTCGTCTCGACGACGCGCTCTTTGTGTCCGTCTCGTTCCCTCTGCGTGTCCCCCGTGTGTCGCGTCGTGTCTCTTTCTCTCTCACACGGCTCTCCCCCGTTGTCATGGAAAGCTAGAGCTCGGTGGCGGGCGCACGTTGCGTGCTCTAGCGTGCACTTCACGACCTGGCATAAGCACCCGAGCGCTACTGGATTTCCCCTGCGCTTAACCGACGACATGGCAAAAAAATAAAAAAAGGAAAACGAAATAACATAAAACCCTTTAAGAAAAAATCAAAATGACAAAAAGTAACACAACGCCGTGTAGGTTTATTTTTTTCCGTGTTTGAAAACTTGAGAAACATTTATCCCGTTGCTATGGAGTCATTGAGTAGTTTCTCTATGACTCGGGGAGCAAAATTGAAAAGATATGATATGGGGCGAATGCGTAGAGTGCGCGGCAGAGTGCGTAAGCAAGGGCGTAACGACTTTGCTCCCCTCGGGGCGTTTTGGAAGTATAGTACGGCACGCCGGATGCGTCCGCAGGTATCCCCCCCCCCCCCTCGCACTCCGATGCACCCGCACCAGGTCGCAAATCGTACGGGTGTAGTGGTAGAGACCCTCGCGGCAGGAAATGGGAAGGGGTTAAGAGGGGGGCGGAGGGGCACCTCGTGTCTGCTGCGCTCTGGGCGATACCCCGCCAAGCCCGTTCCCGTTTGCGCTGCCTGATTGCGCTGGTCTCTCCCTGGAGCGGGGAGTATCTGCCAAAAGGGTCGCTGCTGCTGCTGCTGCTGCTGCTGCTGCTGCTGCTGCTGCTGCTGCTCCAACAGGAAGTCATCTCGCCCGCGCCTTCTTCTCATCCCGCGGGTGACAAGCCCCACCGCCACGGTGTACATTTACGCTAGCTTGGTCTGACTCCTCTGGGGCGTCGTCGTCGTCGACGTCGACGTCCTCGGCGCGGGCCTTTGTTAATAAAATGCTCCGGGGCTCGTAAACATGGCCCTCATCCTGGCCGTGCCACATGGAAATACCGTTGAGTTATGGGAGTCGACGGCGGCGGCGGCGGCGGCGGCGGAGCCAGCGCGCGCGACCACGACGATTCACGATTCGGAAATACTACTTTGACCAACTCTCTGCTGAGACCACTCCGGGCGACTCTGCTCCCAATCAACGGGCGCGCGCACGTCCACATATCACACACACACACACACACACACACACACACACACACACACACACACACACCGGGCCCTTCTTGTTCCTTCCTCCGCTTTCCTGAACAAGCGAGCAGTGGTGGAGGTGCCGTGCATTTGGAACCTTGTTGAGCAAGGCGCGGTAGCTTTTTCCTTTTTCCTTTTCCTTCGTTCTTCCCGTGCGCCCCTCTCTGCTGCGCGGGACCGTGTAAGAGCGGCAGCCGCGGGAGATCTTTGCAGTCGTATGGACCACACTCCCATATTGCACCAGCCCGATTGAGGACGAGGAGGACGCGACGGGTCCTTTATTTTAAATAATTAAAGCGTACACCGCACCCAGAAAAAAGTTTGCCTGCTCCAGGCATAAATTGAGGCGTAGATCGGCCACCTGACCAATGCGTACGGGCTCTAGTAACCGATGCGAGATCCAAGCATACACATATGCTTGAAACTGACATCAGCAGGGAAACGCTCGTTAGCGCTCGCCCGACTGGCCCGACAGAGGGCACCGTCTTCGGCACACGTCTTGGTAGCTCAGTGGTCTCCGTGCCTGGCGGCTGGATAGTAAGCCGGGGCCGGCTCGGGTTCGAATCCCGGCCGGTGCGCAACCAGTTTCCTCAGTGCGGCGCCTCTGTAGTCGTTCAGGGGCCCGGGGGGATGGACTGA
>NW_026267133.1:3698041-3700011 GCF_000697945.3 Frankliniella occidentalis | reverse complement strand
CCCCCCCCCACAGCCCCCTTCACAACTGCGTGTCGCTGATCGGATCGTACCTACGCGCCGACCGGGAGGAAGCCATGCCTCCTCCTCGCGTGTTGCAGTGGCGGCCCGTCCGTCTGGTACCCTCTCCAGCCCCTCTCTCCCTTCTCTCTCTCTCTCTCTCTCTCTCTGAGCATCCTTCGCCCATTCAGTACCGGCGCGCTGCTGCTGTTGCTGGTTGAGACCGCGTTCGAACCTGTTCGAACCCCGCACACCGCCAGCTGTCGCGTCGCTCGTAATGAGAGAGAGAGAGAGAGAGAGAGAGAGAGAGAGAGAGAGAGAGAGAGAGAGAGGGGGGGGGCATAGAACGGGCACTCCTCCATTGACGGCGAGGCTACCTTTCCAGCACACATTGCGGGGCCCTTGCGAAGCGCACAGGCGCGCAGCGCGTGTGTGTGCACTGTTGACCAGAGCAGAGGGAGCAGAGTCCCCCTAGTCCCCCGCCCCGTCCCCACTCACCGGAAGTGATTGTTGCTCAGAAAAAGATGCCCTATGGACAGTTTTCCCCAACAACGTGTTGCCCTCCCACCAAAGGGCGTCAAGCTAATTTTCCCAGAAAGCTGCCCATCCCAGCACAGTTGCTCAGATGGTATGGTTGAAGGCGGCCACCCTGACGACGTGGATGGCGGCCATGGTCAGTGGGTCTCAAATGCGACGCCCAGCAGGGGGTCTGACCTCTGCGAGGCCGTCGCGAGGAGGATAGCTCGACGACCAGATAAAGATACGGACACAAGCCCCAACACTACAACACGGGCCATCGCTCGGGCACATACCTTGCCTTGCGCGTCCTTCCACCTTTGTTTTACCAGTACCTTCCCCCCCCCCCCACTCCTCCTTCCGACACCGAGGAGGACACACTTCCGCTGGCTCGCCGTCAAGGGGGCACACGGACGACGGGCCCATCGTCGCCGCGCCGCGCCACGCCGCGACAGTGACAAAAGTGCAGCAGAGAGGCAGCTTCCGGTGGACGGCGAGGACGTCGTCGAAAACGGGGCAACTTGTGGGGGTCCTAGAGAAGGGTTGAAGCAGCAGTCTCGCCGGAGAAAGCAAGACGACGCGCCGCGCTGGAGGCCGCCGTGTCGCCGTGATATTAGGACAATATTTATATTGTGTGTGTCCGAGCGGCGGGGGTCGTCGGGCCGGAAACACGAGTATATATAACAGAGACGAAAGTGCTGGTCAGTTTGTTGGGGCACCCATCGTTGTGAACCGTGAAGTAGATACGACTACGCGACTGCACTTCACTGTAAGAAAAACCTACAGCTACACTTGCTGTACAATTCAGCGTTGTACTTTGAAATGACAATCTCATATTGTTATTCCAGTGCTTTCACCCCACAATATACTATGAAAATTTCACAATCCTCTAGTAATGGTTAATAATTCCCACTTCCAGGCAGACTATTGTTATACTGTGCGTTTTTCTTACAGTATTGGGCTATGGCCACAGCGTCACGGTCGAGGGGTTCTCTTTGCTATGAGTACAATCGTACACTGATTTCTCTGATTTTTCTTGATTTTTGTCTCACATTTGATGATATTTTCTGTTTTTTGTGATTGATCTTTGTGATTGATCTCTGATTTTTTCTTCTGATTTTTGTTTTTAAAGGAGCCCTCCGTCACGCTGCAGTGCTCCGCGCCTGCCCCGCTTGGAGGATTCCCTGATCTCTTCTCTGCCGGACAGGTAAGAAAAAAGCAACTAGAAAATTTGCGAGATCAGACCAATTACGTTCTACAATCACACCTATCCACTGACAAAAAAAAATGAAAGTCAAAGTTAGTTAATTATAAATTAAACTGCGTTTATACAAACTGGGCCTGACTGTGCCGCCCTACCCCTGTCAAAAAATATCCGTGTAAAACCGCGCCTTCTCGGTGCAGACCAGGTCGACTGTTAAAAGTGGGTGCTTACCAGGTCAACTGTTACAGCGGTA
>NW_026267133.1:3692419-3695811 GCF_000697945.3 Frankliniella occidentalis | reverse complement strand
ATTATTTCTCTTAGTTGAAGAGCGCGGGCGGCTGTGTGCGCACGCGCGCGCGCGATGTCGGCCTATACTGTGTGTCATCTTTCTTACTCTCTGTGCGTTTGAGCCGTCGAGTCGTCGTGTCAGTGCTTCGTGTGCCTTTTCTTTTTCCTTTCATACACACACACACACGTGCGCGCGCGCGCACACACACACACACTTACTCGTGAGCGAGCGAGCTTCTCAACCCTTTCCTTTTGTTCCGGGCACCGCTCGTGTGTGTGCACACGTATTTAGGGCCCAAATGAAAGAGCTGTGTAAGTAAACCACAATGCCAACATCGCCCTCCCCCGCCTCCCCCGCCACGCCGAACCGCACCACGGTCCCTATAGACCAAAATGCTTGCGGTTGACTCACCAGGTTTTCCTTGTTTGAGCGTCTCCGGCTCTCCCTCTCTCCCTCTTTCTCTCTCTCTATCTTTCTTCCTCTCCCCGTTTTATGTGAAATAATCCTTGGCTGTTTGGAACGTTTCCATAAGTCACTCAAAATTACGGAGGATCTTAGACTTGGGGGATTAAAAGTTTTCGATACTCGCTTTTTATTTTGGTGTGTGTGTGTGTGTGTGTGTGTGTGTGTGTGTTTGAGTGAGATTCGTTTTACTTCGTTGCTCTACAAAGGAGATGGGCGTAAACGCTCACCTGCTAGTACACCAGGTTCTAAGAGAACCTTGGTTTCACTAGAGTGAACATATAGGACGGTGAAAACGTGAAAACGACGCGTCCTGGTTTTTTAAGAGTTTTGGAAAAGCCAAGAGCCCGTGAGACACCTTATGGAAAAAATGCATATGGGGACGTCTTGTTTCCCCCCAAACTGCTTGAACATCACACAGTGAAAACGACGTTACCGTGCAGAACGCGTCATTTTCACCGTGAGGCTGGGATAGGCTGGGATATCTCCAAAAATGTCGCGTCTGCGGGAATGGCTACTTTTCCCTACCTCAGTTTGTTCCTCCCTGAATGACCCCCTGTAACGATCACTTTCGTTACTGGTTGGTTTTTCCTTCCATTTTTATTTTATCTGTCCGTAGTCTAAGGTGACCGTTGGTTTTTAAATTGAGGCGCCTAACGGTACAGTTTTAAGCTTCGCGCTTGTGCGCTCGAGTTCGAATTTCCCACCCTTCCCTCCTCGTGACGTTTTTCATACCTTTTGAATTTGGCGCGCTGAGCGGCCATGCCTGATTCTCATATTGGAGATTTGGCGCGAGAAGCGGCCATGACAGTTTGCCATACTGGCTCTTTTGGCGCGCGGCGCCACGGGAACGTTCTGGGAAGCAGTGAGAGCGGTGACAGTCAGTTTCCGGTCTGCGATTCCGTGGAGAGAACATGTAGTGGAGAGCAAGTGATTTTATCTGAGATCATCCGTGATATTATTTTATCTGGGACTTATCCGTCTTCAGTTTTGGAATCAGCAATGCTTTATTTTGGATTGGAGAGATGTTCGGTGAGTGCCAGTTAATTCTGAAGAGATTATACGTGAGATGTATATATGAGCGGCCCACCTAACCTCCTGTTTCCATGTGCTCCGCCCAGGTGTTGATCTGTTTGCTCCGAGTTCCTTTTTATTAGTGATTTGTTCACTTTCTTTTATTGCTTGGTGAGTCTCGGCATTTAACTAGGATGATGATATTATTTTGGAGAAAATATATTGATTGAGAATGATGGATTTTAGGAGCTCTGGTTTTGGACCCGATGTCACTGTGGCGTTCCTCATGGATCCCAGTGCTTGATTATAACACCTGATCGGTGAGTTGATATTTAATGCCTCAGAAGAATCATGATTTATTCCTGGTCTATGTCCGGTATACTGAGTGTCCTGTATGTCTCTTGTTTCAGGGTCCTTGGTTATGATATAACCTGTATTTGTTTATGGTGATGTTCGAGGTTATGCTCTCTACCTTGACATGTGTTCATGTTTTACTTCTGATTTTAACCTTATGGCTCTGCCTGCTATGATTCGTCTCGTCTCATGTGACGTTGTTTCTCTCAAGAGCCTTGAGGATTTTCTCGTTGTTTTGCGAGTTTAGAACCCTTTTGTTTGGTTCTGTGTTGTTGAGTCAACATGTTTAGTATTTGTTAATATTTAATCATTCTGAATGCTCTAGTTTTACTAGAACAACTATGCTTACTTCTGGTTCACATTTGAGCCGCGTTTTGAGTTGAGACTTTGAGAGATTGAGGGAGGAACTTGTTTGTTCTTGAGTTTGTTGTTGGCTGTGTTTAGAGCCTTGTTTATAGAGATTATATGGAGCGAGTTTTGCTCTAGTTAGAGGCTGGTCCTCTGGTTTTTAATTTAAGTATTTGTATGGCTTTTGGCCTCTGGTTTTGAAGTTGTGAACTTGTGGTTCATATTTTAGTTTTAGTGTTTGAACTTTGTGTTTTGAGGTTCTTCTGGAGTCAGTATTTGTATTCCTACATTGTGTGATATTGTTGCCATTGCATTATTAAAGCCACTTGTTATTGTTAAACCATTTAAGACCTACTAGTAGCCTTTTCCTTTGACGGTGACTTGTCACCTGGCGCCCATGTTTCTTTTGAGGACTTTTAAGTCAAAGCGTACCCTCCCAACCTACCACCTGGCTTGCCGGAGCGGTTAACAATAACTTAACTTTAGCTTTCTGGGCTTTACTTATTTTTGAGGTTACATTTTGGCGCCCAACGTGGGGCTAGTTTTGTAATTGTTTACAGTTCTTTTGTTTACTTTTGTAATCACTATTTAGAATTGTAATTCTCTATTATCTTAGGCACTTGTAATAATTAAGTGTTTATATTGTATACCTCTAGCTTTTGCTTTTGAGCTTGTATTTGAGTCTGCACCTTTGAGGTTATTGTTTCTTTTACTTTGATATTGTACTTGTTTGCTCTTATTTGCATTTATATTTGAGCTTAGTTATGCTTCTTGTGCCTTCCGCTTTTTAAACGTCTTGGACTGTGGCAGGTGCTGTGCTCCTTCTGTGATTGGCCAACTTGAGACACCTTTCCGCTTTGCTGATTTTCACCTTGGACTTGCGCTGCTTGCTGTTCCTGGTGTGTTGCGGTTAAAGGTAGGACACTCAACAGTATACCATTGAAAGGACTGACCATGGAAGTTGAGAGGCTTAAGAAGGACGAGCTGCTCTATGAGCTCAATGTAGGCAGGAACGCTGGTTTTCCGCTGTCTGTTAGTGTTGAGAGAATGCGTGAGGCGCTTCGCTCTGCTTTGAAGCGTGAGGCTAAGGGAGAGATTTTTAGAGAAGGCACCTTTGATTCTGAGGAGGAGTTGTTGATTTGTGGGCCGAAGCTTGCCGAGGCCCATGAGTATTTCAAGGACCCTGAGCACAACTCTTCTAAACGTTGTCAGACCTTGCTTTATCATCTCAA
>NW_026267133.1:3681873-3685009 GCF_000697945.3 Frankliniella occidentalis | reverse complement strand
ATCAAAAGATGGCGATTGCTTTTTTGGGTTCCTTTCTTGAGAGGTCCGTCCAGGCGGCACCCAAAGGACCTTCACCCGGACGTGTGGCGGCGCCACAGATCGCCGTCCCGGGTCAAGTCCACACTGGTAAAACAAGTGTGCAAATATTGCACCTTTCAGTGTGTAACCGATGATTTTGCACATGACATGGTGTTTAACTGAGCCGCACACTTAGTAGTGTGCAAATATTGAACACTACACTGGAAAATTAAAGGCACCCTTTTAAGGGTGCTATTGAATTTTAAGGGGTGCTGCTGCACTAGTGCCTTTGTAGAGGAACGGTTTGTGCTAAAAATAGCACCTTTGGGGGCCAGCAGCACCTTTCTAGAGGCACTATTTCACAAACGCCTTTAAAAGGCATTAGATAGCACCCTTGTTTTTTCAGTGTAGTTCGTAAACAAAACGTCTAATATTTGCACACCAATTGACGTCTAGTTGAGTTCGATATCGTGAAGTGTTTAGTTTTTGCACCCTTGATACTGCACATCATTCACTGTGAAAAATATATTTGTACATGTACTATATATTTTGTAATTTGCCATTACAAACAAGTCGTACTTGTACAACCTCCCACTTTCGCTCGATATTCGATTGCAAGTCGATACATAGGGCTAGTAAATTGTACAATTTTAGATTGTACTTGTACGACTTCTTCCATGGAAAATTTTCCTGTACCCGTACGACAATTTTTCACAGTGTTTGGTGTGCAACTTTCTACATTTGTTTCACCAGTGCAGGGTAAAAATGTTACGGTTATTGCGATAATGTCGCGTTATAGCGTTGCCAGCAATTCCCGAGAGAGAGAGCGCTGCGGTCGTTCGTAGGCGTGTTCGTAGGTGAGACCCCGCTATGTGTGTTAATGTAGGTGTTGACTCATTTGCCCAAATGAATATCTTCGGATCGGCGGCTAACCCTTGTTTCTCACGGTTTGGCGGGGTGGCCTGTTCGTTGCCTCTCCTCCGCCAGTTTTACTCTTGCGGCGTGTGGCGGTCTGCGCCCCCCGTTCATATGTGCACTTTATACTGCGGCATTGGCTGCTCCCCAGCTTACCGACCTCCTGTAATTGACCCTCTCAACGAAGTCATTTTTCCGTGTGGGACTTCCATATTTATTGTCAGCAGAAACGTCTCATTTAGTCTGCCCTTGACATAACTCCGCCTCGTCCCTTCGGCGCGTGCGAGAGAAGGAGATCATGGAGGCAACACCTCCAGTCGGAGTCCCTGGAGCCGGGTGGTTTAGGACCCCGGGGCGCGCCGGGACGGGGCGACACGGCCGCGTCTTGTTTTTGGCGGAGATCTGCGCCCAAATGACCGGCGGGCGGTGGCGGTGTGGAGGGCGCACCATTGGCCGAACAGAAGTCCCTGCACCCCCCCTCCCCCCCTCCCCCCCTCCCCTCCTCCCCTCCGTCGCTTCTCCGCACGCACGATAAGGACCCCGACAAGGACCCCATCGTGTCGCCGAGCTGGGCGTCAGTGGCGGGGGACGGCGACGGCGGCAACGAAATATCGAAAATGTATCGAATTGACATCGATTCCTCCATTGCGACATCGTTTCGATATCGATATTCAACTGCAATTTCTCACTTGAGCTGTATTTGCGTGCCCAATAGGACGCTGCTTGCTAAAATTGATGACACGATATTCTTTTGACATCGAGAGATTTGGTTGCTTCGATGTCGATATTGACGCATCCATCGATGATATTTCGATAAGTTTCTTCGAAATATACTTGGATGCCAAATAACGCGCGATATTTTACGATATGTGTACCGTCTGTTGAGACACGCCGTCCTGGGATATGTTTTCGATAATCGCGATATTACCCAGACGTGATGAATCGATTTGATTTTCCATGCATGGTCGATATCGGAATTTCGCGATACCGACATCAGGCTACCGCATAGCCCTATTCCGGCTTGTCGCGCAGCTACGCCACCGGCCCGGGATGCCCGGGATGTACACAGTGTCCTGCTGTCGTGTGTCGCTCCCTGCATACGTCCTCGCTAACTGAACTGACCCCTCCTGTTGTAATCGACCTTCTTTTCTCCCGCTTTCTGCGTGGCGCCCGCTCTCTTGCGCTGCCGATGTTAATCAGCCACGCATCAACATTATGACCAAACGTTAGTCAGTGGCAGATTAAAATTACAAGCGGCTCAGTGTGTTTCTAGCCGGAGCGAGCGAGATAACATCGACTGCTGGACTAATGCGCCGCCCGCCTAGCCGCCGCGCGACCATACGCTGAAAAGGTCAAAATCATGTGTGTGTTGGTTGGTTGGTTGTTGGTCGCAATGGTGATGTGTGGTACATGTGGTTTGTTCTCGCCTCCTGAAATAGACGATAACACACGCGAACTTCCTGCGCATGAAAGAACGCATTTTTAAGAGAATATAGTAAAATATGCAGAGGCACCGATAATTGGAGTCAGCCATTGAATGCAATGTTAGAAACAGTGCGTATACCAAGAGGTATACTTCAGTGAAACAATAAGTGCCCACCATACAAATTCAATAAAAAATAAATAAGAAAAAAAAAGTCAAGTTAAAAAACGAAAAATAAAGTCAGAAATAAACATTATTAAGCAATTTAAGGAAGTGTAGAAAAATTGGTGAACACTAAAATTTCTAGTGAATTACTAGTGAATTTCTAGTCGGTAATGGCGCGATCGTCACTAGAACTTCCTTCATCAGCATCCCCGCCTGCTCCCCCTCCGCCAAGAGGATTACTCATTCGCCGCACATTGTCGCATACTGCGGCGGTAATTGCGTGCCCACCTAATAAATATCAAGCAAAAACATTACAGCGCGAGGAAACGCTGTCTTGCCTTGTGCTCATTTTCTCGTTTTGCTGTCACTGCGCGGAGCTGTATTGGTCTTCCCCCTGCTGCGCCGCCGCGCCGGCCGCGCCGTATAAGCGCAGAACACAACGGTATATCGACGAGCAGGACGATTGTAAACTATTGCTCGTCGCAAATCGCCCGCCGCCGCGCGTATTGGCCGCCCTTCCATTGCTGATTCACACATCACACATCCTGTTCCGATAGCTAAAGCAGTCGGTACGTTTGTCACTCGGTATCTTTCTCTCCTTCCTGTGCCCCACCC
>NW_026267133.1:3675931-3680723 GCF_000697945.3 Frankliniella occidentalis | reverse complement strand
CTCCCTCCCTCCCTCCTCCGGGTGCGGTGAGCGGTCCGCGCGGGCAGCCCGGGGGGTAGGCCACCCGCGCGGCCGTCTGTTCGGCGGGCCCGGCCACCTCCACGGCGCTAGCCTGGGGGGAGCGGGAGTGGGAGAGCACTGCGTAGGGAGGGAGGGCAGGAGGGAGGCCGGCGAGGGAGCGGGGCAAATAGACAGAGACAGATGATGTCGCCATCAGGTTGCTAATTACCTAAGTGCCCCTTGTCCTGATGGTGGTAGCAGCGCCCCCAGGTGAGAGGGGGTCGAGGTGGTGGGATGGCCATTTCCCGGCACGGACAGGCTGAACTAAACTACCCATGTGACCAACCCAGGACCGCAGTAGACTTTCCCTAAATAAGTTTACACTGGTGATTTTTGTTCACATTGGCTTCCAGGGCCTTTTTCGTCGTGTTTTAACATCGAGAACGTGACGTTCGGCAATCTACATTACCGTCCATATTGCGACAGGCGCAACCCTTAATTAAGCACACGAGATAAGAAAGTGCTTAACGTTGCTGCGGTAATTGTATTATTTGGTCCTTTATGTGCAGTACGTTATTAGCCCCTCTGAGTTTTCCCATCTATCGTCTACTGCAAAAGCATAAAGGTATCTCCATTACAAATTTTCAGGAACGTGCGTATTAACTTTTAAAATGTTACCGTAGCCCGGAGCAATACTTTGCTTGTACTTCGGTGACTGATTCCCCTTGTCCATACATTTTGTATTATACGCAGCATTTATGTGTGCACCAACTACTTGCGAAGCAAATGACTAGATCGCAAAAAATGACTTTCTTCGAGTTGAAACTATGTCTGTATCATGCAGCACTCTTCACGCCTACTGGAATAAGTCGATGAGTAAGCAAGCATAACGATCAGCACCCAATAATATAGTTTGTTTGAGATAAATATTTGTTGACTGCGTGCGTTTATATCGTTTATTTCGTTCAGCCCTTTCGATACGCAGTATTTGCTTCCGAGTAGTGGGGGTGGTGGGTAGAGGTGGATGCGGGGCAAATATTTGGTCGGCCGGCGAGGTGTCGGGGTCACACGGCTGCGACCCCACCACCACCACCGGTGGGAGGGAGGTAGTGGGAGAGAGAGAGAGAGAGAGAGAGAGAGAGAGAGAGAGAGAGAGACCTCCGTCTGTGGGGGTAATTTCATTACCGTCTTCTGTCTTCGTCGCACCCATGCACACCACCGGGGCTCGTCGACGCGAGGACAGCGAGAGCGAGTAAGATGGAGAGAGCGGAGCGAGTAAGATGGAGAGAGCGCGAGAGAGGAGCGAGAGAGGGGCGTCAGGTCGCGGCGCGGTAGCGGCGTCGGTCCGTCGGTGGGCGGGGCCGACGCTCCGCCGCGCCCGCTGCGCCGCCCATCCTCGGCCGGGAGGACGCCCATTGGCTGCGTCGCGACGCCCCGAGAGCCTCCTCCGCCTCGCGGGCGCATCGACCGACGCCACCGGGCCGAGCAGCGCCGGTCACGTGACCCCCTCTCTCTGCACCACCGTCCGCGGCGTCCAGCGCCGCGCCGCCGCGGGGGCTGCTGACCAAATATCCATCGTGTTTGACACACCGTGGCCGTCCGTCAGGAGGAGGGTAGATACGCGAGGCACCCGGTCCAAAATGTAAACATTTGCGAACGTGGACAAAACAACAACAACCCTTTTACTTATATCAGGCCCGTAATGCCCTCCAGATAAGGCCGCAGGTTGCGTTTTACATTTTATCTGGACTCATCGGTGGGTTCGCGGATCCAGAAATGTTTCAAACGTTATTGTGGCACACTGGTAAATTCCTTACAAAGGAATGCGAAGTATTTAGATCCCGTGTAACTACGAAGCATTTACTTTGCAATTACAAATAAGTGATGCTTGGCAACTGCGAAGCAATTAGATACTCTGAAAAGCATCGCCTTACAATTGCAAAGAGTAACTTTGTAATTGCAAAGTAAATTCTTCGTAGTGTTACAAAAGGATTTAAATACTTCGCAGTTTCTGCAAAGCATTCGCTTTCCAGGAATCTAACAGACTGCAGTTTGCGTTCAGCTCAAACTTTTACATCATCAACGAACGGCGTTGGCGTTCTGCCTTGCTTGACCCCAACAGCAGGGCTTCCAGCTGCCCACGGGAGCTGCTCGCCGCGCTCCCCTCGTCAGTACTTTTCCCCAGGAACTCCCGCGCGCGCGCCGGGCTGCTCAGGGGGGGCTAAACCCCGCGTGATGTTTGCCACACGTCAAAAACGCGTCAAAAACCGTCGTGCCCTCGGCCACCGACGCCCTCGTACATTTCCGCCAGACGGTGTGTGGAATATTTCTCCCTCAGATGAGTCATGTTGTCGAAAAGGACACAACACGACGCATTGCGTTTGTAGGTGTGGAAACAACCGTGAGCTGCCTTTGCGGGGCGCGTCCGCGGCCGGCGTGTCCTCCGTGCGCCCGTCCTCGTCGCACTGCCGCGCGGGACGGACGAGGACGTTCGGGCGCTGTTCGGACGCAGCCCGAGCTCCGGTATCTGATCCCCCGTTGATTGACGCCCCGTTCGGCCCGAACGTTTTTGGGTCCTGCTGCCTCCGGAGTGACTTGTGCGGCCGCCACCACGCAGCTCAGCGCAGGTTGTGCAACCCGTGCGGCGGTGTGACAACGCAGTGACACGCTGCTGCAGAGTGTTTTCGTGTCGTGACACCCCCCATTCGGGTCGGTTCGCTGGGCCACACGTTCGCTCACACGAGGGTTACTTCACTATAAAGCGTACACGGATTTTTCTCCTTTTATTTCATTTCCCGAATTTTCCCATATTTTTCCAGATTGTTTCTGATTAATCCTTGTATTTTTTTCTGATTTTTTTTTCGGTTCTTTACTGATTTATTTAAGTAAAAGAACTCTCGGTATAGGCTCGTGACACGATTAGCCTCACCGGCGCCCTTTGTCGCACGGTAGCCCTCTTTTCGGGGCCCAGCATATGAAAAACTGATAATTGCTAACCTTCGCGGACGACCTGAAAGTTTTTCATTGCGTAATAATGTGTTTTTGTGGCATAAATGTGAGATAAGACTGATTCTTACTCTAGGGTGCGCGAGCCGGCTGGGACGCGTTCGCACCTCGAGCACACAGCGTACACACTACTAATAGTGCAACGCATTAACCGTGGTCACGTCATGTTTTATCGGGGATCGAGAGCTGTAGAGAGTCGATTGGCTCACCCTATCGATAGCGTCGTTCCGTCAGGATGGCCTTGGTAGGTTCAAGTCGACTTGCAGCCAGGGCAAGCAAATAACGGAGTGGAAAAAACTGCGTCGTTGATAAACAAGAGCGGAAGGAAACGAGCATAACCAACACTTTTACCTTATAAAATCTCCCGTCGTTAGAGTTTATTTAGAAAGTATATGTCCGTCTTTCGCCGTTACGAAACTGCCATAGTAAAGCCGATGCAAGCTATCATAGCGCCTGATGGGTAGGCAAACTCCTCACCTATGGCGCATGCGTGTACTGCGGGGTGGCCTATCCCGAGTCTCGCAGGCGCCGAGCTCCGGAAATTTGCCAAATAAATTTGGGAAAAAACGGACGTACTTACTTTCCGGACGATCCCTTGCGTGTATTTAGATTGTCCCACCTCCTTTTCTCCGACCTGGTGACTTTTACAAAGTCCCTAAGAGTGCTGTCCTACCCAGCTTTTGTCCGACTTATCTTTCTCCGACCTCGTCGATATGCTGAAATTTGAGGAGAATGTGCTTTAAAGAGGAACAGGCTTCAAAAATAGAAAACAAAAATGGGGGAGTACTTTCCTCATCCCACCGCAGTAGTTAGCGAACTGTGGTCACTGTTCCGAACAGCCGCTCCCAACCGCAGTGGTCAGAATATACTCCCGGGGTTTGTGAGACGGTTGAGGCGTACGTTGGTTAAACTGTACTGACCCACCACAGGTCATGGAGCCCTTTTCAGCCAGTTTCTAGGTCTTATTATGCACCCCGCTACCACAGCGAGGTGCCAGACACCGGGGCGCGAACCCCGGCCCAGAGCCGACACTTAATTGACACCTATGACGCAGTGCCACCAACAATGGTAACCACTACGCCATCGGGACACCACGAGAGGGGCGAGGTGAAATGACGGGTTTCAAGTCCATTCGCAATTTGGTGGCCTGAGAAAAATTTCAGATCGTCGGAGAATTGAACTACCGACCTCAGGCGCTCCGAGCAGGCGCGCTACCGACTGAGCTGTAGAGGCGAGATGCGTGGTGACGCTCCACGCAACGATCGATTCTACGCTGTCACTGACTGCTAAAAAAAATGTAAGTGTGAAGAAATATATTTTTTTTGTTTACTCAACATATACTTATTTGTGCGTTTTGAAGTGCGGGGAACAGCATATCAAAATATGGCGACAACTTTTTTTGGGTGCCTCAGGTAAGAGGTCGGCCGGGACTTAGCCGCTGTATCGCTCTTTTAGCGACTGCTCACCTCTCTCGCGGTTCGGCGGTGGCGCCAAACGTCCGGGTGCAGGGCGACACTTTGGGTGTACTACTCACCAAAGTAACCCAAAAAAGTTATCACTGGCCATGCACCCGGACGTTTGGCGCTAGTCGTACCTAGTCGTGGTCGTAGTGAGAGGTCGGCTGGGTCAGCATGGACCCAAAGTGTCGCCCTGCACCCGGACGTTTGGCGCCACCGCCGAACCGCGAGAGAGGTGAGCAGTCGCTAAAAGAGCGATACAGCGGCTAAGTCCCGGCCGACCTCTTACCTGAGGCACCCAAAAAAAGTTGTCGCCATATTTTGATATG
>NW_026267133.1:3674842-3675331 GCF_000697945.3 Frankliniella occidentalis | reverse complement strand
ACCACAGTTCGCTAACTACTGCGGTGGGATGAGGAAAGTACTCCCCCATTTTTGTTGTCTATTTTTGAAGCCTGTTCCTCTTTGAAGCACATTCTCCTCAAATTTCAGCATATCGACGAGCTCGGAGAAAATTAGGTTGGACAAAAGCTAGGTCGGACAGCACTTTTAGGGACTTTGTAAAAGTCACCAGGTCGGAGAAAAATAGGTAGGACAATTTAGCTGCACCGTTCTTGCGTCTGTTTTAAAAGCGATTACCGCGAAGCTGATTCAGGCAAAGGAATGATCGAATAATGATTATCTTCAAACCGTGCAGAGGATGATTTTAGCGCGTGTTAATAATCAAAGATCGCAATTCAAGTCAGTCCGTTTCCGTATCAAACGGAACAAATACAGGCGATCTGTCTGGTGTCGTTGCGCGGCGTGGCCGTGCGATACACAGGAGGGGGAAGTCCCTTTCGGGTCGGCGGAGCCTGGAGCGGGGGGAGGGGC
>NW_026267133.1:3670857-3674504 GCF_000697945.3 Frankliniella occidentalis | reverse complement strand
CTCTCTCTCTCTCTCTCCCCCTCTCTCGCTCGCTCTCTCTCCCCCTCTCCCCCTCTCTCTCATGAAGCAACTGCTTCCTCTCTTATTCTCTGCACCCGTTCTGTCGCGAAATCGTCACTATTCCCTCATATGTCATACGCTCACGTCTTCTGGGAAGGTATAGCACAGCTAGCAGCTCCAGGGGGCTTTCCTGCCGCAGCGCGCTCTTTCTTTCTCTAAAATAATTTAAATCTTCCCGCGCGTTACAATAGATTGTTGTTTTTTTTAATTATTTTTATTTTTTGAACCTTTGGCGCGCAGCAATTTGACCTCACGGCGGCACGCAGCACTAACTAACCGCACCGCCGCGCCGTGCCCGTGGCCGCGGACGGTCGGTCGGTCGGTCGGCCCCCGGGCCAGACGGCCGACCGAGAGGTCGACCTCTCGTCCTCGCACCGCCTCACCTTAGCCATGAATCACGAGTTCATTCATGGACCCATGGCGAGGCGTGGCGTGGCGTGGCGTGGCGTGGCGAGGCGTGGCGTGGCGTGGCGAGGCGTGGCGTGGCGTGGCGTGGCGTGGCGTGGCGCAGTGCCTTGGCTCGGCCCGCGATGCCTGTCGATCGCGCTATCTCTACGCAAAAGCTTTGCTGCCTGCAGCCTGCGGTGTGGCCTGGCCGCGCAGCAGCAGCATTGAACGTGTGAGGTTGGGTCGACCGCTCGACCGTTCGAGATACGACTTTCGATTGTATCGATGCGGCCGCGGTGCGGCGCTATACAGCGCGCAAAAGGTAAATCCTGCTGCTCTGGTCGGCAAGCGCATGCAGCGCAAGTAGAGCATTGCAAAAAAGGCAGAGAAAAGAAATTAATAAACAGGCAAAAAAATGTAATTATTATTATGGACGCTCAGATTCAAACGCTCCGCGCGTTCTTAATTAAGAGGCTGTACAACAACGACACGTCTGATTAACCAATTACGACAAGAAAGTGTTGATTTGCCTCAAAGCCGCACGTCTCACATACCGCTGGGGCGGAAAAAAGTAAAGTAAAGGAGATAGACATGTCATTGTCGAGCTTTGTTATTGTGTGATGCCTTTTGCAGCGCCGCGCAGCGCGCGAGTCTTAAAGGATCTAATTGTGGCTCGACGCCTTGAGCAGAGCAGGCAGAGAGAGAGAGAGAGAGAGAGAGAGAGAGAGAGAGAGAGAGAGAAGACGTGTGTCCTGACGCAGCCCTCCCGCACACTACTAAGACTTTGACGGCAAGGGTACCGGGTATACCGGGCTCTGGCGTATCGAAAGGTAATTGGGTTGCCGATACTGATCCCATCGACTCAAACAGAGATTCTAGCGACGGAGATCCTTTTGGCTGTTGTAGATCCGCCTCGAGGGAAAAGATCCTGAAGCCGATGAGATCCTGATGCAAAAGGTCCGGCTCAGGAACACCGACACACCGACACCTGCTCTCTGCCTCGAAATATAAGGAAGGACCACTCATCTCTTTCAATGGACCTTGCAGAGTGTTGCATTTTGACGAAGAGGAACTAAATAACCTCTTGGATGTCATGAGCAGGAGTATGATGCCCTTGTCAGCGAGTAATGAATTAACCAATCGTCATGTCGGGAAGACAATGGTCGCGACTTGATTTAGCAGCGTGTCTCCCGCCCTACTACACTGCAAAACAACCTCGGCAGCAAAATTTTAGCGCTCATCGAAAGCAAAACAACAATTAAACAAACAAACAAAACAAACAAACAAACACACACAAACACACACACACACAGTACACACACGATATTTCGCTTATTCAGACCGCTCATAGGCAATAATACCAGATCGCCTCTATGACATCATTGGAGCCAGGTTTCTGAGGAAATATTATTAAAAGGTTCTTGATCAAGACATTGAATCGAGTTTTATATGGAAACTCGCGCGGGAGGCTGCGCAGGGGGGGGGGGGCGGGCCCAAAACGGGTTCTGTTGGCCGCACTCGTTCGGCTGGCCCGGGCCGCCGTGGAGCCGGCTAGTGTAATGGCAAATAATGATGATGGCCGTGATGGAGTGCGAATGACTCGAATGGGTCGCCCTCCTATTTCATCGCCGACGTCCACGTGGCGCCGGGTCCATACGCACGACGACACGGGACGATCTGGAGTTCTGGAGAGTGATTTTTTGTTTTCCACGATGTTCAGATTGTAATGATGAATGTTTGGTTGCGGGAGCAATGCACTGTTCAGTGAAGAAACAACAACTTCCTTCCATTTAAAAAAAAAAATTTTTGGATCGCGGGCGTAATATTTTAGCGCACCACTTCCATCTGTATGGACTTCCCCACGTGGAGGACGCAAAAGGGCTTCTTCAAAAAAAAAGTGCACCCTGTAACTAGAAAAGAAGAGATAAAAAAAAACAAAAAAATCAATTCAGAAACAAATTTTAAAATTGTCACAGAATTCTTTTTATTAAAAACTGGTGTACGCTTGAGTTTATAGAGTAGTATCCCTTTGGGGAGGAGGGGTGGGTGCGAAGTGCAAGTCCGAGGCTTGTGTGGCCCCGGCCAGGGGGCTGCCCGACCTGCCGACCTGTCCGGGCGGGGCGGCGTTGTTGTATATTGAGGGCGGAAGCCATCTGACATCTGGGGGACTCAGAACAAAGCGCTTCCACGAGGCATGGGTATGGGGGAAGAGGAAGAGGGTTTGGGAGGGGGGGGGGCGTGTCCGAAATCGCGGCGGCGCCCAGCTCGAGTGCGCGCCGCTCTGCTTCTCTGTGTCTCTCTCTCTCTCTCTCTATACATCTAGCTTTGCCCCTTCCTCTCTCTCTCGCTCCCAGCGCGTCGGAAAGGTCCCATATATAGCAGTTTAGCGCCAGGGGCAGCCACGAGGGGGAGGGGGGGGGTGCTACCACGCTGGCCAACCGTAGGGCTGCCGCATTTAACGCGCTATAGTCACTCCGTAATGGTCGGGGGTATGGGGGGCGGGGACGGAGGAGGGAGGAAGGTTGCCCACTAGTGCCCCTCATTCGCCTTGTCCTGTGCGTCGCGCGTCGTCCAAACTTACAGTCTCTCTATCCCCCCCCCCCCCCACCTCTCTCTCTCCCTCTCTCTCTCGCCCACTCTCTCTCTCACCCACTCTAGACGACACTGGGGAGGAAGCTCCTTCACACGCCACTGACTCCGTCTGCTTTTATTTCCCGGGACGCCGACGTCGTCACATTTATGCCCTTGGCTGGCACCCCTCTCTCTGTCGCTCTCCCTCTCTCTCCGGCTCCACCCTGCTCTCCCTCTCACCTCCTCCTCCACCCACTCTTCCTCCCTTCTTCTCTCTCCTCCGGACGTTACATTCGGGTTATAAATTCTCCTCCCGCCCCGCGAGCTGCCTCCGCGGTATAAGGATGCAAATTGGATTACAACGATTGCTTGCTGAGGCGTGGAAAACAGAGTACGGCCGGAGCTAGAGCAGGCTATCCGGGGCGAAGCGAGGGCCTCGGCGAGCGGGGGTGGCGTCCCGGACAGGCACGCCGTCCAGCGGGGGCCGCGCCCAAACAAATGGAGCACATCCTCTTTTTGGTTCAAGGGCCATACCGGCGACTGCTACCACCGCCGACGTGTGGTAGTGTATGTGTGTGACCCGTCATCGCACCACACACACCTCTCTCTCTCTCTCTCTCTCTCTCTCT
>NW_026267133.1:3662533-3670807 GCF_000697945.3 Frankliniella occidentalis | reverse complement strand
TCTCTCTCTCTCTCTCTCTCTCTCTCTCTCTATCTCTCTCTCTCTCTCTATCTCTCTCTCTCTCTCTCTCTCGGCCCTGCCGGTATCACCACCGCATAAGTTTCTGTGTGTGTGTGTGTGTAACGCGTCATCACACACACACACACACACACACACACACACACGCACACACAATTCCACATCCTGGAGGGGTCATGCCCATGCGGCACGCCGCCGGGGAGGTACCTCATCGCCGGCCGCGCGCATGGCACTTTTCGTTTATAGCTCATTGTTCAAAAGGTTCGCGCCCGGGCGAGCACTTCCTCGCCGCGCCGCGCCACGCTTTTAAACATGGCGGTCGCGCTGTGCTGACGCTTGTGCCCGCTAGCTTTAGCTGTTCCGGATCTTTTGTTATTTTCGTTAGCCGTTTGCCGTTCGTATCCGTGTCTGGACTTCGTATATTAGTTAGAAAGGCCGAGTCACCTGTGGGGATAAGGGGGCAGGGGAAACCCCCCTAGAAACAACACACACGCACAACAAAGTTGACGTGTTTTACGGTTCAAAGAAGTTTAAGAAAATGACTGAAACACATTCGCGATCGCGAGTACAATATCAAATTAAGGTGTGATGTGGTTAAGTCGCACATTGAAAATATGTCAAAAGTTCAGTGCATTAACAAAGTCGTTAAAACTACCGAAACCTTAACAAACGCATGAAGCACAGTATTCATTTGGCACTCCTCCTGTTAAGGCGCGCCTGAACACTTATTTGCGTTTCCCCTATTTCTTTTTACAGCGTAACAGGGGGCATGTGTATGCTCTGAGTACCAGCTTGGTGGCGATGCAGTCCCGCAGAGGACGCGCGCAGGTGGGTTGCCTACCCGCACGGGGCTGAGCGCCCACTGGGGTCGAAGAGCACGGGTCTGTAGACTGCACGCCAGGGCCATGGGGTAAAAAAAAAAAAAAATAGGAAAAGTCGGGGAAAATCTGATAAAATTAAGAAAAGCCGTGAAAAATCAGAGAAAATTATGATAGGTCGGAAAAAATTGGGAAAAAACAGGAAATCACAGGAAAAACTGAGAAAAATTTGGAAAAAATCTGAAAAATTAAGGGAAAGAAGACAACCAAGAAGAATCGGTGTATGATTCAATTTATAGTGAAGTACCCCTCGTGCGCTCAAGCCTGACCCATCGTGGTGGCTCAATCGCCTTCTTTTTCGCTGATTTCCTGCAGCCGCACGGCGATTTTTAGGCGCTCTCAAACTCCGGCGCTCGATACGCAGGATTCGTCCGCCTGCCTCACTGCGCCTGCTTTCCGTTTCGCCGCCGGCGCTGCAAAGCGATACTGTAACCTTTGCATTTATTGCCAACCTCTCTCGCGGTGCTGTGCGGTGCGGGGGCGTTCAGCGCGGTGTGTGTGTGTGTGTGTGGGGCCCCTGCGGGCGAGGCGCGGCGTGGCGCGGCGGGCCCCTCCACCACCCTATGGCGGGGACCTTGCCGACCAGGACGTCGACGACGACGACGGGGTGGTGGCAGGGGTACGCGAGAGTGAGAGAGGGAGAGAGAGAGAGAGAGAGAGAGAGAGAGAGAGAGAGAGAGAGAGAGAGAGAGAGAGGGAATGTGTGTGAGTGCGCGCGCTTGTTGCCGGGCGCTGGCGGCTCCGGTGAGAGGGGAGAGAGGGGAGAGGGAAGGGGAAGGGGCCCGAGCCTGCCCGAGCTGGCAGCCCACGCGGAGCCGGACAGCCGGAGCAGGCGGACGGACTGGCGGGCGGCCTGGCTGTGCTGCGCGCCGCCGCGCTGGCCGTGTTGCAAGGATTGGGAATGAAAGTAGTTCAATAAGCCTTGTGCGGCGAGCGGTCTGGTCGGGGCGAAGCGCGCGCCGAGCGCACCAGCAGCGGCGCAGCAGCAGACGACGGGACGGTAGCAGACGACGCGCCGCCTCCACCCACCTGGATATACCCGTGTGTGCGTGTGTGTGTGTGTCGATAAGAGAGTTGAGTGAAGGCCGGGCAGAGGGCCCGCGAGTGATAGTGAGTGTTGTTCTATTAACGTGAGTGATCGCGAGTGTTGCTCCACGGTGTTGGCCGCCATGGTGCGGGCAGTGCCGCCGCGCCCGAGGTAGAGACCACTATGGCGGAGGACAGACTGGTGCCCGAGCCACCCTGGAGTGAGAGGACCGCGACGAGGACGACGACGAGGAGCTGAGGAGGACGACGACGCCGCCGTCCAGGATGTCGACGCGGACGGCGCCGCCGCCCGCCGCGCTGCCGGACCCGCTGGCCAGCGGCAGCGGCAACAGCTCTGAGATATTCCACAACGTGAGTGAAGTTTTTCGGGCTTGGTGAATTCTAGCGAGAATGTCTAGGAAATGGACTTTGAATGCACGTATTCTCAATTTTACTACGTTTTTTGATGTTTCCAAGCTCTGAGATTTCGCGGTAATTTGTCACAAGTAAAATGTTTCCACGACATTCAGCACATTTTATCGTTAAATCTTAAACCCTTTTAACTGAGGATACGACGTGTTTCCCCAATATGTCGCGTGTCTTAATTTCTCACTAAGCGCCTGATTCGGAGTCGTGGAACAAGTTCCTCAAGGAACGTTGACGATTTAGTGAGATTTGCTACTGCGGCCACCGAGAATAAAACTTCATTTTAAAAAATCAGGAAAGATCAAAGAAAAGTCGCTTTTTAAATTTGAACAAAAAAAAATCAAAATCAAATCAGAAAAAATCACAGAAAAATCAAGAAGAACAGAAAAATTGGTGTACGCTTGTTTCGAAGTACCCCTCGCCGGCTACGATGCCTTGCGCGCGCTGCTGCTCACCAGCCTGACGTTCTCGGTGACTTGAACGCACGCCAGGGCCGGAGCCCCTTCCCGGTCCTGCCGCATAGGGCCGCGGGCAGCGCCGCGTTGCGCTCCGGGGGGGAGGGAACGCGGAAATATCTTTGCGCCTCAGGAGGAAAGACGACGAAAAATAAAATTGGATATCCTCCGCAACCGCCCCTCTCAGCAGCGGCAACAGCATTTTGCTGCAAGAGCGCAGGGTTTTCAATGTCTTGATAATTGGCGGTTGTTGGACGGGACGGGGACGGGGTGGAAGGGGGGGGGGGGTATACCGCCCCTTATTGTTCAAGTTCACATTGCGCAGGGAGAGAGGGGGGGGATTATACGTGATTGCAGTCCGAAGCCCTTCGGAGCCCACTAAATGAGTGCAGAGCTCGACGGTCCCGCGCGTATTCTTGAAAAGTATTATGGTCTCGTCACATTAAAGAATTAGCTTTGCGCAATTTACTTCATGCGTCACTCACTGTAAAAAACATGCGTAGGCTTTGCGGGAACATTTTCTTCCAAAAATGTTGCGGAAGGTAGGAATTTAAATGGCAAAATTTACTTGTCATGACATTCTGTATGGACTTTCGGCAAGCAAGAATGAGCTCTGTCCTAAATGTTCAATAACATCGTTTATAACTCATATCATAACGAAATATTGTGCGTTTCTAAAGAAATTGTTGTATTTCTTCCTTTTTTTTTTTTTTTTTTTTGATTGATCTAATACTTGCTTAATTGAAAATGCACTGGAAATGCAAGTGTGCGTCAAACGTTTTTAACGTTCCCGGAACGTGTTTGCTCTTTAAGAGGAGGGGCAAGCTCGTGCTCTCGTCTGCGGGAGACGTTAAAAGTAAGAGCAAACCGCTCCTCGCACGCGGTTCTCTCTTTTCTCCCAGTTTCTCGATCGTGTTCGTCGACGCTCTGTGCTCCTCCGCAGCGATACGCCCCCCCCCCCCCCTAGTCCGACGTTATCGAAATTGCGGTCATATCGACGGTGTAATGACTCTTATTATCATCGACATCGCTGCTCGCGGAGGGAAGGCCGACGGTCTGCTGCTCTGTGTGCCGAGCGAGGTCGGCGCTCGACACATGACCGTCCCTCCGAGAGCGCTGTCGTTTGAGTTTGTTTTTGTGTCCTGTCGCTTCGCCGTCCGTCGGTCCGCTCGGCCAGCCGGCCCCGCCGTATGAAGAAAGCCCCCCCGTCCCACTTTGCTGGCCCAAAATAAATATCGATGACGACACAACAGAGCGATCGTTAAACCATTACCGCTCTCACCGACCAGCCGGCAAGACGCCGCGCTGCTCCGCCGCCACCGCCACAGCTCCCGTTTTTGCTCTCTTTTCATTATTATTATTATTTTTTGCAAGGTAATTGCTGCACGCCGGCCAAAAAAATAAAATTACGCCGGTCTCTCAGGGAGTGCAGTAATTAAACAGCTCCAAAAACGTTTCGTCGGGATTTTTTTTTTTGTTTTTTCTATGGGGAAGAGAAAACCAAAAAAATTAAATGTCGCGGGAAAGACGTGCGAGACTGCAGTATTGGTAGTATGCCGTCAGCTCGTCAGAATCAGGCTTTCCTGGAGAGAAATCAAGGTTGGATCTGATTTATATTTTTAAGAGGTACGTGGGTAACGACGTATGCTGTGTCATGATTTCATTGCGAGGCCCGTGGTGGCCGACCCGAGCAGCCCGCCTCGGGAGGCCAAATCATTATGACGCAACGGCGATGCAGCTGTTTGTTGAGGTTGTGTTCGGCGTTTAATATTTGTTAACCTTTTTATTACTTTCTGTTTTGTTTTTGTTGCTGTTGTCTTTCTTGGGGTAGTGCGCGGAGCGTTGTTTGGCGTTGCGGGGGCTTGTGTGGTGCGTTTGACGTGGGGGGTTATATGACTCTCGCGTGTCAGCCTGTGCTGCAGCGGCAGCATATAGGACTTTTGCAGCCACTCAGACTTTTATAGGTTATAATGCTAAGGTGATCCTTTTATTTATATCTTTTTTTTCTATGAAAAATTTGTAACAGCAGACCATGTTGAGTGGCGCCGGGGCGTCGTATAGGGTACTGTGCGCCGCGCGTTGCCGGTGCTCGCGGGTCGCCAATTGGATTAGGGGCCGCCGCGTTCAGAAACCATCTGGACTGAAATAATGGGGGGATACAAATATTATGGGGTCCAAAAAAAGATCAGAATGGTAATTGGAGTCCATGGAGACCCCATGATATTTCTACCCCGGGGTACAAATATTATGGTGTCCCTATACGACCGTCCCCATCCTTTTGGGACCCCATAATATTTGTACCCCCCACTCGAGTCCATTTGGTTTCTGAGCGGCCCCATAGGATACGGTACTCTGCTTGCTGGTCGCGAATTGGGTTAGGTCGGTATTATGTGCGCGATAAAGACAGACGGACACTGTTGGCGCCGCGGGGTCCGGGCCGGCGGCGTGCCGGGGGGCGGCCGCGGAGCAGGCGCAAAGCACCCCACCAGGCTGGAGGCTGTTTTTCCTTCTTGTTTACGACGCCGATGGATCGCAACGAAATGAGCCCTAGCGCAGCGGCGGCAGCCACTTGCCTTGAACCTGATCAGACCCCTTGTGCGTGCTGTGTGTGTGTGTGTGTGTGTGTGTGTGTGTGTGTGTATGTGTGTGTGTGTGTGTGTGTGACCACGCTATTGTGTGCCGCAGCCACATGGAGAAAGACCTTTTGCACTGCAACCCATCAACAGTTTACTTTTAAGGCCTGTAAAAATATTTTCGATACATTTATAATTTTATATCGGGACAGTGAGGCACTGTGGAATTTTTTTTTATTTTTGCCCTCCGATCAGAAATCTTTTTTTTTTTTTTTTTTTTTTTTTGCCGTCTGTCTGGCACCCTTATCAAAATGAAAAATAAAATATATCTCTGACCGTATTGGCGGTGCCTCCCTCACCTGCGTCGCAACGCTGACAAAATCGTGCGCGCCGCGCGCGTTAGCATATGCCATTCATGGTGCGAATTCCGTGGAGCGGGCTGCGCCGGGCTGCGCGGGGTGTGCTGCTTGCTGGCGAAGACTGTTATTAGTAATTGGAGGTGCTTGCCTGCCTCAACCAACTAGGAAGACATGCGTCTCACAGCAGGACTCGTGTGTGGACTCAAGTCGCAGAGAGAGGGGAGGGGGAAGTCCTGGGGCCGCCAAGAGCAGGGCAGCCTGAGCAGCCCAGCGGGAGTGATCCTGTATGTGGAGCAGGATCAAGCCCGGCTCGGCTCGGCTCGGCTCGGCTCGGACCGTAACGCGACGTTTGGCGGCAGGCCGGCAGTTCCACACGACGCCCGAGTGGAGAACAATAATTAACAGAAAATTTTGGCGTCTCGCCAGTCGTGGAACACACGACACGGGGGAATACGGCGCCTCACGTTGGGGAATCAGATCAGATCGCGCTCGGGCCGCGGGGACCGCGGGGACTATGGGGCCGTTCACAAACCACGAGAACTTTGAGGGGGGTACAAATATCATGGGGCCCAAAAAAAGATCAGGACGGTCATTGGAGTCGATTGGAGTCCATAGGGACACCATGGTATTTCTACCCCGGGGTACAAATATCATGGTGTCCCTATACGACCGTCTCCATCGATTTGGTACCCCATAATTTTTGTACCCCCCCCCCTCCTCCTCCTGCTAAAGTCGACTTGGTATCTGAACGGGCCCATGGCGGTGTAGTGGAGTACGGCTGCACCGCTGGTTAAAAAAAAAATATTCTGTATAATTGTTAGTCCGGAGGACATCATTATAAGCATTATCATGAAGCTGACTAAAAAGATCGCCTGGAGCGTCATGTAGCAGCCGCAGTATTTGACAGTCTAAAATCTACGACGGGGATTGGACTTTGCGATGATCTTAATAACGTTAATTTGAATAGCATTCGCTCGTGCGTGGCGATCCTCCTCCATGGCGACGACTCGTTCGCGCGCGGCACAGAGGCGACCATAAAAATAATTTCCGACTAACCCGTGTGTGGTGGCCGCGTTACTCGTATGAGGTGGACACTCCGCGATTGGTTCAAAAGTCGTAGTAGAAAAACAAGAGAGTTCTCGACAAGGCCATTAAAAAATTGGGTTCCAGCAGAAAGAAAGAGTAAAAATCAGGCTTGGTTTTTTATTATGATCAATCAGCACGGCGCAAGCGCCCAGCTCAGCAAGTTTTCTTCTTTTTTTTTCCTTTTGCCACACGTGATTTATTTCACTACTTTTTGTTGAGTCTGTTGTCTAGTTTATCTGTAATATCTGTCGCTTCTCGCGTGAAACGCGTCGGAAATAGAGAAATCATTTAAGTAGTGTCACTCGTCCGATGGCCAGCCATAGGACGAGATAGAACATCGTTTTTTTTTATCTTTCCTTTTCTTAGCAGTACGGAAAATAGTTTTATGGTTTGACTGAAAATCTGGTGAATACATTTTTTTAAGAGCGTTCGTTTCACACACTTGAACAAAAAAATATCCGGTATTTGCGCGCGATCGGTGTGCAGTCTTTTGCGGCCGGCTTGTGCTCGCGCGAGCACAGGACATTGAGGGCACTTGCTCTCTGTTGCATAACTCCTGTCCTGCTCCGCTGTCCCAAGCTGCTCCCGCTGCCGCTGCTGCTGCTGCTCCCGCTGCTGCCGCCACCGCTTCGACCGTTCCGATTTGGACCGAGTGGAGAAGGCAAAGGAGAAGGGGGGAGGGGCCTCCCCCCCACCCGCCCCTGCTTTTGGCTGTGCCGGGGACCTTAATGCAGGGCAGGGTCAAAGGCGCCAGTCACACACCAACTGCTGCGTGGCGCAACGCTCCTGCTGCCTATACATCATTAGCACCCGACTGTTCAATAGGTGTTTTAGTCTGTTTTCTCTGTGGTAATTTCTGTATAAATACTCACCATACTTACAATTTTATACCTAACAACAAAATAAGCAACTAAACTGTCATTAGCTTGTTTCTTTCTTTTTCTTTTTTCATTGTGGTGGTGGTTTCCGTTTAATGGGCGTCCCAGTTATATTAAGCCAGCTTAGGTTGCTTCCAAAAAAAAGTTAGGTGATTGAGGTAAAAACGCAAGAGAAAACATGAGCAAGAGTGTGGATGTACCGTGTATATGGAGAGTGGAGTGGGCCGAAATGTATTCATCATTCATGAGTATAATCGTGTGCTAGCGGGGGATAGAGCTTAGTTGATTGGGACCACACTGACGCCCGTCCGTGTGTGGGAGTAGCGTAACGTGTGTGTTCCAGCAGATGAATCAAATTTGCTTGCGAATCCACACGAAAAATACCATAACAACCGTCCTCTTCACTCTCCATATCGCTTCGTTCTCTCCTTGCGCGCGTATCTTTCTTCAATTCGCATACTGTAATTACTCCCCCCCCCTTCTCCCCTCAAGAATAAGAACAGAGCACGATGATGATGATAGCCGTCCGCATGAACGCGCGTTGTGTGGGGGTGGGTGGAGAGGGAGTGGGGGGT
>NW_026267133.1:3655955-3658258 GCF_000697945.3 Frankliniella occidentalis | reverse complement strand
CCGGGAGTCATTCAGCTCGTAACGTCGCTCGTAGTCCCTCCAACGTTCATCACTAGGGCTGGGGCCCCTGCTGCTTGCGCGGTATGACGAATAGGACGAATCGTTAGACCGCTCGTGCTGCCTTCTACGGTAGTCAGTGGAGCCGGACCGTCGCTCGTAGTCACTCCTACGTTCATGAGTAGGGCTGGGGCCCCTGCTCGCGCGGCGGTACGGCCGGTCGTAAGGTCGCCCACGGTCCTCCTCGGGGCTAGAGGCCCTCCACTGGCCACGAGGCCTTCGTGACATTGTCTGAAACAAAATTTGAACATTACGGTGGGGCCGGACCATGACCAGTCCTTGGCAGGCAGCAGCCGGCGCCGAGCCCCTGGAGAGGTAGGCCAGCCCGCCGCGCACCCATGGCCGACGGGCCTGCATGCATGGCGGTCGCACCACCAGCGCCCTCCGGAGGTGCCCACCTGAACTGTCAGCTCGCTACTAAACAGCTGTCTTATCTAGTAGACTAGAAGTGCTCGCGGAGCACCTGTCTACGTACCTTGTGCCAATCCAACGACACAACGGCATGGGGGTTTGCCTACTCGCTCCACCCGTATGGCACCTGGCCCCCTAGGTATGCAATCCCACCCCACCACACCCCAGCGGTGACCTTCGGCCTAACCAAGAAAACACTTCTGGGTCGCCAGAGGCGCGGCGCGACACGTTCTCTCTGGCCCTCTACTGCCGTGCCTCGGCCAAAATTTCGTGGCCCTCAGCTTCCAAGAATCCCCCCCTCTCCGCCCGCCCGTCTTTTACGGCAGTCGCCTGCGAATGCAAACCGCCCGTGCCCGCTGAGCTTAGAGTCCTACAGGACTCTAGCTGAGTTGAGTAGGCAACACAATCGTCCGGGATCTTCATGTCCTCCTCCCGGCAGTGGCTGACGAGCGGGGGGCTGTCGGTGCATGTGCCTTACACACAGGCCAAATGCCTGAAGGGGCCCGGATTGATTCCTTTCAACCCCCCCCCCCCCCGGCCAGTCCGGCCCTGCGCCCCGCGTGCCCTGGCTGGCACGCTGATAGCAGCCTGCTCGTGCATGCCTTACATTGCCCCGTCTCCACGCCCTTTTGCCTACCTGAGGAGACACTTCCGGATCGCCACAGGCGCTGGGGCGCGCTACCGCCAGGCCTCAGCCGTACCACGGTGGAGAGACTCTCTCTCCACCGTGAGCCGTACTTTCGTAGCCTCGTGACCCCCCCCCCTTCCCCCTTCCCCCGTGCGAGAATTAATTACACATTTCGGTGGTGGCAAATAGAGATCGGCCCACCTAAACCCGTGTAACCGGGGGGTACGGCCTCATTCACAAACTTATCAGGACAGCGCTGCGTACATCACGTGACCCCCCCCCCTTCCCCTAACACACTCCGATGCGTTATGCCGTCTGTTACCTAAACAAAGACGGACGTACAGCGTGGAGGTGGGTGAGAGAGAGACAGACACTCCCTCCCCTCCTGACCTGTGGAAAAAGCGGGGGGGGGGGCATAAGCCACTCAACCTGAGCGCGCGAAAAATAAACGAGCAGTAGAAGCAGCCAAGAGGCAACAAAAAAATAAAAACTCAGAAAATAAGAGGGGGGGGGATAAGGGAGGGAAAAGGGACGGCAGCGAAATAGATGGGGTATACGGTCGGACAGGAGCCGGTATGTAGTTTGCGTGGGAGGGAGAGGGGGGAGGGGTGGGTGGCTCGTGCCGCAGCGCCATCAGATATGAAAGGGTAGCAAGAGAGGCGGCGGAGGGGCGAGGCTCGCGCTGTTGTCCTCTTGTTGTGTTCAGCACCGAGAGGCATCTTCTGTCTGCTGTTCTTCCTGAGACTTAGACTTGAATTATAGCTTCGTATATGGATTTTTCAACCTTTCTTTGTTTTAGAATTGGGCCGAACCGCGAAGGTTCAAGTATAAGCACCAATAATATCAAAAGTGCGTCGTGATGTTATAACTGTAAACAACAACCATCCAGGTCATAGTGCGGACTGACTTTAGTCACTCACTTTGAGTTTCTGAAGAAAAGTCAAGTTTTCGCGCTGCACCTCTTTTTCTTTTTCCCTTTTTTTTTTTGTATGTATTATTCAAATCTGGACCCATTCATCACCCGAATGAACGTGGCGCCGGGCGGCAGATGCTACCCATCAAAAAGAAATTGGTGGGCAAAACAAACAGAGAGGATCGGTAGTAAAAAATAACGAAAAGAAAAAAAAAGGCAGCTGGCAGAGCGGATAGTAGTGTGTGAGTCACTCCGCAGGGTCTTCCCTCAGGCGCCCTCCCCTTTCTTCCCCCC
>NW_026267133.1:3652372-3655672 GCF_000697945.3 Frankliniella occidentalis | reverse complement strand
GGCGGGAGGCGCCGTTTAGCACCACTTACCCTCGCCCTTAATGAAATGGGATCAGACTGGTTGACTGGTGTGGTCAAGTCACGTCCTACCACGTGCAAAGAGGGGGAGCTAGTAGGGTGGGCGGGCGAAGAGCAGAAGTCGACGCAGGGGAGAGTATGTCAAGGTAGTGAAAAGTAAAATGTTCTAAGGTACATATAGGGTGGAAGCCTGGAAAGTTTCCGGAAAATTTCCGGGGTCTTGGAAATAACATAAAAGAAACTTTTCAGTTTTTCAAATTTTCCGGAAAATTTCCAGAATTTTTTTGGTAACTTTCCAGGGCTTTCAACTCTAATGGTATGCCTCTCTAGTAATTTACAGATAATGAAATTTGATGTATTAATTGAGAGAGCCCTGTTACTTATTGGCAGTGAGTTTCAAAGCCTCCCCGGCTATCATTGTGCCGCCCAGACCGAGGTAGGTAAAACTAGGCCCCAAATTAAAGCCCCCTGCAGACCCGGCCGACGGGCGAGCGTCGGGTCGGGGTCGGCCGTCGGCTCCTTAACGGACAGGGGTCACGCAGGAAAACAGACGACGCACGGAACAGAGCCCCTCTGCGGCGCGCGGGCGCTATCCGTCCCCACCCTGTAAAATATACTTTGCACTAGTTCCCTCACCAAAAATCTGGATGGCATTTGCTCACCCGTTCGAGAAGTCGTACGATTTGTATCTTACTCTCTTCACCTCTTCAATTTTGCGTGTCTTAACGAGAGGTATTCTGTGCGTACTCAATAACGTTGCATTTTGGCGCACCCTCATTTTTATTCCAGTGACGTCTCGTACATTTATCATGATCACGGATACACTTTGTGTACTGACAACTCGGCGGTTCTAGATAATAGCTCCGTGAAAAACGTACTCCCATTTTATGAAAAACGTACCTCCCTGCGTGAGAAATAAACCCCACTTGGTCAAAATGTACCCTACCCTCTTCTTGTGAAAAACGGACACTTCTCCGTGAGAAAAGAACTCCCTCAGGATCAAAAGTACCCCCTTTTTGTAAAAAACGTACCTCACTCCCTGAAAAAAGTTATCCCACTCGGTTAAAAACGTACCCCCACTCTAAGTAACCTGCCACCTTGAGAGGCCCTGCGCGGAATGCGGCCCGTGACACGCACGCCGCAATCACGCGGCGGCGGTGCGTCGCGGCGGGAAGTTCAAACACGCGCTGAGGACGCGGAGGAGAGGAGGAGGAGAGCAAGGTGCTGCACAGCCCCGCCGCCGTGTTGCTCACGCGACCAGGCTGCAGGGGGACTGCCCCATCCTCATGTGCCGGGGGTAATTAGGATTAATTAGAATATCTCGCCTCGCATGCGAACCGCCTGACTGAAATGTGACCCTCTCGCCTCATCCCTTTTGAATGGTTCCTGTGCTCAAAAATAAGCTGTGACCGCAATGGGCGAGAGGGCACGGCGCGCCACCCCCTTTGCCCGCAAAATACACCGAAAAAACTTTTGCCCGCAGTTTTATGTACTGGGCTGGGCCCTAAACCATTGAGAACAACGTCCTCATGTGTTTCAGGGAAACTTTTGTCATAGATACTTTGTTTTCTTTTCATTTTTTTTTTTTTTTCATTTTTTGCAATATATGTTAAGTGTATTTTTGTAGCTGTTACCCTTCAGCAACACTTTGCGAAACCATTTGGTACTGTTAAATTGTATGGGACCTGGGACCTACCTCTCCCCGAGCCGCGCAGAGAGAGAGAGAGAGTGAGAGAGAGAGAGAGAGAGAGAGAGAGAGAGAGAGAGCACTCCCCGTGGGTCCGGTGCCCCTGCCGGTGACCTTCCGCCCCGCTCCCATAGCGGCCTGTGCTGCGCTGTGCTGCGCCAGGCTGCGGCTGCCGTGCATATACAGTTTTAAAGCTGCCGCGCTCATGCAGGAAGCGGCAGCAGCGGCGGCCGAGTCGTGATCATTATCGATAGGTATCGATACGTCAATCACCATACGGTCAGCAGCAGCAGCGGCGGCAGCCTGGTGTGTGTTATTGATTATTAATTATTAGTTTTAGCAGACGTGTCGGTCGGTGCGGTGGCCCCCGCCGCGCGTCTCCTACTGACGAAAAAGGGGCTGACGGCCGTCCGGCCGTGTCGTGTGTGCGGGAGAGAGAGAGAGAGAGAGAGAGAGAGAGAGAGAGATGGGCAGAGTGAGTGAGTGAGTGAGTGAGTGAGTGAGTGAGTGAGTGAGTGAGTGAGCGAGCGAGCGACTGGTCGGGAGTGAGAGACAGAGGGGAGGAGAGGAGAGAGGGGAGGAGAGAGGGGAGGAGAGAGGGGTGAAGAGAAAGAAAGGCAGAGGTGGACAGTCTGAGAGAGGTGAGACATGCCTCTCACACCCTCCCTGCCGGTCTCACGCGCTGGCGCACAGGCGTGACTCTGTCCCGCGGCGCTGAGCACACAGCCGGGGGGTTGCGCATCCCCAGGTGACGTGCGAGGGTGGGGGTAAACACCGGCACGTGCGAGTGATACGGCGCGCGCACGCACCAGGCCTCCGCCCGCGGCGCGCGGCAGCTGTCGGCAGGGTACAACACGCTCATTAACAACAAAAAGCTTTTTGAACCGCCCCGCCCCCGCAACTGAGCATCGCGCGCAGCGGCGCGCAGCGAGCGGTCAAGCAGTGGAAAAAATCGGGTTGGGAGCCCTGGAAAATCTCCGGAAAATTTCTTTAATTGATCTGAAAAGAAGGGAAAAAAGTAACAGAGCTTAGGATATTTTTCGTGTATTTTTTTTGTTTTGTTTTCGGAAATTGTCCGATTTTCGAAAATTTTCCCGTAACTTTCCAGTCTTTCCAACCCTGAAAAAATGAGATGCAGTCAAAGTCTCTCGTGATTTAAAAGACAAAAATAGTCGTTTCATTTCGTGTTGTCCTTGGTGATCATGATATACACCCAGAAAATCGCGGTTTTTTGAATGAGGAAAAGTTTGACCAGTTTGACTCGCTAACGCAATTAATTTATTTTCAGTTAAAAGAAACTTTTTAATCCTGATCAGCTTTTCGTTAATTTTCTAGTGCAACCAGTAATTGATCCGATGGCGTACGGAAGACATCGAGCAGTTGCGCATACATACTATTGTGTTTTCTTTTCGTCGCTCACCTTACCCGGGGGAACCTGTACGTGCGGTCGTCACAAAGTCCTGGACGTGACGTAGGGATCAGGTATTGATTCCCCAAAGTGGCTTTGCTCGACGGTGTTTGTGTGTGTGTGTGTGTGTGTGTGTGTGTGTGTGCGCGCGCGCGCGCACGGAGCGGGCGCGGTGTAGGGTGTCACCG
>NW_026267133.1:3651580-3652322 GCF_000697945.3 Frankliniella occidentalis | reverse complement strand
CCCCCCGACCTACCCTCCCCATCCCACCACCTCTACGACCCAACCATACTACCACGACCGACCGTTTCCTTCCTTCTCTCGCCGTTACCGCGCACCATCGCCGCATAGCAAAATTATTAGCATCGCTACCTTCAAAATCTGAAAATATTGCACTACTTCTATTAGACATAGTCCCCGACAGTCCCCAAGACTGTCTCTATTATTTATTTTTTTGGGCGGGTTTCCTGGTCAGACCAACATCATTGGTCTTAAGAAATAATTAAACCTACCATAATTGAAATCGATTGTTCCGGTTTCGCAGCGCTGCTGCTGTGATCCTGCTTCAACACATGTGACGCCTCGGATTGACTCCAGCTGATATGTATGGCGCGCTGACTGATAAGGATCAAAGCATCTGCACCCCTCTTTCCTCTTTTCCCCATCTCTGTCTGCCCCCCCCCCCCCTCCCCTTCTCTCAAATTAATTACAAGTAATAGATAAAATCCTCCTACTCGGCTCCGGGTCGCGTTTCCTCGTCACGACCGGTCACGACATCAGAATTCAAACAAAATGATAAATCTCTTACTCCATGCACTATTCGTCAATGGCGTGTGTGCCTCTGTCCCTCGCGCGACCCTCTGCAGGCGTTAAACTTCCACATTGTGCCCGGAGAACACAACACATCCTTGGTGGGTCCACTCGCTCGGGCGGCCCGCAGCACTTCGGGCTGCTCCGTGGCCGTCCGTTCGGTTCGCTCAAGGCG
>NW_026267133.1:3649624-3650352 GCF_000697945.3 Frankliniella occidentalis | reverse complement strand
GTGTGCAGCACACTGCTCTGGTGCGCTTCGGGCGGGGTTTTTCGAACCCAGTCCTTCACCGGTCTGGATGGAAATGCAAATGGAGAGAGGAATGCTATTCCCCGCGCCGTGGCCCGGCTCCGCTCCGCTCGGCTCTGCTCTGCTCGGCTCGGTTGCGCCCGGAGCGGCGTCGAGTGTTCGCGGCCGTTCAATTGCGCACGGGACAACAGCAATGGGAAATTATTATTATTCCATTCTGTAAAGGTTACAAGAAAAGAAACAGTTGCATTATGATGAGAATAATCGGACTAAACTTTAAAGACAAAAACTTGTTCACACCACTGAATTGTAACCCACGTATAAAGTGTACGACAACTAGGGGAAAATGTCATCCTGCAAGTATTGCGTTTGTAAAATCGTCAAATATAACGCGGGAAAAATTTACGTCGAATTTGTGGACTCAAAAAAATATCAATCAAAACTATTATAGAGCGCAGCCACCTCATTCAAAAGTTTTTACAGCGTTAAAAAAAATATCCTGTTTACATTTATATCTTGTTGCTGTTCCTTGGTGCTCATATACAGCGTATCGCTGTTGCCGTGTTCTGAATCAAAGTCTACGTGTGAAAAATGTGTCTCTGTCCCCCGCCTGTATAGCTTTGGAGCGTGGGAGAGACGGAAACGTGTTGATCACATCCGCACGCGAACGGTTTTGGTCCAGGTGTCCCCGCGCCGCCCCTTCGCCCCCC
>NW_026267133.1:3646991-3649302 GCF_000697945.3 Frankliniella occidentalis | reverse complement strand
GGGGGGGGGGAGGGGGCGGTATTGGCTCGGCGTGTATCGCGGCTTAAATGTTTCGTACAGGAGGTCGGCCTATGGCCCAGATTTTTCCGGAGTATTCGTTATTCAAGCATGTAAAATAGGCCGCAAGTGGCGCAGTTTGGTCCTGTGTGATGGAAAACAAAAAGGTGTAACGATAGATTTCGTTTACTGGAAAAACAAGTGTTGTGTACGCAACGTTCCTCGACGTGTTTTCGGGAAAACACGTTTCTTGATGCGATCCACTCCAAGTAACAGATATTGTAGCGTTACAGCAGCGAGAATGCACCTGGAAACGTGTTCTGCCGAGAACACGTTAAGAAACGTTGTGTGCGCAACACTTGGTTTTGCAGTGTTCAGACGGTTTAGCGCACTGCAAAACATGCGTCATTTGAAGTTTTATTGGACTCTGTTTGTCTTTAATTTGACCCGTAGCTCATCTTTCTTCTTCCAAATTATTAAAAGTTTTTCCTTAAAAAAAAAAAAAGAAACTTTGTAAACATTAGACGCATATTGTTTGTTACCATTATGTGTGTGGCGGGTACGTAAGGTGGGTCGGGGGCCCTTCACTCGAACAAATCAATATACTCCCTTAGAAAAAATCGCGGAAAAATCAGTAAGAGATCATTAAAATAATCACGAAAAAATTACCAAAAGGTCACAAAAAACAACGAAAAGTCACAAAAATCACCGAAGAGACACAAAAAAAAATAAAAAAAATAAGAAAAACAGAAAGATCTCTGTACGCTAGAATTTATAGTGAAGGACCCCTCGACGGATAGTACGTACACGGTCGGTACGTACACTGCGGGTACGCGGCCGCTGCGGCGGCTTGCCCGTCCGCTGCGCCTTTTAATAATTCCGTTAACGACTTCCATATCGACTACAAAACAATCTCTGGTCGATAAGGCGGAGCGGAGGCGGTGGAGTCGCCCTACGGCAAGGCCGCCGACGCCGCGCCGCCGACGCCGCCGCCGCGGCGGTCGTGACGACACAAGGTTAAGAACGTTACGCACAATCTTTTAATTTCGATTCTGCCAAACTTTTTCGAGATAAGGCCCCTCCTCCTCCTCGACATGGCGCCGATGTGGCGGGGCCAAAGCGGGGCCATTCGCGTCGACCAAGAGCGCCGGCGGGGCGGAGTCATGAGCTTCACGTACATAATGTAGTAGCTTCCAGGGTGGGAGAAAATTACTGTATTTAAAAAATAAAATTAGGAATTGCTGACCGATAACGGGCTGAGATGGGCGCGAAGTAAAATTATTGTCTACACCTACTTCCATACTTCTTTTGTGTCAGTGGACGACGTTGAACCGATATAATTAAGACGTGTTATTTCGAAAAATGAGAAAATGAGGAATTGTCTTTTAGTTACCGATGAGACGGCATTTCCCAGTCTCATAGACGTATTTTTCTTTCAAAAAAGCTGCTATAAATCTTTAAATTACGGACCATTTTAAATATGCTCTACACATAAAGATGGCGGTGCTCGTTGATCGTTGGGGGCGATCGCGACGGCGGTACGGAACGAGCGCGCGGACGAGTTTTTGTTGCGTAAATTGAATTCAGTTTTGACGCGCTGAACCGCTCAACTGGTTCCCCCCAATAAACTGCGCCTTGCCTGACGCAACCCGCTGTGCTCGCTCCTGACGCACAGGAATTAATTAAAAGTGTGTGACATCCGAACACTTTCAAGTGCATGCCAAAATGTCACTCACCAAAAGATGTGTGACGTTTGTGTCATGCATAGAAAGTTGTGTGACAGCCATGGTATTCACAGAAAAATGAGGTACTCATTGCAGTAAAATAAGGTGTTCACTTGTCACACACAGAAGAGTGTGTGACATGGATGCTCACTTTTACATTTACTCAACTTCTTTTGTCCTCTGGCATGTATTTTGGCACTCACCTTTGCTCAACCTCATACTTGTAGAGTACGGGCAACATTATTTTGTTGAAAAATGCAATTGTATAAAATTTTAACGCCCTAAAATTTGTGCGTGTGCTGTGTGTCCGTTCCTTTACGTGGTCTTCTTGTGTGTTGGGAGGGGGTCATAGGGCAGAGGTCCGCCCCGTATCACCTCGACGCCCGTCGTAAAAGAGTGCGTGTGCGCTCTTTACTAGAGACGCACGCGAGGAGAGTCTCGCGTGCGTGTGCGCCGAGCGCGTCGCGGCGGCGGAGGCGACGGCCTGGTCAGTACATCACACTAATGACCCACAATCAGTGTCGCGAAAGGCAGAGAGAGGCGCGTGCCCAGTACCCTGCCAAATACTTTTAGTAACGTTTTATCTCTTT
>NW_026267133.1:3645880-3646941 GCF_000697945.3 Frankliniella occidentalis | reverse complement strand
CACACACACACACACACACACACACACACACACACATCATCCCCGCGCGCCACGCCAGCAGCATATGGCAATTTTGATCGTCTGTGTCTCTCTTTAACGCGTGAGGCAGGAAGGAAGGAAGGGCCAATCTGGCCTGTCGATCTGGAGCTGCCGCTCGAGTGGCCTGCCCCCCCCCCCCTCACCCTCTCTCTCTCTACCTCCGGCTCTTCCCCGTCCCCCTTCGCACCTTGCAGTGGCGCCCACGTCCAAGGAGGTGAGATTCTTATTGATTTCATCGCTTGCTATTTATCATCAAAGCGTTTGCAGCTGTTCTCGATCGCGTTGCCGCACTGCTGCCTACAACCTCTGCGCGATCGACACTGCCGCAAACTGTAGCAATATCCTCGATAAAGTTCTCTATAAAATGTGTTCTTCTAATGATCAGCTGCATTCGTGTTATGATAAGTTACGGAGCCCTGGGACCTGGGAAGGTTTATTAAATTTCCCACAACTACCTTCGTGCAGACAAATTTGTATCTGATGAAGATGTGCTCAAAGACACATCTAACCTAGGTACCAAAATTGACTCTCCCCATTTAGAGTGCATCAGAGAGGGTGCGTTGCACAGTCCTATAGAAAAGAGAGGGATAGACGTATGGTTTCAGCAGAATCTTCTGGACCTATAAGCTTCTGAATATTGTATCCGACAGATGTTAGTCGTAAAGTGGTTACATTATTGTTTGTTTTTGACCCGGCCTGGGGGTCGCGGGAAATACAGGGTGGTACTTTGGGCCCGGCTCTTGCTCCCCGTCTAACAACACTTTCACGGCGACGTGCGCCCGACGTTTGCCTTTGTGTCTCTCTCTCGATGTGTTTTCTTCTCAAGGACGTTTGAAATGGAGGCGATGGCTGCTAGGCGATAGCCGCTTGCTGCCCGCTCAGCACCTGTGAAGGTGACCCCGCACGCCGCCGCCGAGCGCGGGCAGCGCCATACGACTACGCAGAGTACGTCGTGAGCGCGAGCGCAGAGCATTTCTTTTCGACGCGAGTTCGAATCCCGTCTGAGGCGATTTATTTTTGTC
>NW_026267133.1:3644490-3645830 GCF_000697945.3 Frankliniella occidentalis | reverse complement strand
CTCCCCCTCCCGCTCTCAGGCACTCGCCCCCCGGCACTGTCTGATTGTCCCGTACCGAGAGCAGCCCAGGCCTGTTTCCTTATTTGGTGCCAGACGGGCTTCTCTCGGCCGGGCAACGGTGGGTGGCGAAGACGGCTCCCCGCCGAGCGGCTTGTCTTCGAATCGTCTATTTAACTGACCTCCCCCTCCCGCCCCCTCCTCCGGCTCTCTCTCTCTCTCTCTCTCTCTCTCTCTCTCTCTCTCTCTCCCTCTCTCTCTCTCTCTCTCTCACGCAAAATGCGCAATGCGCAAAATTTCTCCATGGAGATATTGCATAATCACGAGTAATGCATAATCGTTAACTGCTTTCCGCATTACCCGGCGCACATTATCTTAACTCAGATGTTTCACTGCGATACTGCCTAAATACGAAAAAGAGGGAGAAATAACACATCAAAGAAAAAAAAGAGTGTGTGGAAGTAAGTCGTCAACGATTTTATGCATTCGAAATAAGGGTAATATAATTTCCAGGGCCATTGCGACGGGCGCGTATATCTCTACCCTGAAGTTGATTTGCGCTATTTGTATTATTTATATCTGCGCAAAATAAACAAAAGAACGTCGTATGTCTGTGTGTGAGAGAGAGGGAGGAGGGGAGGGGGGGTAGGGGAGCTTCGCCCAAGGTCTGTCATATAAGTATCCGTAAGGTGGTCCGGGTCCCTTTTATCGCTCTCCTATACAAGCCTTGCCGACGGACGGACGGACGGACACGCCGGGTTTGTCTTAAAATTAAAATAGCCGTGCAAGTCAGCACACCCGGAAGGTCTTTACATTTACTCTGGGGGAAAAATATGCTCATGCCCTTTTTTTAAAAACGCTTGTTTTTAAACTCGTCCCGTACTTTAAATTTTTACGTAGCACTCCCCTTCAATTTGACAATGTTCGAAAGCGTTTTAAAAAATTTTTAGAGCAGTAAGAGAAGGTGACTTTTCCTTTTGGTAGAGCCAGTCATAGTCTGAGTCTAAAAGAAGGAAAGAATGTAGTAAAAGTAACGACTGTGTTTCTGGGAGAACAACGTAAACTAAACTATAGAACAACATTTAAACGTCTGACTAAATAATTACCACCTTAATAAGAGGAGACTACTAGTCGTTGCCCGCTCTGCTGCTGCGCGGCGGCTGGGCTTGGTGAGGCCCGCCCGCGGAGCGCCGTGCGGGTAGGCCACCATGGAGCACGGGCGCACGGGTGCGGGCGGGCTGCCTACACAGAGCGCCCCACGGCGCTCCGCTCACACCCAGGCCACCACCGCCTCGCAACTTCTCTCTCTCTCTCTCTCTCTCTCTCTCTCTCTCTCTCTCTCT
>NW_026267133.1:3641202-3644404 GCF_000697945.3 Frankliniella occidentalis | reverse complement strand
TCTATTTTTCCGCGTCTGCTCCGTCTCTCCCTTCTCTCTCTCTCTCTCTCTCTCCCTTCTCTCTCTCTCTCTCTCTCTCCCTTCTCTCTCTCTCTCTCCCTCTCTCCCCCCTCTCTCTCCCTCTCTCTCTCGAGAGGGATCCCTCTCCCCCCTCTCTCTCTCTGTCTCTCTCTCTCTCTTAGGCAGACAGACAGACACACGTCCAGACACGGTGGGACGCGGGGCGCTCCGCGCGATTCGATCAATAAGAAAAATTCCACGCATTCATTGTTATCCAGGCTCCGCCCCGCTGCGCTCCCCGGGTCCCCGCCAAGGTCGTCGCGCGGGGCGCCATGCCGGCCGAGGAGCAGAGCGCCATTCGCGAGATTAGCGAACAAGTGACTTCAGGACAGAGGGAGAGAAAAGAGAGGGAGAGGGAGAGAGAGAGAGAGAGAGAGAGAGAGAGAGAGAGAGAGAGAGACGCGTAAGCCCTCCAACGGCAGCGAGTCACACCTCGCGCCCCGGACCAAACGGACTGGTTCGAATGGGATCAGGTCGTCTCGTCGCGTCGCCATCCGGCCGGCGGTGGCCTCAGCAGTGCCAAGCGCGGTGCCTCCGCCCCGAAAAAGCTCCTCCGTCATTCGGGATTGGAACCCGCGACCTGCGCGTGCAGCGTGAGGCTCGAGTATGATTACGTTAGAGAGCATTTCAGCATGGCAAGCAGTGCTTTACACTACCAGCCAAGCCTCGGAAAATGTTTGAGGAGATCGTGTTGAACACTTGCGGAAATATCCAGCAACTAGAAACCACGCTAGAAACCCTCCGTCGTATAAGAGGGAAATGGTGAAGCACGGTGCACCAATACTACTATGAGTTTCGTCATTCCACGATAATAATCTGTCACGAAGAGTTCGGAATTGAAATTAACGAGTTCTGTTCGTATGCGATTTATAAAAGAAACTATTCGTTTCATCAGGATTTAATAGTGTCAATTGGCCAGGATGTTAGAATGTTTGTTTCAAATATTCTTGTGTCCAGGATCGTTCTTCTAGGACAACAGCCAAGTTACAAACTGTTCGTCATTTTACGAATGTACTCGGTACATTATAATAACGAAGCGTTTGTGTAGAAAAATTAACAAGACATATTTCGTTGAAATGACGATATAACTTCCAACAATAATACTTGGGTTGTTGCATTCCTTTTAATACTTCACTGCTAAAGGCAAAGGTGCAAAAGGTGCAAAAGTTGATACTTAGCTGCTAGTTTACAAAGGCATGAAAACTCAAAATTTCTTTATCACCCCCGCAAGAGGTGTGACTAAGCTCCTCTTTGTTTTTCCAGTGTTTGTTTGCCGGTTTTGATGCCGGTTGCTTTGGTGCGATTGAACGACTATTTTATAGTGTTACTCGTTATTTATCCGTTTTGTTTTTTTCGCGCGGTAACTGCTTACTGCAAACGAGTACGCCGTCGTCGGTCGTAGGAAGTGTCCGCGTCTCGGCGACACACGGGGACGTGTAACGACGCTCTTGCACTCGTCCAAACGTTCGCTGGCAGGGAGTTCAGCAGGCGTTATTGTTATTCTAGTTTGCATACTTAAACCGGAATCCGCCGCGCAAGGTCACCGCCGATTTATGGTCACGTTATGCTCGATTATTGCCCTCGTTCTTTATTGCGAAATAATGTGACAACATCGTAATTCGGGTGTTGTAATGTTTTTTGTTTATTGAAATTTCATGTAAAATGATTTTTTGTATCGTGTCGTTTTTGGTGAGTTCAGATCCCCCTTTTGACGTCAGACTAAACTGTGAGGTAGTGGGAGGGAGGAGGGTGGAGAGTAGTCGCAGCAGCTCCTGCTGCCCCAGAGGTGCTTGCCAAGCGCACCCGCACGCAATTGCCCCCCCCCCCTCTCCCCGCTCTCTTTAAGATTTTTGCCCAATCATTATTATCTTATACTCTTAATTTTTAAAATCTTTTCACCTTCTTTTTATTTTACTGCTGCTCCTGCAAGCTACCGGCTTCAGTTTCCTTCTCTCGTTTTTATTTTCGAGGCTGTGCCGACGAGAGGGGTTGCCGCATGCAACACCGCACCCCCCCCCCCCCCTCTCTCTCTCTCTCTCTCTCTCTCTCTCTCTCTCTCTCTCTCTCTCCTGCTCGCCGGTGCGTTTTGCATTCCACAAAGAGAGCAGCGCGAGGCGTTAAGTACAGATCCGCAGGCCTGGCGCTCATTAGACGACCAATAACGAGTCATGCGAAACGGAACCCGACACAATGAAACGGCTCAACGGCTAAAAGGCGCCGCTCATGGCAACAGCGTCAAGCTTCGCTTTCCCATTCCGCCTCCTGTGTTGCTCCGTATATATCGTTTTTAACAATGAGCAGTAAAAAGGCGAATTATTTTCATCATTATTTCCGCGACGCCGCGAGGACCGCGCAAAGCCGTTTATGTGACGGTTCTTTTTGCGCTATTCCGCGGCAAGGTTGTTTGGCCAACGTAAAAATAATTTGCATACATTATATTGGTTTTTGTTTTCGTCGTTTTCTGTCCGGATATGTAATGACGCGCGGGAAAGCCAAAACAGAACTCTGCGAATATGAAACGTTTCGTTAACTTTCTGTGTGTGTCTCCAAAGGTCGTACAAGCTGGGTGCGGATAGGACTCTTGCACTGCAGCACTAAAAGAGCAGACGAGCACGAGTTGATGTACTCCTTAATGAAATGCCCAGGCAAGCCAGGCCCGCCGGGGGTCGGGGCCGCCCGTGTCTGGCCTGGATCATAATCGTGCAGACCTCGTAAAACTTCCAAAACGCGTCGTCATTAGGGACACTCACTATTATCGTGAACGACATGCCGTTCCTCGCGGAGAGCAAGGGGCCTCGCCGCGAAACACCGCAGCAGCAGCGCGCACCACCAAAAAAGAAATTGCCAACGCCAAAATTATGTTGTAACTTTTTTTTTAAGATAGAGAAATTAGAGCGAGATAAACGTGTAAAAACGAGCCGCCCCTAGCGGACAGTCGGCGTCCGTGATTTTGCAGCAGTCTATATTTGTTTCCAGCGAGGTGTCCAGGGTGATTATTTGTTCTTGCCGCTCTTGCCGCTCGGCGGGGTCGGCGGGCTGGTGTCTGCTCGGGCCGACACTTCCAGGCGGGAGGCAGGTCTTATCCGGAGTAATTACATTAGCGAGCTCGTGGGGGCGGGGGTGGGCCACTGTGTTGGAGGGA
>NW_026267133.1:3634962-3635857 GCF_000697945.3 Frankliniella occidentalis | reverse complement strand
GCAGTGGGGAGGGAGGGAGGGAGGCGAGGTAGGTTTAGGGAAGTATACGGAGTAAAGAGCCCGTTCGGCCCCTGGCCCCGCAGCGGCAGCGCTGCCAAAGTCCAAGTCCTAATGACCTCACCAAAAAACAAGAACATGTAGCGAGGGGCTGTGCACCTTTCTCAAAGGTGTTGGAGCACCTTTAAGGCATTTTACAATTGAACAGCTTCTTTTCGGAATTCTTTCGTGACACCTGCGTGAAGAAGATGCTAAACAACTATGATTTTATTGCGCTTATGAAAACGATAAATTTGCGATGATAAGTAGTGATGACAACACTATTTTTGCCGTAGGTGCAAGTTGTCCGCTACACCCGAGGGGTACTTCACTACAAATTCAAAAGTACACTGTTTTGTTTTTGGTTTTGGTTGTTTGTTTTATTGTTCGCAATTTCTCCTTGATTTTTCTCTGAGTTTTTTTTTAAACGTTTCTTCTTAGTTTTCTTCCGAGCTTTTCTGAGTTCTTTTTTCTAATTTTTTGGAGGGTGTACGGTACGGTGCACCTTGATATGTATTTGCAATGAAGTACCCCTATCGGGTCTGCCCCCCTCTCCCAGCACGAGTAGTGCCTCCCGCCGGTGACCTGCACGCGGGGCGCGGGCGGCGGGCAGGATACGGAGCCGGCCCGATTGATTGTGTGGCCCGGCCAAGCCCGGCCGGCACTCGCAGTGACGCACTGCAGGTCCAGGCGGGGGGAGGTCCAGGTGGGTCCAGGTGGGTCCAGGGGTCCGCTCCGGCGGTGGCCTTGGGGCGGCTATGGGCGAGTGTGTGGAGCGCGAGTGCGGCCAGGCCAGAGCGCGGCCAGGCGAGCGGAAGGAAGGTTCAGCGAACGGACAGCGAGAGGGGGCGGGCTGCGG
>NW_026267133.1:3624372-3634912 GCF_000697945.3 Frankliniella occidentalis | reverse complement strand
GGGGCGGGGCCCGGCAAGGCCGCCAGGCTACAAGGAAGTGCGAGCGCACGGGGCAACTCGCGGGGCCGGTGGACCGGGCCGGGCCCCGTGGAGCCGGCGCGGGCCCACGGGCTCTGCCCCCGTGACATGGGCTGCCCCCTATGACATGGGCTGCCTCCATGACAGGGGCTGCCTCCATGACAGGGGCTGCCCCCAATGACAGGGGCTGCCCCCGTTTCATGCGGTTGCCCTGTTCAAAGGGCTGCCCCCATGAGCTGTCGCCGTGCCCGTGCCGTGGACTGTCCACGTCCACGTGCGATTGGGCTGTCTACGTGCCAAAGGGCTGCTTCCCCGTGTAGTGCTACCCCATGATTTGACCCCGTGCAGCCGGCAGTCACGGCGCTTAGGCCCGACCCCCCCGGAGAGTGCCCCGCCAGAGGTCCGCGCGGCTGCCCCGACAAGGGCTCGGGCCCGGACAAGGAAAGACCGGCCGGCGAACAGGGGCACACCACCGAGCCGCCCGGACCCGACCCCGGCCTGCCCTAACGCGGCCCTATAACCCGGTCGGGACTGTCGCTGTCGCTGCCCTGTGTCCTTGTGTGCTGCTGCAGATGTGGCAGGACTTCCAACGTAACCTAAGTTAGTTTTAGGAGAGGGGCCCTTCACTATAAATTCTAGCGTACAACGATTTTTCTGTTTTTCTAGATTTTTTCTGACTCTTAGTTGATTTTTTCTGATTTTTTATGACTTTTCGTTAAATTTTTTCTGATTTTTCTATGAATTTTTTGTGGTTTTTAAATGATTTTTTATGACTTTTAAGTGATGTTTTCTAAGGGTGTACACTGATTTTCTTGAGTGAAGGAAGGCCCCTTCGGTTTTTAGGTGACCTCAAGCTAAGCCTAAGCTGACGCCGTCCCCTGTCCTTGTGTGTTGCAGATGTGGCAGGACATCGAGAGCGTGCTGCTGGGGCAGCCCGCCGCCCCGCAGGCCGCGCCCGTCTGCGTGCCGGTGCCCGCCTCCCCGCCGGGGGCCCTGACGGCGGACTCGGTCGTGGACTCCGGCGCCATGGAGTGCCTGCCGCCGCCCCTGCCGCCGGCGCCCCCTTACCTGGTGCCGGACGGCGAGGACCCGCTCGCCTACCAAGCCGAGGAGTTTGTCGACCTGGACATGCTCATCAACTTCGCCACCGAGCAGGGTAGTTTTTACTCGCCACCACCGCCTCAGCAACAGCAGCAGCAGCAGCAGCAACAGCAGCAACAGCAGCAGCAGCAGATTAAAGACGAACAATACATGTACCAGGCCAGCATGGAGGCCAGCCCGAGCCCCCTGGACGAGCACATGGGCATGCTGAGGCTGGAGCCGTACCCGGGGCTGCAGGACGGCGGGCAGCAGGACGCCATGCACGACAGCCTCCAGGACGCCACGTACTGCGGCATGATGACTATCGTGCACACGGACATGGCCGACATGTCGTTCCAGGTGCACCAGGTGCACCAAGTGCCGCAGGTGGCGTACTGCCACGGGCAGATGTCACCGCCGGCCAGCCCAGACACCCTGCTGCCGCCGATGCAGACCCTGCACCACCCGCAGCAGCAGACACCGATGCAGGCGCCCATGTCCATCCTGGCCACGCACCTGCAGCTGCCGCCGCTGCAGTCGTGCGTCGCCAAGGTGATGACCCCGCCGTCGTCGCCCAACCTCGCTGACCTGCTGTCGTCGTCGGCGGCCTCGGCGCGGAAGACGACGCTGCTGCCGCCGCTGCTGCCGCCCATGGCACCGCCGCCGGCCGCGCTCCTTCCGGACGGCGCGGACGCGCCGGCGCCGACCCCCGCGCCGCGGGGCCGGGGGCGGAAGGCCTCGGGCGCGGGGGCGGCGCCGGGGGTGGCGCCCAAGCCCAAGGGGCGGCGCGCCGGCGGGCGCAAGAAGCTGAGCTCGCACACGTGCGGGCAGCCGGGCTGCGGCAAGACGTACACCAAGTCGTCGCACCTCAAGGCGCACCTCCGCACGCACACGGGTGAGAAGCCCTACCAGTGCGGCTGGAAGGGCTGCGGCTGGACCTTCGCGCGCTCCGACGAGCTGACCCGGCACTACCGCAAGCACACCGGCGACCGGCCCTTCCAGTGCCGGCTGTGCGACCGCTCCTTCTCCAGGTCGGACCACCTGGCGCTGCACATGAAGAGGCACACCAACGCGTGAGGACGCGCCCCGGGCCGCCCCCCGGGCCGCCCCCGGGCCGCCCCCGGGCCGCCCCCGGCGAACGCAAAAGACTTAAGTGCCATAGCGCCGCCTGCGCGGAAGTGGACCTCGACTGGGCGACCATCCCAGTGAAAAATCTGAAACTTTGACTCGCTCGTCGCGAGGAGTTGATCCACGGCTCGTGTTGCGCATTTTTCACTGGGGTGCCTTTCTTTTTAATCTTCCGCCCTTTGCGATTTAATGTTGTTTTTTTGTTTTTTTTTCAAGGAAGACTGTGATAAATGGAATTCGTAATTTGTACAATTTACGTAAATTAAAGGAAATAAATTGAACTTGGGGTTTCGATGCCCCAGTTCGCGGCGCCGTGCCCAGATCCATATTCCTTCCTAGTCGTTCACGTTGCTGTGTTGTATTTTTTTGCGGTTGTGAAAACTCGGACCGAACTGGGATAGTGGATGGTACTCGAGTAAGTTTCCGAATAAATGTATGTTTTATGTTCGTGTTGTTCAAACGAGTTTGATACAATCTGTAGGACTCGGTAGAACTACTTACGACGTAGTTAGTGTATGTAGTACAGATAGGTTCCCGTTCTGTCTTCTATATCACGTTGCCTCGGATCTGCACCATGCCTTCTTTGTTTTATAGTCCAAGTTTATGTGATTCAGTAACATGCATATTAAAGTGACTTAGAAAGAAAAAAAAACTGTAATGTTTTCGTTTGTGTACTCATATTTTCACCTCAGCAAATCAATTTCTGTGAAGTAGATTAATGACTTAAAACAAAAAAAAAATGTTGAGAATGGCAGCATGTCATTATTTATCGTCTCTCTACTAGTTAGTAGGAATTTAGGAAGTTACCACAATAAGTCAATACAAATGTTTACCTGTTTAGATTTTATTTAAAATTTTACATCGTCCAACTGTAACATATCTCTCTTACCCCGTCCTGTTAGTTCATACAGCATGACTTAGTTTTTATGAAATCCTATGTGAGGATATGTTAGTCTTTAATGTACCAGTGATCGTACCACGAGTGCCCTAGAGCGTGCCATATAGGCTCCGAGCCAGGCCCATCTACGTGTATCGTATATGTGTGACAGCGTTCCCAAACGTATGACTGAGGTGTAAGAATCATGGGTGACAAAAAAGTGGATGATGAAGAGAGTCTATATTGTGACACGTGCAGTATGTACTTTCTACACAAATCAAAATGCATATGTGATGATCTCAACCTGTGTTTTACATGTACTTTCATTGTAAGGGGTGAAGACAAAGCATGTTTACAAAGTATTTTACCTTATGTGTGATGCACAAGTCATATGCATAGCTCTGAAATAAAACTGAAGCAGCAGGGATGTTGCCATCATGATATAACTTTCACTTCTCCTACCCCAGTCCTATAAACACTGCCGTACTTCAGTCATTTATATGTTAACAAAAAGATTCTATTCTCATAGACAATCACTAAATTTATAGCCAAGTTTTTTTGAATTTTTTGAATACACTGTTTTCGCGCCCCTTACTACTTCTTTCCGGTGGTGCCCGCCCCCGCTCTTTCTGCTCCAGTCACCTCGCCCCGTGATATATAGCGGTGCTGGTTAATGTCCGCAGGTGGTGGTGGCCGACACTACCCCGGGGGAAGGCCCGGCGGAGTCCTCCTCGACCACCATTAGTCTCCCCAGGCGCCGCCCTCCGCCGGCCGGCCGCCGTCCCGCCAGCCCTCCCCGCGGCGTTCGCTGTGGCCCCCCCTTGTGGCCTGTAGTCCTCCCCTTGGCCTTCTCTGTCCTCTGGCCCTCCCCGTGTCCCTCCCCGTGGCCTTCCCTGTGGCCCCTACCCCCTCCCACTGCGATGGCTTGTCCGAAGCCTCCCACCGCCAACTAAGAATGCCCTCAAAACTTAATTGAATAGAATCCAAGAACCGCCACCGCAGAGAATCGATAACTCTCAGTTTGCTCAGAAATTAAATTTTTATTTCCCTCAGATTTCAACACTATGTATCTGTTGCGGGTGTCCGGGCTAAGACATGCCAGTACGTTGGGTTGCCCACGCACTGGCTGCAGGGGCTGCTGGCGCGGGACGGGTGGTGAGGGAGAGGCAGTCCACTGCCCCCCCTGCAGCCTGTGCACAGGCAACCTAACGTACTGGCATGTCTCAGCCTGGACACCATACACTTCACTTTCTTCGTCCGTGAGGAAGGCTGCACAGAAAATGCATGCCCGCCTGATGAACCTCGTCCTGAGATCGTCCCCGCGCGGCGTCCACATTCTGGACGTGTTTCGCCTCGCGCTCTGGTTGCCCGACGGTCGCGCGGGGGCAGCCCTGGGCAGCCCGTGACAAGGCCAAGCACCCCGCCATGCTCCTGTAGGCAAACACTGGACGTGCCGTTAGGAGAGGGGAGGGGGGGGGGGCGTGCCCCGGGAGAGAGGGGAGGGGCCAAGACACCCCCCGGCGAGAAGGGGCCGACGGGGGCGCTGTTAGCGTCCATTAGGGAAATTGAACGGGGTTGGCGGGGGGTTGGCGGGGCTACCTCCCCCACCGGCCGCCACCCCTGCGCGCCTGGCCGCCACTTAGCTGATGCCGCTGATGCACCCCCCCCCCCCCCCGTCTCACAGGATTCCCCATGACCTGCTAGGGGGTTGGTTTAGGTGCCGGTGTAGCGAACCCGAGAGAGAGCCAAACGCGTTCGCCATGACGGAGGACGGCCATGGAAACGGACGAGGGAACCAGATGAACTGTAGTCATTATACTACTCAGGGGGAAGAAAACCGAGCGACCCGCTGCTCATCAAAATTCAGTCCCAAAAATATTTTGACGAAAGTGATTTCGTACACAGTAGTTGTCGGACTTCTCTTGCTTCCACCCCTGCAAAACGTGCTTGGATCTGGGCAAATTCAGGCGAATGAGGCCCTCTTTCCATCTAGTGGTTCGCCTTATTAGTAGGCAACCCATCGCTCACGTGTCGATTGCCTTCAAACTGTGGTTGGAAGCGGCTGTTCCCATTACGATCACAGAAGTCGCCGCCGACTGCGGGCTGAGGGGCGAAATCCCCCATATTTCGAATTTTTGGGCCCGGGGGGGGGGGGAGTTGGGCTTCAGCACTTCCGAGCGGACTTTTGACTATTGTCTTTAGTCGGTTCGAATGAAGCTGCATGTGATCGTGACGATTGTAGCAATACGACGAGAGCTGTGGCTGTGGGCGCCGGGGGGTAGGCAACCAGTACGCCACGCTAGATGTCTCTGCGGGATGGTGATGGTGGGAGAACGGAAGTAGAGCGTTCTCCTCAATGTTCAATGTTTACAAACAGCAGCCGTCCAACCGACTGACCGCGTACCGTATGTATGTCTTCTTGGTTACATTTTGTGTTTGCTGGATGGGCACATGCGCGGGATGCAGTTACACTTGCTCACCCTCGGGATAATGGGAAAGCCATTTTCCATTTCCCTCAGGACGCAGGCTAGCGAGGATTAGTGATCCTCGCTAGACACAGGGTTAGTCCCCTGCACTGCATGCACGACCATCTCGCCCGTCTCACTCGTTCTCTCTATTGTGTCTTTAAATTTTAGACAGGCTTCTAAATGTAGGGGATTTGGAGCAGTTCAAAAGTACTTTTAACTCTATAAACAGATTCATTTGCCCTCGTCATTTTGAGGTAAAATGTTTTGGAGACAATAGTTAAGAATCTTATGACACGAGCAGTCCACCATTTTCGTGTATGTGTATACCTTGGACACATCTGAGAGATTGGCCCAACTCCTTTCTCAGACAGGTGAGTACTTTAGGTTTTTGTCTTGATTTTAAGAAATGTTTGTTCTTATTGAAATCTTTCATTGGACTCAGATCAACAAATTAAGCTGTTGTTCCTGCAGCAGTGCATGCTGCCACTGAGAAAACAAAATCAGAACGGGGTCAGAGGGGTCTTTGCAGGTCACTTTGATGTTAAGTCCGTACCTGGGAGGACTAGATTTTGACTTTTAAGTTCAAAATGACACCGCTTTGCTATCATTTTAACGTAATTTTGACTTGGGCGCTCCTTGAAACCTGATAAAGGAGGTTTGATCATTTAATTGTTTCGAGTGACTAATTAATGTGAAATGGTCAATTCAAGATTTAATTATAGAGTTTTTCTTTTAAACAGAGAAGAGAAGTCATCCAGATGATGCCGAGATGTTGTCTTCAGCCTCACCTCGAACTGCTGTGGTGCACTCTACCTACACCATCCACTCCTCGACGTTGGTGCACTCAGTCTCTGTGGTACAGTAAATATTATTTAAATCATTTGCATCATGCTTTAGAATATACTTTGTATTTTCATATCCAATGCGGTCTGTTGGAGCAAGAGACCAGGAGTTGGATTAGTAAGACTGAGATTGCAAGATTGTAAGGTGTTATTCAAATGACCAAAGATGTTGACAAAGTTGCAAAAACAGCATTAGAGTATAGAGAGGTGACAAAGAAGTTAGAAAGAATCCTGAGTAAAGCTGGAAAAAAGTCTACCAGGTACAGAAAATTATTCAACTCTAAAACATTAAATTTGGTTGAAGATCTGAGCATACCTGCAACTACCAGATTAATTGTTAAAGGTGAACTCCAAAATTTAAAGAAAAAGCCCTATGAGAGGAGCTGGACCCTAGACGATAAAATATTTTGGTTGTCATTTTACAAAAGAAGCCCTAAAGCCTATCACTTTCTTTGGAGATACATAACACTGCCCAGTGAAAGTTGTTTGAAAGTTTTGCCCCCCAGGATTTGTGTAAGCCAGGTGTAATTGCTCCCTGTCTTTCAATTTTGAAGGACATAGGGTCAAAACTTGGCTTAAAGGATAGACATTGTGTGTTATTATTTAATGAAATATTTTTGAGGGGTCGCCTACAAGCTATATTTGATATTTAAAATTAGTGCATGGTTTTGAAGACTATGGTCTTGATGATGAGCGAACCCATTTGATTGCTGACCATGCCTTCATGCATTAGGATTCATGGTGCACGGCTTAGGCTTAGATGCTTACTATAATGTTAATTATTATGTGTTCATATTTTTCTTTTATCTCCTCATGTTGATTTTGCACTTCATTCTGCTCTAAGACTGGCAGAAATATTCTAGTTACTGCCAACTGAATGCTCTTTTTCTCTTTAGTCCTTGAATAATTGATAAAAATGTAAAGTAAATAATATGGAAACAGAGTGAAAAGTGCATGAATATTTATATATTCCACCTGTGAACATTTGATGTTGAGTTGACATTGTTTGTCCTAGGCAATGCTTTTGAAGCATGGTAGATTAATGTTATCCAGCTCCCTAAAACTGTAGAGTCCAGATAGGAGTTGGTGTAACCTTGATATATGTGGACTAAAATTCTGTTTTTACCCTTGTTGCAGGAAGACCGTCTATTAGTTGCATCTGCGCTTGACATCAGCTAAGCAGCCGTCAGCTGTCATGCTGAGTTGGCGTCGCAGCACACAGCATGAAAAATGGACCCTTTTATGATCACAGGAATGAATCTGGTAAGTTTTGACTTTTTATGTAATGTTAACAAAAAATATCAATACATTATAGTAGAGTCATGTTGGGTTAAAGTTTATTTTGGTATTTGTTTCTATTAGGGGGTTCCTTGTCATATCTTTACTGTCTCTATGCTACCTCCATATATACCGCTTATTACTTGATCCTAAAATTTGTAGTTGTGTGTTGATTTTAGTGGAGGGAAGTGAGAGAGGCAAATCATCAGAGAGTCAGTTACAGTAATGCGGTGATTTATTTCATTTGTCTGGTACAGTTGTAGTGAAATATGAAGTGATGCTGGTTCTTGTCCAAAGGGATGTGCCTGGACTTGAAGCTGGCCACCTGTAACATAGAAAGTTCATTCTATGAGTTGGCTTCACAGTGATACAGATGGACCAGAACATGTTTGAGTTGAACTCTGAGATAATTTGAATTTACTTGATTTTACTTATATATACCAGATTAATTGTTAAAGGTGAACTCCAAAATTTAAAGAAAAACCCCTATGAGAGGAGCTGGACCCTAGACGATAAAATATTTTGGTTGTCATTTTACAAAAGAAGCCCTAAAGCCTATCACTTTCTTTGGAGATACATAACACCGCCCAGTGCAAGTTGTTTGAAAGTTTTGCTCCCCAGGATTTGTGTTAAGCCAGGTGTAATTGCTCCCTGTCTTTCAATTTTGAAGGACATTGTCTCAAAACTTAGCTTAAAGGATACATTGTGTGTTATTATATTTTTGAGGGGTCACCTATAAGCTATATTGCATGGTTTTGAAGATGGTCTCGATGATGATTGCTGACCACGCCTTGGGATTAGATGCTAATTGGGTTTAGTGAGTAAGACTCGCCCGTCCACAATCCTCAACAAGTACGTCAAATCTGTCGTCAGAAGTGGAAGAGATAGGCTTAACTGTGGTTGCCTCAGTTTCTGACCAAAGACCTACAAATCGTAGCACCATCAAAGAGTCAAGGGAAGAAAGTGGAGATCTGGTACTCTATTGTGTGGATCAGTCTAGAATTTGCCATGTGTGGGAAGTTCCCCACCTTATGTAGAGTGTGCGGAATCATATGCCCACTAGAATTTAATCTGTTAATTGTTGTGGAAAATTAGCCAAGTTGAGAGACATATACTAGATCATTCCAATCTGGATAACTCACTGTGCAAAATGTCTGTGCTGACAAGGAAATATTTTGATCCCAAGGGCAGGGGTGAAATGAGGGTAAGTTTGGCCTCCCAAGCTTTAGGCAGCAGGACTGCAAAGAGCGTGGAGTACGCCCACCGTACACTCACTGAAGTTCTCGTGATCTACATCAACTATGGATCAATTTCCCTTTTCTTTATTAATCACCTTATTTTTTAAACTCAGTCAGTTTCTGAGAGGAAGGGGAGGTCCCTCCTTTTCACATCTGATGTTTTAAGTGTGGTGTGTAAAGAATCTGCAAATTGGAGTTCAGTGTTCTGTGCTGCTCACCTGCTTGGTGATGCCCCTGATCTTCTGTTGGAGAAGGTAGCAGAGCATTTGGTCCAGCTGAAAATTTAGCAACATAATGCAAGTATTTTTCAGCAGCAAAAATGCAGATGGACTTCACCCTGAAGAATAGGAATTAGAGTTGGTCAAGAAGAGAGCTTCACTTCTTGTCATTATGAAGCACATTCAGGTGTCGTAGGTCTCTTCTCTATATATAGGTATGTTTATATGGGAGTCCATGTTTTTTCATGTAGGTTTGGTGGATATGTTTGTAAGCATCCTCAATTTCACAATTAAAATCGAGGAGGAACATGTCTGGACCCATCCTCACAAAATCCAACTACTTCATATTGTCTCTTCTTCTTGTCATGTGCCTTTCATCAGGAGACTAACTCTCCTGCTTTCATAGAGCACTGTGAAAAATATCTTTGTACGTAAATTTACAACATATTTTGTATTTATGATTTACAAAACATTGTAAATTTATAACTGCCCATTCTTGCTTGTCCATAAAGAATTACAAGTCAATATGTGGTACTTAATTTAACAATTTGAAATTGTAATATGTTACAACACACATCATGGAAAATTTTCCTGTAACCCTTACAAGTATTTCTCACAGTGGGCTGGAAGGACTCTGCAGTTTACACCTTTAAGGACTTCTGAGTCCCCAATTGGATGTTGATCATTTTACCCTTTGTTTGCAGATGGGTTTATACAGTGTGCTTTGCTTTAATCATACCTTACTCGTCAGAGGAGGGCCTCTACCAATTCTTCTTCACCTGCTCACATATGTCTCTCATAAGATAAGTTCTATTGGCATTCCATTCTTTTCCCCTACAAACCCTATTAGATTGTTGTTGTTTGTTTGATATAAATATAATACTGTATTTGTTTGAATTTGGAAGTAGTCAATTTTTGGAGTAATTTTGCTCCAATTTATGGATAATTTTCTTTTCTCATGTTTCTAATTCTGTTTTTGAGGTGGTACAAGCACAGGACTCCCCAGGACAATCAATGCACCCTTGCAAATAACACCTTTGCGCACGCAGACAACCTGTTAGTCCTGCTTGTTACTCCAGCTATACTCCTAGCTACTTCTGCTGTAGCAATAACACGGGTAAGCAAATTTTTAATCAATTTGATTTTGAAATACCATTATCAGTCTTGAACTTTACCCTTTATCGTCAGGTATACCTCTGACTCCCCGCCTACAGTTCTTGGGAGGCACCAGACCAGGCAGTGCTGATGACGACAAGATTAGGCAGCTTTTCCAGTCAGCAATTAATTATTCTATTCCTAAGGACAATTATGCTCAAGTGGAAATTATTCCACAGAAATTTCAGTTTCTTTCCAAGTAACAATTTTTAATCTAATATCCAGAGTGTCAGACCTT
>NW_026267133.1:3622012-3623037 GCF_000697945.3 Frankliniella occidentalis | reverse complement strand
AACTCATTGAATGAACAGGTGGCCAGAGCCAACATCAAGTCCAGGCACATCCCTTTGGACAAGAACGAGCAGCATCGACTTCTTATTTTACTAGGACTGTACCATACTAATGACATAAATAGCAGCATTATTGGAAGTAACACTATGATGATTTGCCTCTGCTTCCCCTTTACTAAAATCAACACGCGACTATACATATTTTAGGAGCAAGTAACAAGCAGTATACATTGAGTTAGCATAGAAGCAATCAAAAAATGACAATTTAATTTAGAAAACAATTTAGAAGTGAAAACTTAAATGGTCAATGCAAATAACTAAACTCTCAAAGATATTAGAACGAGGTATCTTTATACTCTCTCGGCTTACACAAAGCTTAATACACAATCAATGAATGAAAGTGTCAACAAATATGACAAAAATTAAAATTTTGAGAAATTTAGAAGAAAGAAACATACCTGTGGTCTGTTAGGTGTCCACAAAGGTGTCTGCATCCGCAAAGGTGTTATTTGCAAGGGTGGGTTGCTTCTACTGGAGCGAGTCTTGTGCACAGCAACTGATAAACAGAAAAGAAAAACATCCATAAACTAGAGAAACAACACCGAAAAATCTATACTTCCAAGTTCAAACAAATACTGTATTGCATTAATATCAAACAAAAAACAACAATCTAATAGGGTTTTGTGAGTGACACTGACGATTTGAATTCACTAATTCCCTCCAATAAAATAGCAATACACAGTTAGGTACAAATTTTGGAATCAAGTAACAAGCTGTATACATAGAGTAAGCAATTTAATTTAGAAAACAATTTAGAAGTGACAACTTAAGTGGTCAATGCAGATAACTAAATTCTCAAAGATATTAGACCGAGGTACCTCATGCTCTCTTGGCTTACTCAAAGCCTAATACACAATCAGTGAATGAAGTGTCAATAAATAGCAGCATTACTTAAAGTGACAGTCTCATGAGTTGCCTCTGCTTCTGCTCCACTAAAATCAACACACAACTACATATTTTGGGATTAA
>NW_026267133.1:3613586-3621332 GCF_000697945.3 Frankliniella occidentalis | reverse complement strand
TGTTGGTGAGTGGATCGCTGCGCTCCCGGCCTGCTGGGCGAGCTGACGAGGACGCTTCCCGGAGCCAGCCTTTGCACGACGCCACCCATGTTCCACGTTCCGCGCCTCTGCCCTGCTGACCCCTCAAAAGTAAGTCGTGTTCAATGTGAACAATCGGATCAATTAGCCTGCACATTGCCGAGTCCGTCGGTACCAAGTTTGTGGCGGTCGGGCCCATAGTACCGCCCCCAACACATGGACCTCCTCATGGACCATGCCGGCCGCCACAGCACACTCTCCATTAGACAGCTCTAAACCATAAACACTACCACTGGCATTTGATTCTCATTTACCTTGCAAGTAGTGTCCACTATCACCAATGTAGGGTACTGCCATGTGGTTTTCTTCTTTGAAGATGTTTGCGAGAGGAGGAATTCCAACAAGCCGTTGTCATTTTGAACCAAGTGAATTGTAGATGTTGGGTCTCTGTCGGATAGTTGTTGCAAAGAATCAAGTAGCTTTTCTTCCTCATTGAAGCCTCCCGTCTCCTCACTTCTCATCAAGGCTCTAAAACACAAAATTAGATTACAAGAGCATTATGTACAGCTCGCTAAAAGCATACCACATGGTAGAAGCCTCGGATTAGAGATGTCTCAAGCCGTAAGCTTTTTAGAGCTTTCATCTGCAAGCAGCATTTGAATGTGGGTGGGTTTCACCTTCAATTCCATATTGATAGTGGGCTAGAGAGTGGGCCTGAGCTGAAGAGAAACGCTTTGCTCTGGCTCTCTTCTTAGGGTATGGGGTTTGACTGAGTTTACTTCACAACATTTGATTCATAACAGACAATAAAAGGTTTATTCATACGATGGCTCGCACTTACAGTTTTCCTTCTCCTTGTTCCAGCATCCTTCATGGGTCTGCTTGCAGTCGATTCTCGTTGGGAATGGCCCAGAGCCCAGCCAATATTGAAAATGGGATGGACAGTGGACCTGAGCCTGAGCGATATAAGAAAAGTAAGTGAATTGGTACATCTTTATGACCTCAAAATCAGAACTACATAGTAGAAATTTTAAAGGAGCTTAATATGTAAAGATTAGTTTAATGCTCAGAGATTTAAACACAAATATTGAATTCTAAGACTTGATGAAAATAAATAGTGCCATTCTAAGCAAAATTGTGACCGTTCTTTACATGAAATTGTACTCACCGTGTAAAACGATCCAAGCATTGTAGTCTGACGATGGAAGTTTGCCCTCAGTACAGAGGGATCATCCTCATCATCAATCTCCAAAGGAAAAATAAACATCTACATCAATTGAATTTGTGCTTTAAAATATGAAATCCTATTCCTATCCCATCTTATAAGGACAACAGACTCTTGCTCTTCTTCTTTTGATGGGAATCATCTAAGAAGAATAGAAATACAGATTAAATATACAGTATACAATAAAACTTATCTATGGACTTCAATAATCTTAGTTTAGCATGAGTCAAGGAAGTTTCAAAATTAAATCTTGCTATCAATACCTGCATTGTGGATATTGAGAAACAGAAGATTCTGCACCAAAGCTATTATTAGTTGTTCTCACGCGCTTTCCACGTCAATTGCCAGCCAATTCAAATCCATCTACCCAAACAACTCCGATTGTCGGGGGTGGCGTGGCGTGGTGAGTGGAGAGAACATACACCGGTAATGTGTCAAAATGTGTATTTCATGAGTGAGTTTTCACGATAACACTTTACAAAATTGATTCAATATATCAAAAAAGAAAGTCCGATAAGGCCACAGGATTGTGCTCTTAATAGTAATAAGTAGAAAAAATACTGAGAAAATCTAGAACTGTGTCTGTGCACACTAACAAAATAGGTTTTTGAAACTACCATGTTTCTTCAACACAACATAGACACCAGTACACATTCCCTCAACCAGGCAACTGCATTACAAGCAAAATATCAGTGAAAAATACTAACAGTTGAAATGCTGTTCCTCTCTTACTATATCTAAATCACAGAACCAGAGGAAGTTAATGGACATATTCTGTGTGTTTCTTTTATAAAACTAAATGGAACTTGGACCCATACATGCTAGACGGAGTGATTTAATTTTAAAACACACAGGAATTACTTGAGGAAATATGACAAGGGCAGCAATACAAAATCACTATAAAACAGATCTGCCTTCATCAAAAAATTTAAAAAAAGCACACAGAACTTTGACATTCAATTTGAGTACAGGATACATTAAGTTAAGCATCTATTAGGTGTTCAAAGAACACGGTGATACCAAACCAACAGAATAAGACAAGTTTAGGGTAAAAAAGGTAACTTATTTCACCATAAATGCAACATGTGTAGAATATCGGCTATATAATATGTTAAAATACAGACCTGAGCGCAAGAGTAAAATATATGGAGTGAATTGTTGAAATTGGTGTTCACACATGTGAGGTGACATGCAATTTCAAGATAGTTGATACAATTATATATATATATTATAATGGAAGTAACACTCAATGCCAGAGGACAACATAAAATTTTCATATACTAGATGCAAAGTGACAACTTAACTCACATCTGGGTTCACACACTGTTTGATCTGAGTACTATTAAGAATTGCAGAACATTCCATTGGTGAGGCAGTAGTTAAAATGACATATCATTTTAAGACAAAGAGAATTCAGAAGAAGCCTGTTGCAAGACTTTCGAGGCAGCTTCTACTTCAGCTGGGGTAAGATCAACATTTACAGTGATACGAAGAGAAGGAGTACGAGGACGAGCTTCCATGTGATCCAAGTATGATGCTGGTATAATGGCAACTCCATTCTTGATACACTAAAATATAAGACAAGAAACCATTTAGATACAAAACAAACTAGACTTTACCAATGCATTTCTGAAGACTGTCTTACATATTGAGATATACTATGCAGAAGTGAGCGATGTTTCTCAGCATCCTGAGGTGGGTTGGTCAGGTACAGATGTTTCACTGGACTTTGAATATCACCAGACATACTATAACCAAATTCTGATAAGTTTGCCAAAGCATCATGGACAAGCTGACACTGTTTGTGAAGAACAGTAATGAGTTCAGGATTTTTTTCTATTTCTTCCAGAGATGCCATGGCAGCTGAAGTAAGCAACGGAGGGAGGGATGCAGAGAAACAGTATCCTGAAACATTCAGAAGGAATCATAGTTTCAGTTTCACCATACATAGCTTATAAAATGAATTTTTCACGAGAACAAAGAGGCATACCAAGTCCTGACAAACGCTGATGTTCAACAATGAAAGAAGAGCCCACACAAAATCCACCAATGGAACCAAGTGCCCATTCCATGCTACCAACAATCAGATCAACATCTGCTCTCTGCAAATTATAAATAACAGGGGTTACAAAGCAGAAGGCACATGAAAGGCAAGGAAATTTTAGGGATGGAAAAGAATATCTTACATTGATATTGTAGAACTCTGTGACACCTCGGCCAGTTTCACCTAAAGTGCCAAATGACACATTTTCATCAAGAATAGTACGGCACTTAAAGCGGTGTGCTAATTCCAGGAGTGCAGGTAGAGGACAGATTTTCCCAGTGTTCATATATATTCCTTCAATAACCAAGAATCGCCTCGTGACCTTAGCCTTTCGGGGATTCTGAATTTAACAAAAAGACGGGAATTATTATTATTAACTCATTACTCATAAAAAATATTACTATTCCTGTAAAAATTTAAAGCGAAGGTTTTCCTAATCCACTTTGCATTACCTTTCCTGCTTCAGCTTCAAATTCCAGCATCAATTTCTCCAAATCTTCTACATCATTGTGTTTAAAATAGCAAATCCTACTCCTGGATGCATCCAAGCCTTTCTGAATTGCAAAGTTCACCTGCTCATCACTAGGAAGACAAACAAAACAGGTCAAACTTGTCAAAAAAAAAAAAAAAAAAAAAAAAAAAAAAAAGGTCTTTGGGACTGTCTTTAATTAAAACTTACACAAAAATTATGTCGTTGCGCTTAGCATATGCTGGTATGGCACTTGCAACAGTGGAAAATCCATAAGCATAAACACAAGCTTCTTCCATTCCCATAAACTTTGCCAATTTTTCTTCTAGTTCCAAATGTACATCTGCATACAAATAGATTCACAGATTAGCATGATGAAGTTCGTGACACAATCAAATTTAAACATGTAGCTTAACTGTTTTAAATTTCCTTCACAAAATTGATGGTAAACTCACCAACAGTTCCATAGAAACCACGGGGGCCACAAGATCCAACTCCATACTTGCGTATACTTTGAATTGCACATTCTTCAACCTGAGGTTTGTCTACAAAACTTAAATAATTGTGTGTAGCAAGATTCAAGCACGGCTTTCCATCAACATCAATATAATGGCCTGCCTATAAGTTCAAAGAAATATATTGCAGATAAACTATGTTTAAATTTTGCAGTGAAATTTAACCAAAAAGATTTGCAGTATTGCAATAGTAATTTTACCTTTCCCGTTACAACATGAGGCTTCAAGGCAGGGTGATCTTGCGGAGTACTCTTCACGAGTGGTTCTGGTGTCCACTCAGATATAATTTTATCCTCCTCCTAGGAGGACGAAAAAGTATGTAGCTGTGTGTACAGGAGCGACTAAAATAAAACATGGATAAAACTATTTACCTCTTTTGACAAGGAATGTCTGTGGTGAGATTTATAACTTTTCCGGAAGATGAACCAGATCAGCCATGCCACCAGGAAACCCTCCAAGACAAAGTGCAAAAGCGAAGCCTGAAAAGAGATTCATACACCACTTTTAGACTGGTCGTTTAATCAATAAATAAACATAATATCAGTAAAAGTTTGAATGTTACTCACGTCCTTGATGTCTCCCAGGAAGCCATTGATACTAGTTGGTAACCAGTAACTGCCCATTGCTTAAAACGTTCTAATTACAACAGCAAAGGGCGTGTCGACTTGCTAGAGTTCACAGTTTATCTAGGTTGGCGGACGCCCTTATCTTAAAGTACCTCTAGAAATGACTCAGTGATGCACCCTCGCTGCAAACTTCAAGTACTGGAAATTTTATTTGAAGTTTTCCTATCTTAAATATCAAACAAACCTGACAATAACTGTAACGAGGAAAGACTAGACACAAAACACTAACCGCTCTTCTGTGGCCTGGGGTTTGGAACGAACAGGAAAACAGACGATATTCCTCCTCGTCGCCGTCGCGGCCTTGCAATACCGTGACGCGTGCGACCACCATTAGTCGGCTGCTTGGGCTGGGAAAACACACTGAGACAACGTGGTTTTACAGCAAAGGTCGAGCAGGTTTGAGTGAATGCCGACATGGAGAGGAAAAAGATTGAGTATTTGGTCGTTGACACCGGTGCTTTTCTGAAAAACGCTTCGATTCAGGTAAAATTTTACAATATGAGTTATTTGGCTTCGTAGTGTATGGTGGACGTTAAGGTTATGTTTAGGTTATACGTTCTGATTTACCTTACGTCGATCTACATTTCATGATGAATTGAATTGAGATGTTTTTCTATTGATAAAGTTTGACATTCCATACAGGATCTTGGTGAGAATGTTGTCACATGTCAGGAGGTAGTTAATGAAGTGACAAACAGCAGACAACTCCGTCGACTTGTAGTTCTACCTTTTGAGCTTCAAGTCAAGGAAGTGTTTCCTGAAAATGTGCAATTTGGTATGTTTCGCAATTAAACCATTGCATTTAAATTTCAGCTAAATTTGATCCTATTTTTCAAAATTTTCTCTTCATTGTTTATGCAGTCACCGAGTTTGCAAAGAAAACGGGAGACTATCCAAGTTTGTCAGCTACTGATATAAAGGTCATAGCTCTGACATACCAACTCGAAAAGGAGAAAGTGGGTACTGACCACCTAAAGAAAGCACCTGAGGCACAGCGCACAATTACATTCCAAAACCGACCCGTCGTTGATCCCAAAGACGTTGCTGGATTTTATATTCCTTCCAAGGTACATGTTGGTTTGGGTCCTTCAAACATTTCTGTATCATGTTTCTACCTTTTAAAACTGATTTTTTTGTTTTTGTTTAGGGAATGGATGGTGAAAACATTGAAGGTGATGAAGAATCTACATGTACTCTGAGTGAAAAGCTTTCTGGTTTGGACTGCAAAGATAGTTCCAGTGAAGTTGAGAAGACCAATGCTGCAGATTCGACAACTGTTCCAGAAAACATTGCAGTATATGATGATGAAGAGGATGAGGAGGAAGATAATAGCTGTATTGACAATGAAAATGATGAAAAAAATGAACTAAATGAGCAACAGGTTGTAGAGGATATAGACCCAACAACAGTGCTTGTTAAAGTAGAAAATACTTCATCCCCATTACAAACCAACAACAGCAGTGAAGAGGAAGCTATTGAAAGTGAAGAGGAAGATGAGGAAAACTCCGATAATTGTGATGATGATAGCGATGAAGGTGGATGGATCACTCCTAACAACATTAACCAAGCCAAGAAGCAGATGAATGCCCAGTTTGAGGAGGAAAAAGATGTAACAGTTGCCTGTATAACAACTGATTTTGCCATGCAGGTTTGTAGTCAGAAAACTTGAATATGTTTTTGTTAGTAGTTTCCTACTATTTTGTAAGATCAACTTTATGCTGTTCCTCTCTTTTAGAACGTGTTGAAGCAAATTGGTCTACATGTGTCATCAGTCGATGGGTTTGTCATAAAACAACTACGTACTTTTATCCTTCGGTGCTATGCTTGCTTTAAGACAACTAGTATCATGACTAAAGCATTTTGTCCCCACTGTGGTCATAAAACGCTTAAGCGTGTGGCAGTATCTGTTGAACCAGATGGTTCTCAAAAAATACATATAAATTTGAAGAAACCTCTTACAACCAAAGGAAAAGGGGTAATCTCATCTTTGGATGCATCAATTTTTCATCTTGGTTCGTTTACCAATATGGTTTTAGTAGTGATTTTCTTTTTTCCTCTTGCAGAGTTCAATTCCTACTTGGCAAGGGGGGAAACATGCAAACAATCCAATAATCTTTGCTGACCAACCAATGCCTGATCAAAGGCCATCCCGCATAGCTCGTACCAAGACAAACATACTAGATGTTGATTACATTCCAGGTGAGATATTTATACTGTACTATTAATTGGAGTTAAGATTTTCTGATTATTATTTACAACATTAATGTTGAACAGGGTACTCACCTTTTGCTATGCGTGACACTACTTCAAAATCTGCAATGCTTGGCATTCGAGGAAATCAGGATGTAAAACATTGGATGAGGAGGAATCCCAATGCCAAGAAGAAGAAGTGAACTTTCATATACTCATCTGTAAATTCATAAGCTTATAATTTAAACTGATTTGTATTTTGTTAATTTAATTATATTGTTAATGAAGACTTAAGTTCATATATTTTAATGAGTTACTCCCTAAACTCAAAATACACTCAAACAAGTCAAAACTGTATGAGCTAGGTCCAAAAATTAAAAATACCATAAACATGGTTTTTTGACGATATTTATTTTATCATTTTGTTATTACTGATATGAGAGACCAACTTATAAGTGTTCACAGGCTTTAGAATGACTGTGTAACTGTTGTCTCCATCTGTGTAGAAAACATGTGGTCTGGTGTTCCAACTTATTGGAATGTCAGCAAACCCTTGCACGTACATGCTGATCCATGGTATGCCATTTCGTTCTGAGAAGTATTCCCTGAAAATAAGAATGTGGTTTAGCAAAGCATCTAAGCATTTTAAGGTTTTAAAA
>NW_026267133.1:3597946-3601386 GCF_000697945.3 Frankliniella occidentalis | reverse complement strand
CTCTCTCTCTCTCTCTCTCTCTCTCTCTCTCTCTCTCTCTCTCCTCCAACAGGCGTATTCACCCCCCCCTCGTCTCAGTCGCACACGGTCTTTAATTTGCCGGCAACACCAGAAATGTAGCAGCTGCAGCGGCAAGCTTTCGTTTTTTCTTTCCTTTCCACTTTTCATTACACTGGGTTTGTTGGCCCCCTTCTACTACCACCACCACCGGCACCAGCAGCAGAACCGCGGACAACATCATAACTGCTATAAAAGCGTGCAAGGTTTACACACACGAGGTACGCGTAAGGGGGGGGGGGGCGGCCAAAGTGAGGTATGGAGTGCTTTTCCTGCGTTTATAGGCTCATCGTGGCCGAGCCGGGGCACACGGCCGGCCGGCGGGAAGTCGAGACACGCAACCTGACCTAAGCAGAGCAGAGCGGAGCTGAGTGGGGAAGGGTCTTGACCTCGCCGCCACTCGTTGCATAACGCGCTGTTCATGCTAACGACCAGATCATTTTTAGACACATTGAGTGAGTGAGTGAGTGAGTGAGTGAGTGAGTGAGTGAGTGAGTGAGTGAGTGAGTGAGTAGCGGCGTGCAGGATATCTGCAGGGTGTGCCTCATGCGGGGGTTTGTCGAAAGGGAAAGACGTGAAAGCTGAGCGACCAGAACGTTTTTTGGACACATTGAACGAGTGAGTGAGCGGTACACTATACCTGCAGGGTGTACTGCATGCGGGGGTTGTCGAAGGGAATGACGTGGAAGCTGAGCGGCTCGCCGGGCACGCTCTCGATGAGCATGAGGTTGGAGCACATGATGTGCGCCTTGTAGCCCAGGATGCTCTCCTCCTTCTTCTTGGTGATGAGCAGCATCTTGTCGAAGAGGAACACGTGGCGCAGGGCCTTGGCGCCGGCCACCCTGAACGTACCCTCGGCGCAGAGCTCGCCGAACGTCGTCAGGTCCTCGCCCTAGAACACAAAAATTATTATTGTAATTAAAAATTATCTTAAAATTTGCTCTTTTTAAAAATAGCTTTTTTGAAAAAATTGCAAAAAATAGCTTTTTTTGAAAAATTTCAAAAAATTGCTTAATTGAAAAATTGCAAAAATTTGCTTTTGTGAAAAATTACAAAAAATTGCTTTTTTATAAAATTGCGAAAAATTGCTTTTTTGAAAAATTTAATTCAAAATTTGCTTACCTCCCAGCCGTACAGCAGGCTCTGGATCTCCTGGACGCGCACGGCGTGCTCGTGGCGCCGCTTCATGTCGTTGATGTGGTGCGCGATGGCCGTCATGGTGGAGAGCGCGTCCACGATGTCGCCGTAGCCGAAGCGGTCGCACGACGAGTGCTTGACGATGTTCTGCAGCAGCAGGTGGTACTTGAGGATGCGCTGCACCGGCTTGAGCAGGTACGAGCCGAGCGGCAGCGTGTGCTGCAGGGCCGTCTGCCGCTCCCGGAACAGCCGCACGGCCGCCTCGCGACGCATCAGCTCCGTCAGCACGCTCACGGTCCTGCAAACAACACCAACATCATCATCAGCACCAAATAGGGATTTTAAATTTCAAAAAAAAAGGACTCTTGGAAAAAAAAAATCATTTTTTTCAATTTTCTTAAATGATAAAGTCGGATTTCCCTAAGCACGAACTTTGTTAAAATGCAGCAAACTCAAGTCGGGTAGTAGGGTAGCACGAGTTACGATCGCATTGTCATTGAGTAAATATTTGGTCCTAGAGGGGGAGGGGGGGAAGGTTTATTTCCTCAATTCTCGCACATTTCTGCTCACGGGCGAGAGCCTCTTGTTGCTGTGGCCGTGAGACGACGTTGGTGACCACATTACATTATGAGAGGTATTGTCCCCAATAGTACCGCGGAGGAGAGGGGCACAAAGCCCCGCGCATGGCGCATGACGACCTACCCCCCCTCCTCCCCTCACTCCCCCGGCAGAGAGATCGGGTGGCCTGCTGGTGTCCCTCCTGCGGCCAGCCCTGCAGCCGGCCCTCGTCCTGCTCTGCTGTGCTTGCCCTGCTGTCCGCCACACACGGCTGTCCACTCCAGTGTCCTGTCCGGGGGAGCTGTCCGTGAGCGCGCCCCGTAGTGTGGGCCAGGTCCAGGATCACACAGTGGCACCACTGTACTGTACACTTCTGTTCGCGACGTGCCCGGGGGAAAAGGGAGGAGAGGTGCTACACTGCTAGTTAAATCAGTACATCCACCGCACTAAGACTAAGTGTGCCCTTTGCTAAAAAAAATAAATGCGAGGACAAATCTTCAGAAGGGCGAAAAAGCAAAGCAAACAACTAAACATTGCATGCTGGTGTGACATGCTTAGTGCCCGGACGGAAAGTATACAATACAATCGTAACATGCACCCAGAGAACCATTTAGTTGATACAACTAAATCAGGGTTGTCAGGAACAAAATTTAGTTCCTTAAACTGACTAAAATTTAGTAACCCCATTTTTAACTAGATATGGTTGCACCAACAAAATTAAGTCAGCTAGACTAAATTATTTCATCGCCACGGATAAATTTTGATCTCCAGAGCTAAAATTTCGTCGGTTTTGGATTTGGTTCTCTGGACTAAACGGTCCTCTGGGTGTGTTTCTGTGACACGTTACACTAAAACATACCAACTTTTAATTTATTTTCTGTAATATGAAGAGCGTGCTACACATTACAGTGTGGCCTGTGGCGCCGCACGGAGCCTCGTAAGCGTGAGGTAAGCCCCGTTACCGCTCCGCGCTAGCGCCGCGGCTGGAGCTGACCACCAGTGACCACCGGGGGGGACACGGCCTGGTACCCGCTAGTGCTCGCCGGTGACCGTTGGTACCAAGTAGGGGGATGAGCTTCAGCCGGCAGCATAAGGTAGCGGGTCGAAACGGAAAGGGCAAAGCATGAGCGGGCACTGGATTTTACCCGAACATTAAACTTAAAACAGAAACACTACTATATATTTTTATTTTTTTCGTCCGTTATGGCGCAAGCTCCCTTAAGGAAAAAGTGTGAAAATATTATGTACACCTTTGTCTTTCTGTCCGACCGGGCCGAGCACAGTCAAGGCCCTTGCCGTCCAGCCCGCTCCGCACGGCGCGCGCGCTGTTTCTGTTTGCACGGCCGGTCGGCGGCGGCGTCATGGCCCGGCAGGACCTTCACAACGGCCTCCACCTCCACACCCCACTGCTTCCTTGGCCCGGCAGGACCTCCACAACGGCCTCCACACTCCACGGCCTCCATGGCCCGGCAGGACCTTCACAACGGCCTCCACCCTCCACGGCCTTCATGGCGTGGAGCCCCGCCGAAAGGGAGAGAAGAAAGAGAAGGACGCGTGCCGAGCCCGAGGGCCTCGTGATGTACACGGCCATGCAGGACCGGGACACACCGTTTCGCAGGAAAGGCGTGCTCGCTCTCCCTACTTCATCCCCCCCCCCCTCTCTCTCTCTCTCTCTCTCTCTCTCTCTC
>NW_026267133.1:3585546-3597896 GCF_000697945.3 Frankliniella occidentalis | reverse complement strand
CTGTACAATTATTGTACCTAACAGACTCGAAGAGACGTAGGACTTGAGATGTAGTGAAGAGTCCTTCCCAAGACAAATAAGCAACCTGCCCAACATCTTGGGTCTCTTCAGGACTTTGGTATGAACTTAAAAATTCACTTTCAGGTCTAGAGTCAGGGAAAAAATTTGTCAAGTCCGTAAACATTCTCATGGGTAAGGAAATTTCTGAAAGTCATGACTCTTTACCTCTGAATGTTGAGTGAAAATGAACCCAACCATTCCATCATTTCTTGGATGTCACATTCTTTTTCATCAGGATAAAGTTGAGGTACAGCGACATTGAAGTCCCTTCTCTGAACACACCTCGGCTTACAAACCTCCACGGTAAGACCCCGTCCACACAAATAGGACGCTACCGAAGATGGGCATATCTTTCCATCTGCAAATGTGTAAAAAACAGTTATGAACAGACAGTAGTAGTAAGTCTTCAGAAAAAAGACCAAATTACATTACAACTTCACCTGGTGGATCCCATGACAAAACTAAGTTGAATGGTTGAAGGCAATTCTTCAAAGCACTATGGGCTCGTTCATAGTTCCTTTTACCAGGTATGAAATGGCTGGCAGTCAGATCCAAGGAGACAACTGTCAAGGGGCAAATAAAAAGACAGAATAATTGATTGAAACATCTCCATCATGAAGTGGTAACCTTCATACAATCAATGCATCACACCAATGCAAATGAAATGAAATTGTGTAGTGAATTGCATTGGATGTGGGGACATAAGGGAAAGGAAAATGTGACAATTGATTATAATTGACATACATTTTTATGTCACATTAGTACAGACATATCTATAGTGCAATGTAAGTACACAATGAATTATTATTAACCACCAAATATTCAAGAGTTTTGTTTTTCTTTAGCTATTTTTGCAAAAAAAAATAATAATCATACAAATAACAAATATATGGGGCATAACTATTGTTCAATGCTCTCTAAGCAGTAAGAATGGGCAAGAAAAGGCTTTATCCGTTTAAGTAGTATCATTTCATATTAAGAGAAAAACGAAAGTCACATTAAAAATTAAAGCTCTAAATTAAGCCACATCATATTTCCACACCAGAACAGCACACAAGAAATCATGACAATGCAATTAGATAGAACAGGAAACTATTAATGACTATAAAACAAGAAACCAGTCTAAAACAAAAGCTCCACTAATAAGGTGACATTTCAATTTTTTACATTTATCACATACCAATGTTAGGGAATACTGAGTCTCTAGCCCATTCTTTTCAGTGTCATCATTACATTAAGAATCAACCCACAACACTTCAGTTTTCATATTACAAAGTAATACCTTACAAGACATACAACAACCAATACATAACACTTCACTACTCTCACTTAAAGGTAATATCACAATCAATATTACAACACAGACACAATCACAAATGTTTAACTTGTCAGAAAACAACATTCATTTTTTCCCAACAAATAACAAACAATTTCAAGCAAGGAAAATCAAGCAGAATAGATTAGATTAAAAAGTATTAATCACAGATTAATTTTTAGTCAAAGATAAGAAATATTGTCATCCTCATAACTGACAACAGGCGGGCGGAACTGTCTTTCAGTCTGCAAATGTTGCTAAAAGAAATTAACACATAAAATCAAGATTCTATTCCAAATTTTGGTGGTTTTATTCTTCAAACCACGTTTCCTCAAAGAGTCTGCTAATAGGGTGTCATGTTTTTCCATTCCTTTCTTCATTGCTTTTCAAGATTTTCCAAAATTGGTATTAAATTTCAGTAGGAGCCAAAGTAAGAAACAGTTTTTCCTTACAGAAAGAGCCACCAAGCAAGTCCCCTTGCATTGAACACTTTCTTCATCACTGAGCTTCCTGGGTTATCACTTCACATTTCAAACATAATTTTGAAATTAATAAGAAAGAGTAGGTCGTATATCCAGATCAATATTTTTTTCTTGAATTTCAGATCGAAAGGCAGCAAGCTCACGTTTGGTTATTCCTTCCCAACTTTCAAGCTCTGACAATACACGTAAATTCTCACAATGAGTCATTAAAAGAGACACTGTTCTCATGCTTAAGTCATCACTGTACAAAATCCGTAGTTCTTCCAATTTTTTCATTGGGTTTGCAGCTAATACTTTAGCCATGATGGCATCACCAATTCCAGTAGAAGACCCTAGCTGAATGAAACGAATATTAAAGCAGTTTGATAACAAGAACTCTAAATGAGTTTGAGCACAATCTGCTATGCATGTTATTCTTTCCAGATGCCTGAAAGGAGGGATATGAAGAGTTCTCAAAGAAATTGAAGTGTGATCCAAGAACTCACAGTTGTACAACACAAGCTTTTTCAGTAATGGGCAATATTGGCTTATGTATATTAAAGCATTAAGATCAATTTCTTCTACATGCTCTAGGTGCAACCAAGTTAAATTAGAGCCTTTAGCTTCTAACAATGGTTTGATATTGTCAGAAAAGAAATCGCAGGACAAAAGTTTCAGCTCAGTCAGTTGATCAAGGTTAGACAACACAGTTAGGTCACTAATTCTTTCATCATGAAATATCGATACATGTGTCACTTGTGGGCACATTGAAACAAGTAAATGAAGATGAGATGTAGTCACATCTCTGCTTTGAAAAGAGCGAAGGTTGAATGGGCCTTGGAACTTCCCATTTATTCGGATACGCTCAAGAATATACCCAAATTCATCACAACGGCCAAGGTCTTCCAGATAAGGCAAATCAGAGAGTAAAATTGCATAACCTTCAGTGGAGACAGACGTTCGGTACAATAATAGCTGTTTCAATTTTGAGCAATTCAACAAGGAGGAAACACTGCGATCTGTGACAGATCGAGAGGAAGTCACATCCAGCTTTTGAAGTAAAGTACAATTTTGTCCAACCACAGAGAGAATGTGATCAGTGCAGTCAAAACACAGACACAGAGAGACAAGATATTTCATTTGGATTACACCAGAAAGAATTGACTTTTCAATGTCAGAAGTTTCCCACCCACCTGAACCAGACCCAAGATTCAGGATCTCTAGACCAGTCATTTTGAACAGATTCTGATAAAGAATATTGCGCATTACTTTAGGCCAAGCTGAGAAGTCAATGCTCTTCAACTGTGGATGAATTGCCACAAGAGTCATTTTCACAACAATGTTCATACGAGCAACAAATACTGATATGGGAAGGCAATTGTCAAAATAAGCCCTTGTTTCAATAATAAGTTCATGCACAGTCTCTAAAACTACTTGAGACATTCTGTCAAAAAGGTACCAAGGCACATTGGCAAATAAGGCTTCATTAAGTCTTTCAATGCTATTTTGCAACATAACTGTCTCAGATTCCAGTCTTCCTTCAGGTGAATCTGCAATTGAACGTATCATCTGTTGACCCACTGTCAGAACGACATGGCGAATGCTTTTCAAAGCCAGGTCCTGAAGAGAACCTGGGGACTTTTTTCTTGGCATGATGAAAAAGTTTCGTTCAGGGAGTTGCAGATATAAGAACTGAAAGAGACACACAGTTCAGCAAAACCCCTATGGAATGTGAACTACCTGATAAATTACAGATATTGAAAGGGAAAACATTTTGATCCACCAGAAATTAAAGAGAAAGACAACAGCTAAATTACTGATATTTGAAAGAAATTAAGAACTGTACAAAATTATATTTTGAATTTTAAATACTATATCTCATTTTATATTTAATACATATGATGATAAATATCAAAACTTACTATATCTTTGATGATCCTTGCCTTTCGACAGAGTAGCTTTTCCTTCCAAACCTAATTCCTGGTAGCTTTCTTTGATGAGCGAGAGAACAAGGTGTCCATCTGGTGTCAATGATAGGCAGTTATCCAAATCAACTAAAGAGTCGATGCTCAGAGCAGTGATCTGGCCTAAAAGATGAGGTGCTCATTAGAGAAAGGTACTCCTGAATAAGACATTAAGAGAAAAGCATACAAAAATCATTTACCTCTTTTCACAAAGGCATCAATGAATTCCTTCTCAACAAGTTCATGTGCTGGGATATCAATTACTTTGTAGTATTCATTATCAGATGACAAAACTTCTAAGATGTCTTGAGGAACTTGTGGGGTGTCAGGGAGCACAACAGAAACCTAAAAAGGACAAAGCGTTGCTTGAAGTCCGAAACATTGACTAAAAGAAGGCAAAAGGACATCACATAACCTTCAAAACAATAACACAATTACTTACAAAGTGATTCAAGGGATGACTTTTGATTAGGTCCTGCACGTCCTTGCAAGATTCGACAGTACCCTGAACAACTTTCAAAGTGCTGGCAGGAGGATCAAAAGCCCAAACTTCTGGTGCTAACATCTCGCTTTCTCCGCACTTACACACATTCTTGCCCCTGCAACATTGTTTACGTTGTTGTTGATGTTGTTTGTTTCGGGACTTACAGTACACGGTAAATTTGATTTACATCCTGAAACGATACATTCTCCTTGAAAACTATGTGAAAACCATTTCGATTGTATTTATGATTAGTTTAGATACACAATTCAAGAAAAAAGTTTGCATGGAGAATTCAAAATTAAATTTTCGCCACCCATTCACACTTGTCTGGTTGGCAGCGAGCCTCAACTTCGATGTGCGTTTGTTCATATTGAGCTGAGCTGGCTACCGCGCGACGGTCAAACTCGTCGGAAAATGGACGATTCTCATGTGGGTGGAGTTCGAAATTCCAGGAGGCAGTATAAGTTTGTGAACACAACTTAAAAATGATTTCTGGATCAAAAGAGAAGGTGTTTAATAGCAGCCACAACTAATACCAAGAAATTGAAGGCAAACATATTTTGGTGAGCGAGTGGCATAACAGAAGGCTACAAAATGCCGAAGATGGCGCACCCAGCAGCCCCTATAGGCCAGCACTATGGAAAACGGGACATGGAGAGAATTGGAATATTTGCAGAAACTGGATGGTTGCATGGAGTGCCATACGTTTCCCCTCATGGATGTAGGTACCAAATGGGAAGATCATATTTGTAGATTGATTTCTTCCGAAAGTGACCTCTTTTGTATGGGCCCAACGATTTACTGTTTGGGAAATATATACTGATAATGTACCACACGTGCATCCCTCTTTCAGACGAATTCAGGAAAGGAGGCACCAAAGGTCGCCAACTACTCCCTGGTGGTGGTAAGACCAAGGTGGGACTCCAGGATTGCTACTTTGATAAGGGGCCATTCAAAAGGATTTTTGAAAAGGAAGCATATTCGAGTGCAATTAGAGAAAACTATTTGGCTTCGTAAGTTATTTATGCGTATAAACTAAGTTATTGTACAAGCTTGCAAGCTCTTATCTCGTTTTACACTATCTAGGATGGCATCATCAAAGAAAAATATATCAAGTGCTGCATTTTTAGCTGGAGCCCCTAGCAAGAAACATAGCACACCTGGAGATTTTTATGGAACATTTGCTGGCAGAGTTAAGGGTATATGACTTGTTCAGGCCTGAGTTTTGGTAATCTAAAATTTATTCTAGTCTCAGAAATCTAGGAAATGACAAAATGATTAAAATTCTATCAAAGGATTTTTATTTGTGTGAACTGAGAAATTTATTTTGTACCAGCTATGAGCCGCCAAGAGAAATCAACTCCACAGCATGGAGCAGAGTTGCCAAACGTGAAAACAAATCCTGGTAAAAAGGGTACTTACGGCTATGCTGACACGACTTTTAACAAATTCCCTAAGCATATGTGGGTATTATTTGTGTTATGCACTTATATGTCAAACTGCTTTTGTTTCTGTCTAGTTCTGCTGCAATACAAAATAAATTGAGTTTCCAGGTCTGAACCATATCAATCCCGTTACGGTATGGCAGCTGCAAATCAAAGACTTATCCTTGATGGTCCATTTATTTCAACAATATACCCCAGTCCCTGTTTCAATGGAAACCCATGGCATGTAGTAAAGCCAGGCTCAACATACATCCGTCGGTCTGAAACCAAACCCAAATATCAAGGAGTAGTCTGGGTCCCTCCACAATTTCCTAAAAAGGTGAGGCCTGTCCAAAAAACACTTAATTACGCAGCTTTTCTTTACTTTACTTGGAGAAATCAATTTTACTATCACAAGGTAATAACAAATTTCTATCCCATTCATTACAGCCAGGCAATAATCATGATGGCTGCTTTAGCAAATTTCCTCCACACAAGCCAGACAAATACATTGACATCTTCAAAATTATGCGAGGTCCTCTGGAGCCAAATGTGTTCTATCCACAAATTCGTCAGAAGAGCATGTACACTACATCTGTGGTCAACAAAAATGTGGACTTCCGTGTCAATGCCAAAAACTGGCGCGGCTTCAAGGCAGTGTCTTACACATAATTGGAAAATATTCAAGAGAGGAGAAAGGATAACATTGATATAGCACTTTATAAAATTTATAAATGTATTTCAATTATTAAAAAGAAAAATTAGCTCATGCGAATTATGTTAACTGCACCTGTCAAGTCCCTACACCACTACAGTCAGAGATAGTTGTGAAAAAGCCAAGCAATGGTGAGTATGTAAATATTATGCCCTACTATAAAGTTTTGGGACAATATAATCAGCTACAATAATTTGGTACACACCACAAAGGCTAAGTTAAAAAATTCACAACAAACTAAAGAATTCTGCACTGGTAAGGGCTGTGGCTGGACTATCAGTTGGGCAACACATAATTCCTACATTTACTTGAAAAACAACATTCTGTTTCCAGCTTGGTTTACATCTTCTTTTGAGATCGAAAGCACCTTTCTGTTAACAATCGAAGACAACAAAATCAACGATGAAATGTATATGTCACAGAATAAATGGCAACATTTTAATGGCTTTTTTCAAAGAATAACAGGAAAAAAAATATTTAAAAAATTATAACGACATATAAATGGGAACTAAAGGTGATTTGATTGTTAAATTAAGACTTAGTATACCCCTAAATGAGCTAAACATCAGCTTCAACATGGCATGTCGTATCACAAGGTTTTCTGTAAAATTTGGTCCATAAACTATCTCATATATACATACATACAAACATATCTAAGGCATAACAACTGGTATAATTTAATCAACACACAAGAACACATCTGGAAATAAATATTTATTTGTTATTTCACTCAAGTTGTATTTTTTTAAAGAGAGGATAAGTGTTATACATTTTGACTCATACATTACAAAATAAGGCACATATATATATCTCCGTTCAAAATATAATGACTGTGACTTATCCCCCCAAAACATGTCTTTAATTGGAATTTCTGAGCATAAACATAAATAATATGTGCTAGCTTAGCAGTCTATCATAAAGTGAATGAGTTAAGAAAATACAGTACCTAAAGTAAATTAACATATTTAGGAAATTTAATTTCTGGTTTCTTGATAATAAAGGACAAATGAACAAGAACTCTCCCAAAATACTGAAATGTGGACAAGGCAAAGGAATGAAAAAGACCTGCCTACATAATTCCATAAAAAAAGACAGGGGTACAGTCCCCTCACAGTCTGTTTCCGATAACTGACAATGAGCATCCCTTGCTGTGACTAGAGGTGAGGAGCTCTAAGCTTCATTCAGAATCATCAATTAAATTAAGTTAAAATTGTATGGCCAGCTTGGAAGCAAGAAAGGACAGAACCAATGTCCAGTGTAATTAAATACGTCTTTGACGCAAGGTTCTATTGCTTTTATAAAATTATAAAAAACATAACACTCATTCTAAAATTGAATTCGTCTTTGACGCAATGCTATTGCTTTTGTAAAATTGTAAAAAACATAATCCTGATCCTAAAGTTGACTTCAGCTTTGTGTACTGTAGGCTTCGCCCTGCTGCAGGCGTCCTATGACATGCTTCACCCAGCCTTTGGAGGTCGGACCGGAGGGGCAGGAGCCACAGCCTCCGGGACAGCCACCCTCCGCCTCGATGACCGTGGAGGCCGCCGTCGAGGCCACCGAGCTGCTGTCGGTGTGGTCGTCCTGGTCCGGCACGGCGAGGGGCGCCGCCACCTGGACGGCCTCCTGGACGGCCACCTCGTTGAGCCGGCTGACGAGCGCCGACACGGGCACGGGTAGGCTGCCCAGGTCGCGGAAGTTCTTCTTGGGCTTGCTGGGCACGGGGGGAGGAACTTTCATCTTCGGCGTGGAGGTGGCCGCTGGGGAGGGCATGGGGATACACGTCCTGGACTCCGTTGCGGCGCTGCCCAGGCTGGCCAGGCGAGCTACGGACGAGCGGGTAGTGCACGGCGTGGTGGTGGTGGTGGTGGTGAAGGCGGAGGGGGCGCTGGTGATGGCCTCCATGGATGGTGGTGACGGTGGTGGGTAGCTGGGCGGCCCCGACGAGTCGTCGCTCAGGGAACACTCGTCGTGGTCGCTGAACACGGCGCTGTCCCGGAACGCGTCCGTCGCCTCGAGCACCGACTCCATGGCCTCGAACGAGCGCTCGTAGAAGCTGTCGGCCGAGCAGTCGCTCTTGGCGGCCTCCTCGCCAGCCGAGGACGCGGAGGACGCCACGGCGGTGCCCTCGTCCACGTCCAGGGCGTCGGTGGTCTCGGCCTCGGCCAGGGTGGCGGCGCGAGGGGCGGGCCCGAGCGGCCGGTGAGGCGCGGTGTCCACGCTGCCCCCGAAGCCGGACGTCTTGTCGCCGTCGCTGGAGGACGTGGACGCCGTCAGGTTGGAGGCCACCGACAGCACCGAGTCGGGGCGCACGCCGAGCAGCGCGGCGGCCTTCTTGGAGGGCCGGACGTGCTGGAACAGCGTGCGCGGGTTGGCGTAGTCCGACTCGCAGGCCGCGATGCGCGCGCCCAGCCCCGAGCTACCCTGCTTGTAGGTCGTGGTGCTGCTCGTGGTGGTGGTGGTCGTCGTCGTGGTGGTGGTGGTCGCAGCCAGCGCCGCGTCCCGCACCAGCACCACCTCCTCCTCGCCGATGAGGTTGCGGATGCGGCGGCGCAGCGTCTTGCTGTACTGCTTGACCACGACGGCAGCCACGCGTCGCTCGCGCTGCAGCACGCGCTCCTGGTCGCGGTCGCGCGCCCGCCCGCGCCGCTCCCAGTCCAGGGACGACGTCTCCGAGGCGGCCGACGACGAGGCCCGGAGTCCGGACGTGAGCTTGGCGAGGACGTGCCTCAGCGACATGCCCGCGAAGGGCAGCGTGGGCCGGTAGATCTTGTACTCGGGGTGCACGTCGTCGAAGCGGTCGTGCAGGCTGACGAGGCTGGCGTTGGGCGTGGCCGAGGGCGTGGCCGTGTACTCCGTCATGCTGTCGTCCTCGGTCGAGTCGCCCAGGTGCGCGAGCTGGAAGCGCCGCTCCATGTCCTCCATGCTGAGGCGCGACGGCTTGTCCGACGCGATGGTGAAGGGCCGGTCCGGGCAGGAGCGGCCGCTGCGCAGGATGCGCGCCCGGAGCGTCTCCTTGCTGCGGCCGGGGAGCGCCTCGCCCTCCGGCCCCACCTGGAAGCTCCGGGGCAGCGAGCCCGCCTTGTGGCCGCCGTGCGAGGGCGCGAGGTGCGGGCCCTGCTGCTTGAGCCACACGGCGGGGGTGATGGGCTGGCACGTGGCGTGGCTCACGGGGGTGTCCACGTAGAACAGCGAGTTGCTCTGCTGCGAGGTGAAGGAGGCCGCCCTGCGCACGCCGCCGCCAAAGCCGCCGCCGAGGCCACCACCGAGACCGCCCACCGCCGGCTTGTGGAGGCGCTGCGACCGCCGCAGCCGCTCCCACAGGCTCTGCAGGCTGTCCTGGCGAGACGGCGGCCTCGCTTCCTCGACGGCCTCCTTCTCGGCGCGGCGCAACCTGGTCCGCGGTGGTGCCGTCGGCCCGGCGTCCTCCGAGGCCTTGACGCTGTCCTTGTCGTCGTCGTCCTCCTCCTCCTCGACCTCGGCATCGTCGTGGCACACCAGGGTCACGTAGTCGTCCTCGTCGTTGGAGCACTCCACGGAGTGGCTGTGGCTGTAGCGCCGGTGGTGGCGTTGGTGGTGCACCGTGGCCAGCGCCGACAGCGTCTCGTAGATGGCCTCCTCCTCTTCCTCCTCGTCGCCGTCGTCCGCCTCCTCGTCGGTCGTCTCCCCCTTGGCGCAGGGAGCGACGCCGCCCCCCTGCGCGGTGATGCGGTGCCTGAGGTTGATCTGGCGCTGCTGCTTCTTCAGGATCCGCTGGAACTCCCGGTTCTGCATCAGCAGCTGGCTCACGATCTCCTCTATGGTCTTGGCCGGCTGTTGGGGCGACGTCACCGGCGAGCCCAATAGGGGCGAGGACGCGACCGGCGTCGTCGGGGTGGACGCCTCCTCGGCGACGGGGGAGGGGCTCTCCCTAGGAACTCGAATGGTGTAGACAGGGGGCTGGTCGTCGCCGTCGCCCGCTCCCCTAGCGGCGGCGGCGCCCCCCGCCGCAGTGGTGGCGACAGAGGCGAAGACGGTGGTGGTGGCGGTGGTGGTCGTGGTGGCGGCGCAGGACGTCGTGGTGGTGGAGGTTGACGCCGTGGACACCGTGGTCGCAGTGGCGGTGGCGGTGCCCAGCCCGGCCGGCCAGACGAGCGGTGCGCCCGACGGACAGGGGCTGAGCGGCCCCTGAATCTGGACATCAACGGCGACCTGCCGTTTGCCGACGCCGAGTGAGCTGCCGGTGTAGCCCGCCGGCTCCGACTTCCGCCGCCAGCTCGCGAACCGATCCTGAACAGAGGACAAGCCATAAATAACGGGCGCCCTCGTCGAGCAGGTAGGACGGCCGGCGAGCGCCTCGTAAAACAAGATTTTAAAGAGACCCCTCTTTTTATTTTGGCGGGTATGCAGTGGTACCCGAGTGTAATTATTTAGAAGCTTACAAGCAGCTTACTGATTGTCACGCCACAACTTACCCTCGTTCGGTCAGCTAGGCTAAGTGTCGAGTCTTCTCTCTCTCCTTCCCGGCCGCTGCTCGAGCCCCGCCGGCCCCGCCTTGTGGCAGCAGACTGCAACAAACACTGCGCATCAGCACCAGCCGCTTCAGAGCCACTCCTGGACTTCTGGACCACTCCAGGTCGTTCCAAAGCCACTAGAGAGCCACTCCGGAGTTGTACCAGAGCCACTCCGGAGTCGTTTCAGAGTCACTCGAGAGCCTCTTCAGACCATTCAGAGTCGTTTCAGAGCCACCGTAGTCATTCCAAAAGCCACTCCAGAGTCGTTCCAGAGCCTCTCCAGACTCCAGAGTCGTTCCAGAGCCTCTCCAGACTCCAGAGTCGTTCCAGAGCCACTCCAGAGTCGCTCCAGAGCCGCTCCAGAGTCGCTCCAGAGTCGCTCCAGAGTCGCTCCAGAGTCGCTCCAGAGTCGTTCCAGAGCCACTCCAGAGTCGGTGCGGAGCCGCTCCAGAGTCGTTCCAGAGTCGCTCCAGAGTCGTTCCAGAGCCGCTCCAGAGCGGCTGCAGCCGCGCTAGCCCGCAGACTTTTCATTATTTTCTCCTCGCCAGGCTACGCCACGCCGGCCTGTCGCGGCCAGGTCAAACAGGGCCCTGCTATGGGGTGCGGTGCGGCTAGAAGGACGCGGCACAAACCTCAGAGTTGGCGTCTGCGTCGGACTTGCGGTTGCGGCGTAGGCGATATCGCAGGCCGGTCTCGGGCTTGCGCCTCTCTCTCTCCTGCTTTCGCCTCTCCAGGTACTCCGGGGCGGAGTGCTGCCTCCTGGGCGTCACCTTGTCGGCCAGATGCGCGTCTGCGACAAAAGCATACCGACATTTTCAATGGTGGGGGTACTCTTTTCATTTACAGAACGCCCGAAAATAATGTAAGTGTTTTTGATATTGGCATACATTTCTGTACACTTTTTAGTACTCTTTTTAGTGCATTTGCGCTTGCTTTCAATACAATGCTCGCAACAAGCGCAAAGCACTCAAGAACTCCAAGTACACGAAAAAGTATCACAATTAGGCACACATTTTTGGGGTAAGAACTCCAAGTTCACAAAAAAAGTATCCAAATCATTTTTGTGGGGTTTGCGTACTCACCGTCGGCGCGACTCTGGCCCAGCTCCATGACTAGCTGTCGGGCGTGCGAGGGGATGACGGCGTGGTAGTTCTCCAGGATGACCCTCTTGAGCTGCAAGCTCCACTCCCTCTTCTGCTCCAGCGTCCGCGCCTGCAGAGAGAGGGCGATTAGTCGGTCAGCAGCGCGGGGGTCTGTTCCGTTTGCGAAGCGCACCACGCACCTCCGGCTCTATAGCGTATATACGTCGTTTGTTTACGGGCCCAGGCAGGATCTTAACGTAATCGCCTTTGGCCCGTCGGGCTCCTTAGCGGAAACAGGTGAGCACCCACCTCTCTCTCTCTCTCTCTCTCTCTCTCTCTCTCTCTCTCTCTC
>NW_026267133.1:3578871-3581896 GCF_000697945.3 Frankliniella occidentalis | reverse complement strand
CCCCGCCCCGCCCCGCCACACCCCACCCCGCCCGGAATGAGAGCAGCCGAGTGCATGGCGGCGCGGGACTAAGACACGCGTGCAGGGCATCCAGTTGGGGCCAGATGACTGCCATTGTCCTGCCCACGGCCAAAGCAGACGACAAATTTCTCTCTACCCTTCCGCGCAAAGAGGACAGAAACAAGCTATGCACAAGTGAAAAATGCCAAAAACTAAACGAGTCGTGCTTTTAGTACCCTTTATCGGGTACGTGTGATATGTGGTCGCCGTCGGCTTTCCACAAAAGGTGGCGTTTGACCGAGCTTATCCGCGGATCCGCAGGGTACTTACTTCACAATAAATTCAAGCGTACACCGATTTATCTGTTGCCTCCCGACTTTTCCCTGACTTCAATTTTTTTTTCTTAAATTTTGAAGTTGTTTTTTGAAATTATAAAAAAAAAATTGATTAAAAAAAATCTAATTTTTTCTTAAATTTTAAACGGCTTTTCCTTGATATTTTCTGAATTTTTGATCGACTTGTTCTCGATCTTTTCTGGTTTTTACTGACTTTTTGGAGTGAAGTACCCTTTTTGGCATTATCTCATTAAGCGACATGTATCCTGAAATGTTCTGTACAAAGCCGCGCAGCCTTACCTCGGGTAGTTGGTGCAGTACTCGGTGTAGATGGAGAAGCCAGTGTCGTTGCGCACGAAGCAGCGCGCCACCTGCACGGGGTCCAGGTCGCACTGCTCCAGCTGGCGCAGGAAGTGCAGGTTGAAGCGGTAGATGTCCTCGATGTTGCCGAACAGCGCCTCCAGCTGGGACGACCCCAGCGGGCAGTCGACGCGCCCGCGCCACACGGTGAGGTAGCCCTGTGGAAGAGATGAAAGCGTCAGTGGCTGACTCGAGAGTGGCCTAGAACAGGCATATCATAATAAATCCTCCGGAATCCGTGTACTATATCCTCCCACATTGTCCCCCGAGCCCCTGCCGACCGAGGGATAGGCCACCAGCCCACAGCGGTGCGCTGCGTGTGAAACATTGCCTACCCGCCAGGCGCTCCGGCCGAGGAAGACATCACAGGAAGTACAATAAGGCAGGAGGACTTATATTGCCTTTGGCACAGGCATTAAAACCCGTTCCACCCGACCTTTCTTTTTCAAGTGATCATGCTCTCCAATGTAGAGCGACACATTTTCAGAAGGACAAGATCTTCTTCGCTGCGCGAAAGGGGAGACGGAGACCCAACAGCACCGACACACAAACACACAAAGTTTTTTACTCTCTCTCTCTCTCTCTCTCTCTCTCTCTCTCTCTCTCTCAAATCGAGTTGTGAGGACCGCCACCCGGACCAGCACCGCTACCATGCGGGTCGACGGCTTGTAGTCTCCGCCGGGACCGGCTGGTCTCGAGGAGTGCAGTGTCCAGGCGGCGGGGCGTGGCGGGGCGTGGCGGGGCGTGGCGGGTGGGGCGTCCCACGCGGACCCACAACACAGTGCCCCGCCCAGCAGGCCGCCACGCCCGCCCACCCCGCGCTCCGCCACTCCCCTCCCGTCGATATATAAGGCACTGGGTCATACTGCGGCCCGTCCACCTTAGGGAGCAGAGCAGCTGCAGCACCTGGGGGCCGAGGGGCCGAGCATCTGCAGCTGCAGATGGCATCGCGGGAGGGGTGGCCACTGGGCCCAGGGCATCACTATGGGCGCCACCAAGGGCCCCACCAAGACCAAGGGCTCCACCAAGCGCCCCACCAAGGGCCCCACCAAGGGCCCCACCAAGGGCCCCACCAAGGGCCCCACCAAGGGCCCCACCAAGGGCCCCACCAAGGAAGGGTTCGTATAGTTTTCCAGGAAAAATAAAATAGGTGGAAAAAAATCCGACCGGGCGAACCCTACACCAAGGGCTCCACTAAGGGCAGCAGCAAGGGCCCCACCACCAAGGGCAGCAGGCCGCACAAAGGGCCACATCAAGTGCCAAACCAAGGGCCCCGAGAAGGGCCCCACAAAGCGCTCCGGCCGTCCTCCGCCCATAGGGCCTCACCAAGGGCCCAGCACACCCAACAACGCCGCGCCCACGGGAACTCGTAAAGCCAACGACGTTGATTCGCTTTCGGATCCGAGACTAGTTAAGGGTCCGGCACGGACGGACGTAGCGAGCGTAGCGCACGCATCGTGTGCTGAGTGTGCCCCCCCCCCCACACACACACACGGTCACACGAATAACTCGCACTCTACTACTACTGAGGTGACAATTAAACGGCTCGAGCATTGACAGGGACTAATGGCGGCGACAATTGAAGGCAATCAAAGAGTCGTCGCGGCACCCACCACCCACCCACCACCCCTCCCGGGTGATCCGGGGCCAGCGGACCGCACGAGGGGTACATCACGTGAGCATGGCAGCGCGTGCGATGAAAAACAGCGTAAAAAGAGTAAGGAGCAAACACAGGTTGAAATGTGTTTGCAAATTATATGAACTAAGTCATATGATTGCAATGAAAAATTAAAATTCGACACGGCTTACAGGAGAGCAAAAGTTAATGCCGAGAAAAGGTGCGGCATAATATGTTGCCCACAGAGCCTGGTGGATGTACCCGTGCCGGAGGGTGTAATACCGTCTCGCATCTGAGGCACCCAATTGAGCAATTCCTGTCCTCTCAAGTCGCTCGTCGCGTCGCTGCGCCGCGGTGCGACGTGCAGTTACGCCCGGAACTAGCTCGGCGCTGCGCGTCGGCGCGTGCCCCGCCCCGCGCACACGGACGTGCCCTCGCACTCCGCTGCACCCCGGGGCGGTGGGTCGCAGGTCCAGTACCTCACCGCGCTGCAAGGCCAGAGAGAGAGAGAGGGGGCTTCACACGCATTCCTGCCTGCGCCGGTTATGCACACCGTTATGTACCTACTACACGCCGCATTCAGCGACAGGCAGCTGCAAATGCATATACACCGCACACATCTTGGACTCTGTTAAGATACATATCCTATTTTTGTCGTAATTGTTTCGCAAAGCGTTTAAAACTTTTGAAATAATTTTTTGTTATTTTGTTT
>NW_026267133.1:3574108-3578269 GCF_000697945.3 Frankliniella occidentalis | reverse complement strand
CACACACACACACACACTCACACGAGCACCTCCGGATTATTCTCAGTCACGAGTACCGTATTGTGGACCGGCTGGTCCGGGCCGGCCAGTGGCGTTAATAGACCTCCCCTAGGCTGGGCCCTTGCTGCACTCGCCCTCTCTCTCTCTCTCCCTCTCTATGTCTCTCTTTCCCTCTCTCTCCCTCCCTCTCCCTCTCTATGTCTCTCTTTCCCTCTCTCTGTCCTAGTGTGCGGCGCGGGGGAAAAGAAAGGCATATATAGCGGATACCTGACCCTTGCCGTCTTCCGTCTCCCTCGTACACACGCGCAGTGCTCCCCGAAAGCATGAGCCCGCGGCCGTTGCGACGCCTTTCTCCCCATAACCGCGAGGGACACATACGCACTTTAAAGTTCGCGCCGAAATGTTTTACAGGCAAAAAAAAAAGTGTGACTAATGTGTCACGCAGGTGGAAAAGTGTGTGACAACCGTGTGTGATAGTTAAAAGTAGTGTAAACTTGTGCGACACAAAAGAGTGTGTGACATAGTGGTCACCGGTTGTCACACACTCTTTTTTGTGTGTGACACGACTGGCGTGCATACTTTTGCACAGGAGAACAATTCCGCACGCAGTATTGAACGCGAGATTGATTTCTGTTTGTAGAGCTACTCCTCCACGCGCCGCCTACGCCACTATTGATCTTCCCGTCATAAATATTATTATCGCACATTCATCTGTCGCAGATAGTGAGCATCGCGGGGTAATAATTCTATTTTTGGCAATAATAACGTATTTCGGACCGTGACGAGCGACACGGCTGTGTCCTATGGCGTTGTGCGGTCGCCGGTCTTCCCTTCCCCCGGTCGTGCGTCCTGCTCGCCGTGATGCGCATTCTGCACGACGCGTGGCGTGGCGTGGCGTAGCCGAGTAATAACGCGGGGATTTATTAGCGGCTTTTATGCCCCTCGCCGGCGCCATCTTTGTTGCCCACAGTAAGTAAACAAATGGGCCGCCGAGGGGGGGGGATAGTGCACCGCGAAGTGCAGCCTCCGCAGGACCAGCCGCACGTCTCGCGGCTATACACAGGAAGGGTCGACAATCTCGCGCCTTTCCACCGTATGGGTACAGGTGATGGACGGAGACACTGTCCCGAAAAAAAAAAGAAGACAGAAACATGATTGTACTTTTAAAAGCCAGCAAACACTTTACTTTACATTTGTTTCTTTGTCGCAGGGGAGACTTTTGGTTTACCATGGTGTAATTCCCAAAAGTTGACGTGAGATGCTATTGCTGGATATTATTTTAGCTTTAACCCCCTTATATTTCGCGAAACGTTTCCCACGCGTTTTCGAACGCGATAACCGCGCACACAACAACGGCCATAAATGAACCCCTTTCGCTATGCGCGGCCGGCGTTTCATAACCGCGAATAATAAATAAACACGCAAATATAAATAAATAATCCGTTCGACGTCGCGCGCAAAAGGCGACCCCGAGGGCGGCGCGGCCGTCGTCGTGACTGCGCTCTGCGGGGGCGTCGTGACGCCCTTATCGGCGTCGGCCGGGATCGCTCAATGAGCGAGCGCAGCGGGGCGTCAGGGACCCTCCTCAACGTCGTGGAGTACGTCAAATACTAATCGCAAAGCGAGTGTGCTAGCGCACCGCAAAGAGCGCGAGCTACGCGACCCCCCCCCCCCTCTCACCCGTCGAGCAAGAGGGGCCTAGCTCGCGTAGCTCGCTCTTTGCAAGGCTCTATTGTGTGCCCAAAGGGGGAAGTTCCTGTGTACAGGAACTTATCAGAAATATAAATAAATAAATAAATAAAAAAATTGAAAACAATCAGAAAAAAATTGGAAAAAACGGAAAAATTATACAAAAATTCAATAAACATCGGAAAAATACAGAAAAATATCTAAATAAATTTTTAACGAGGGAAATCGAGAAAAAACAACAACCTGTATACGCTTAAGTTTACAGTGACGAACGCGGTAACCATCGGTGTGTGCGCTTCACGGAGTTTTCAAACACGCGGTCAAGTGTTTTGTTTTATTTCGTGCTCGTTTAATTCTTTTTTTTGCCCTCTCCCCGTTGGTCTAACGGTGTCGGATGGGATGTGACGGCTCGCGCCCCGGCCGGGGCTCTCCTCTCGGTGCGGTGCGGCGACGAGACGAGAAGAGACGTTTGCGCGAGAAAGATTTACCCGCGCCGGGCCGTCGGCTCAGGCGGGGCAGCGGTGGGGCTGCTGGCTGGCTGCGCGCCAGGGGGGGGGGGGGCTTTACCGGCGCGTTAGTGTCGCGTCTCCGCAGCGCGATGCACTGTCGATCCGAGTGCACAACTGCCAGAGAAACACATTGGCCCACTCACACGGCAAACAAAAAATGTCTCAAAATGAGAATATTGTGCGGCGAAATATTTTTACAACCGTTTCGTCACAGATTCACCAGGAGGCCATGGACTGATAACAAAATTAGGCATCCACAATAATTTAACAACACAACTTTTGATTACGGTTGCGGTTGGTTGACCAATACTTTGCACCTGCTCGACTCATCCCAGGTACTCCGCGTCCATGTCAGTGAGTTCGGGCCGAAGTGTGATGGTGATTCCGCCGCGAACTCTGCGCTTCAATGCGGTACCGAGTGCCTCAACTGCGTATCAAACTGTACCACAACCACACGTGGAGTCCAAGTAGGGGAGGATCGCCGATAAGACCCGGAAGGTGCGAGCGCCACCCTGCCACCCTGCGGCCCCATGGCCAGAGGGGCCTCCTCCTATCTCCGCTGCTCCTAACAATGTCGCCAATTGGGTAACAACGGCCATAACAGTCCCTCTTTGCGCCTTTGCCTCTCTATGCCCGGTCCGGAGCGAAGAGATTTGTTCCGATTAGGCGCTGCTGCTTGACCGGCACCCTGCCAGCCCTGGAGGCCCAGCCGGGAGCCACTTCCTCCTCGTTAATAATCCAGCAGAAGAGGAGGAAGAACAGCTGGATCAAAACTGCTGCCCTCCGCGGAGCTCCAGAGAGGGCGGAGGGAGGAGGTAAAGGCACTGCCGGGGGGAGAGACCCCGCCGGCTACGGACTGACAGATCACGGACACCACTCGGGTTAGCGATGGAGGAGGCAGGTCGGCAGGAGGCGCCATAGCCGCAGCCGCCGCCGCATCACAGATGCAGCCCCGCCCCGCCCCGCCACGACTCGAGCTTATAGATGTCGCCGACCGCCATCGGCGTGTAGGCGGAGGCGGCGCGCGGCTCGCCCGGCCGTGCCAAAGGGGGGATAGGAAAGGAGGCGCCACGCGGGGATCACGGCCATGCCACATGCCGCCCCCGTCCACCTGTCCGTCTGCTCCGCAGCAAAAGAACTCGTCACGATAAAAGAAGAATTTTCCCCACGTATAAAAGAACAAAGCGACGAGAAGAGCGAGCTAGAGTATCATCTCTACCTTTCTTTTACAAATACTTTTTCAGAAATTATTTTTATTCATTTAAAAAAAATATTTTTACGTATTTTTTTTCTTTTGAGTTTTTCTTTAATTTTTTTTAGTTTTTATTCTTTTTAATCCTTTTGGTGTGTAAATAAGTCAGTTTGCAGAACTCACCGTGATGATCTGGTGCAGGTCCCGGACGTAGACGCCCTCCGTGTCGATGATCTCCATGACGACGCGGTCCATGAAGCTGAGGTGCGGGTGCGGATGGCGGTACCCTTGCGGGTGGTACCCTTGCAGGTGGTAGCCCTGCGGGTGCAGCAGCAGCAGCGGCCCGTGCGAGCACGGCGAACACGGTGAGCACACGCCGCTGTCGCCCGACCCGGACCCTGCAGGGACAAACACAAAAAAATGCATTTTGAGCAAATCATTTCGAACGTTCGACAACGAGCTCCCCGAACATGTAATGCAAACAAAAACAATGCGACTTTGAAAGGGGAATAAGACAAGTGTAACCTTTAAAATATTTGACCTAAAAGTTACAACAATATCAACAAAATAAAAATCTTATTCAACTACTTGCCGTTGACGCGAGTGAACTACCCGACCTCTCCTAAAGCGCCTAGCACGCTCCACCCAAACAGCAAGACGTCTGCAGGTTTGAGCACCTAGGAAGTAGCTAGTCCCGTGCTTCACGGCTGTACAGCTGGCTGGCCTACCCGACGGGCGCCTGGGAGCGCCTGGGAGGTAGGCAGTCCCGTG
>NW_026267133.1:3567309-3573772 GCF_000697945.3 Frankliniella occidentalis | reverse complement strand
AGCTGGCTGGCCTACCCAGACGGGCGCCTGGGAGCGCCTGGGAGGTAGGCAGTCCCGTGCCTCACGGCTGTGGAGCTGGCTGGCCTACCCGACGGGCGCCTGCGAGATAGGCAGTCCCGTGCATCACGGCTGTGCAGCTGGCTGGCCTACCCAGACGGGCGCCTGCGAGCGTCTACGGGCTATTCAGACGGGCGTTGTCTCGTGGACACTATTGCGCGATGCTTCAAGACGACTACAAGCGACCGTAAGATGTCGATGAGGGGGCGGCGGAGGGAGGCGGGTGGAGATCGGGGCGCACCGCACGCCCGGCCCTCCCCAGGGCGCCGCCTGGTCGGGCCGTCACGCCCTCCTCGAGTCGGGCCGAGCAGGTCTCGAAGGGTACAAAAGGCCCGCGCGCGGGAAATTGGTTTTCAATGCATGAGCTTGGCCCTATGCCGTGCGCTCCGCGCGACGCGCCCGGGCGGGCAGCTCGGCGTACTGCACCGACGTAAGCGTTGCGTGGCGCACGGCCAGGGCTGGGGCGGGTGGAGGCGCCCAGCGCAGAGCGCCCAGCGCGGAGCGCTAGCGTGTGTTTCAATCAAACATAACATCAAGTGACGCAGCAAGACCGCCCTCCCGCCCGCCACGCCACGGCCAGGACGTGCGGAACCAACACGGGTACTTAACCGCGCGATGGACCCGGCATACCCACCCTGGCTGTTGCTCCGAAGAGAGGAAACAACAACAAACACAAAAAACAAACAGCCACAACGGTGGTGCTGCCCCGTTGTGCAGAGCCCTCCACCCGCGCATCCCGAAATCCAGCAAGAGGGAATTTATTGTTTTGATGCAAATTTCGAGAAACCCCCAACTCTACACCTTTTGTAGTCCACCCGTCGTGGCACACACTTGTAAATGCGCAACAGACGGCGCTCGGTGCTGCGGCTGGTGTCTTGAACGCACTCCGCTTGTGCAGAGATCTGAACGCGCCCGCTAGTCCAGATCTGGACGCGGAGCCGCCGCCGCCGCCGAAGCCAGTGTATGCAAAGCAGGCACAGCAGGTGGAAGGGACGAATAGCAAGCAAGAGAGAGGGAGAGAGAGGGAGAGAGAGAGAGAGAGGGAGAGAGAGGGAGAGAGAGATAGAGAGGGAGAGAGAGAGAGAGAGAGGACGCAGAGGCGATCCAATCTGTCCACGCCACGCCATGCCACGCAGACCTTCCTTATCCCACCAACAAGCTCTAGCGCGCGTGCAGTGAAGAAGTGTGCCCTCCCTTCCTCTCTCTCCCTCCCTCCCTCCCTCCCTTCCTCCCTCCCTCTACCTCCCTCCTCCCTACTCCCAACCCCCTCACTCAACGCGCTCACGCGGCTTGCTTACATTAGGAGAAATTGCTGTCTGTCGCGTGAGGGCTCTGCAGATCCTAGAGGCTGTAGCCGAGCAGCACCCCCCTACCCCTCCCCCCGTAGCCGAGCAGTGTTTTCCGGAGAAACGAACCCGACGCGCGCCGATTACCGCACGATTGACACTGTGAGCCTGTAATTTCGTCGGGCGTGCAAAAAGAAAAACAAACATTTCTCTGAAAATCCAACACTGCGAGAAACAAATGTGCGATACAGCACTCTTTTTTGGGTGCTACTAAACCTTTAGGGGTGGCAGTCAACTACTGCCTCTGTAAAGGCAGAAATGGCACCTTTGGCACATTTTGAGAAGCAAAACACCAAGAAAATGGTATCCTTGAAACAAGGCGAAATACATTGCTTCAACGCCATTTTTACCTTAAAAAAATACAAGGAAAATTGTCTTTAACTTGAGGCAAATGCCGTTAAAATAAAATTTCCTTGCATTAACCCAATTTCCTGTAAAAGCAATGGAAACACCGTAAACCAAGGTCAAAAATTATCATGAGTTATTTTTTAAAAAGAAATTTCCTTGGTTTATGGATACCATTTTCTGGGTGTGTATCGTGTATCGCATTAGATGCCACCTTTGTTTTTCCAGGCCACATTCTGAAGATTTCTTTTCAGAAATAATGTATTTTTGAGTAGAGGTCGTGAGCAATGAGGCCGCGCCAGAGTCTCCGCAGGTAGTCGTACGCACGTGCGAACGAGCCACCGACCTGTCGATGACATGCTAGTGACGCACTGGTGCAAGCGGCAGGGTAGCACCAGTGTACTAGTTGAGTTGGTCGCGCGGGCCGAAGAATCCACTGCCACCATAGAGCAGGTAGCAGGTCGCAATTTTTTTCTTTAAATGGATTTATCAAACTCATCTTTACAGAAAGTAATAACGGGATATGGCACTACAGAACCGTTTTGGCAGTGGCAGTTCACCACAAGTAACAAACAAATCTGCTCGCAAATCCGTGTGAACAAGAATATTTATATCTCGGTTGAGACCAAACAACAAAAGGAGTTCTGGGCCAATACGGAAATATATGTAACCGATCGCCCCCTCGGAGCAGCACACAATGGGAGTGGCGGGGCGATGCGGGGGTCGGGCGAGCGCGGCAGGGTGGCGCGGGTGCCGCTGGACTGCAGCGAAAGCAGTGTGGGTATGCCAACCACCCTCCGCACTCAGATCCAGATCCACATTCAGATCCAGTCTTGTCGCTCAAACTGGGGCTCGACCCCAATAGCGCCCTGCTTTGCTTGGTCCGGTGCGGCTCTACTCGCGCTGATTTGTACGCGCTTTGCTTTCGGCATTGGCGCGCGCTGCTGCACCGCTCTCGCTCAAACGGTCTTTATTTTATAACGGGGCCGGACGCAAATGGAGGCGATAACAAGAGTGTGACCGGCGGGCAGCGGCGGCGGGGTGGGCTCTATCTCCCGGCCCGCAGCCTCCTGGTCCAGCTCCAACCTCCTGATGCAGCCTCCCGGTGCAGCCAAGGGATTTTACAGATTTTTAGGAAAAAAACGAAAACACTCCCAGAAAAAAATCTTTAAAATATGAAATGTTTCCAGGAAAATTGGTAAACAATAAAATTTTCATTAAAAAATTGAACGATTTTTTAAAAAAATTCTTGGAAGATATATTTCCTCTTAATATTTTGTTTTAAAAATGAAAATCCCTCGTGCAGTCTCCAGGTCCTGCGTCCTGGTCCAGCCTCCCCGAGCAGCCTCCTGGTCCAGCGTCCTGGTCGCAGGCGCAGAGCGCGCAGACTCACTTCCAGGGACATTCTTGGCGCAGCGCACAGCCTGTCGCACCTTGCAGGCGGCCCGGCTGGGCAGGCTCTGACTTATAGGATTGAGAAAGGGCTACGCAGACCGCCCCGCCCGGGCCCCGCCCCTAGACGCTAATGAGGCGCGTGCCGAAGGGCCACACACATGGCTCACACACACACACATGCTCTGATTGGAACAGTGTTGCCAACTCAGACAACGCACGCGGGGCGTATCGTCGTGTGCTGCACGGCAGGTTGGCTGCCCAGCAAACAGATCTGCAGCCCTAGATACACATTTCCTGCTTCGCGCAGTCCGTCAAAGTAATCTCTAGAAATGGTCATACTCCCCTTCAGAAACATAAATCGAAGTTAGTTGGTAATAAAACACTGAAACACAAGGGTACGAACTAGAGCGTTTAAAGTTTATAAAGGCATGAAATGGCCCTTGGGCATCTTTTGGGGCAATTTAGAAACTTTTTTATGATTGCTAAATTTTTACTTTACTAAGCACCCGAAGAAGGGTGCGTTGAGTCCGAACCTTCCGACCTCCCAGTGAATAAAAGGCAGTCTCAGGCAAGAGGAGGACGCATATGGTCATGACTCACAATCAGTTGCGCATGTTGTGATTGCTCTATCGTTTCCTGCAAGCGCTGCTCGCCCCTATGAGAGCTTGTCCCCGACTGACCTTGCGAGCTGACGCTGTAGCTGACGCTGTAGCTGACGCTGTTGCTGACGCCCGACCCCTTGAGCCCGTCCTCGTCGTCCGTGTCGTCCAGGGACTCGATGGAGGCCAGGTAGGCGGACGGCGCCACGCCCAGCCTGCGGTTGCCCGAGCAGCTGCTGGTGCCTGCGGAGCACACACACCGGAGAAAGGTTGAGCGAAGGGCAGGGCAGTTCAAACACCAACAAGGCAGGGCAACAGTTCAAACAACAACAACAAGTCAAACAATAACATGAACATGGGGCAGGCCACGATATTTTTCCCCCTCAATTCAAAGGTGGGGCGGCCCCCGTGCTTGCATCGGCCCAGCCCAAGCCCAGGCAATTCACATTCACTTTCCCTTCGCCGGCGGGACGCCCGGGACGCGCGCTGGACGCGACGCCGCCGCCGCCCACGAGACCCCCGGCCCGGGCGTCCACATTCCCATTGTGAGGAAGGTAAATGGCGTCATCTCCGCCATAGAGCGACTCCCATCCATATCCACCGCGAGAGCGTCCAGGCTAGCCACGCGGGCGGCCAGAGCCGTAGACAGACGGCGCCCGCCAGCACAGCGCGGTACAGCGCAGCACGGCACAGCGCGAGAATTGTCTTTCCGAAAGACGCTCGGAGAGATAATTCTTATTTTCGGCATCGTCGGAACGCCCATAGGCGACCCATCCCGCCTTCCGCCTCCACAACAATTTTGACACCACCCCACTCCCTCCCCACCACGGCTCCCCTTATTAGCCGCATCGGTCAGCAGAGGAGCCTGGGTGCTCACCAGTCACCACACCAGTCACCACACCAGTCACCACACCAGCCCCGGAACGCGCGGCAAGAAGAAGTCCTCCACGGAAACCAGACGAGACGGAGCGGATACAAATGACACCAACATTCTCCGGGGCGACCCCAAAATATTTGTGTTGTTGTTGTTACGTGCGCGCTTGCATGCTTTTGGTCCAGGACCTCTGCTATCTGACTCGAAAAAAAAAACAACATACTACTATGTAACAGTCCGGTGGCGCCCGGTGGCGCCTCTGTGGTGGCGCCTATGTGGCAGGTCGCTGGCGGCGCTGAGCGCCACCGCGCCAGGGGGAATTGGGTGGAGCTGATTGAGCTAGAGAGAGAGAGAGAGAGAGAGAGAGAGAGAGAGAGAGAGAGAGAGAGGAAGTGGGGGTGAGAAGTCACCGGCAGCTAGACGACCAGATAGCGAGAAACGCCAGGACAAGCATCTCTTGCAAACCGGGAGCAGTCAGTCGAGCCGACGCGGCAATGGCGGCAAGCAGGGGGAGAAAAATCGAGTGTGTCGCAGGGAGTCGCGGGCGGCGATTCGTTTCCTCCGGGGAGGACACGGAGCACGCCGCCGACGCCGCGGCTCGCGGTCGGCAGCGGCGGCGGCGGGTGTCGCGCCGTCGTGGCGCAAGAGAAGGGCGACCCCGCGTCGCGTCGTCGTGGCACTTCCGCGCTCCGTGATGGATACGGTCGCGGGACCCTCTAATCCAGGCCTCCAGACCTCCAGACCTGCAGGCCAGATCTGGCCGTGTGGACCGCGGCGTGTCCAGGTGTGAGTAATGTTCACGCGCCCGCCCATCCATCAAATATTGGTGAAAGGGCTTTCCTTACGGCGAAAGGCGCGCGCGCCGCGAGGTGTGAGAAGAGAAGGAAGGGGTGTAGAAAAAAATAAAATCGAATCGCCTTGCTGGTGTCGGTGTGCTTGCCGCGCGGTGTGCACTTCGGACCGCGAGAGGTGGCGGGGCGGGGCCCAGGCCCAGGCCCAGGCCCAGCAGGGCCCTCGGGACAAGACTTTATGGCGAGCGCTACCGCCAGAAGGGCCGCCGTATAAGATCTATAGACACACTACTGCCCGACCGGACCGGATCTGCACAAAAGAAGTGGTGTTGTTCTCAAAAGGGGCCCGGTCGAACGGCGAGAACAGGTGTTGGAGTCGTCTTTATTTTCATTTTAAAAGATAACAAAAAAAACACGTGTGCCTTTTTTGTGTGTACGATATTATTTAGTAGGGCGCATAGTTAGGTATATAAGTTGTGTCCTGATTTGGCCTCTTTAGAGACACACACACACTTTCCTTTTTCAAAAAAGAAAATACGGCGGTAACCATACCGGCACGTTTATTCTTACGACCCGCGCTTGGCAAAATAATACTTACAGTGTACATATTTCGTACCACGGACATAGTTTGTTCCCAACAGTTTTGCTGCACAGTTCTTTTTCTGATTAATCATATCGTCTCCAAAGGAAAATAAAAAAAAAAAATAAAAAAAAAAATAGAATAGGTGCGTTTTTGGCTGTGTAGCTCTTGCACTCCCTGCACCCGGTATTGTCAGAGCCGCACCCCCACGTGACCAGCGCGCGGCGGTCGGCGCGACACAACACTGCTGGCGCTGGCGCCGCGTGGCTGCGCACGACCAGGTTATCCAACCGGAGTGCCCACCAGCATGTCCACGTAAAATTTGTCACGGCTGAAATTTAGAGCGGTCATAACTCGGTTCCATACCGCCGCGCGAGTGAGCGCGCGGGGTGAGTGCCACACGGCCGCCGCCACCGCAGCCAGAGCCGCCGGCTCCTTAGCGGCCACTCATTTGAATTTCAAAGGGTTCCCGCGCC
>NW_026267133.1:3558855-3564934 GCF_000697945.3 Frankliniella occidentalis | reverse complement strand
TCTGTCATGCTACGCTGTGCGCCGCCGTTGTTGGCGCCGTCGTCCTGCTGCTGGCGCGGTGGTGTTTCGTTCGGGACACGGACCAGATCCGCGCCCCGTTCGGCTGATGGCGCTTTGGCGTGGCCTTCCCTCGCCGCGTGCTTCCCCGCCATCCTCTGCCCTTCCGATCAACTTTTCCTCGACACCCCCGCCACGCCCTGCTTCGCGAGCCCCCTATTTTTAACCCGTTTTCCTGCTTCCCTTCCCCCTCCCCATCGTCCCACAGCCCGGACGGACTGAACGAACAGCGCCGGTATGATGTTCAAATCGATCCACTTGGCGTAGTTCCCCGATGTGAAATGTCTTGCGTTTGTCCGCGAGTAGTTTTGAAGGGACCAGACCGAGTGAGTTCCTCCGGTTGTGTTTGGAGTGTACCGAGGCGTTCCCCTGGCACCCTCGCCGAAATCGATCCGGCTGCTCGCCGCCTGCAACACCAAACGGCACAGCACTGCCATAGCCGCCCACCCCACCCCGCCGCGCTACGCCCCGCCCGGCAGCAGCGAAAGTGTTAGGGAGCCAGGGTGGGCCACGCGGCCACCTTCAATGCGGCCACTAAATCACCCGGTAGGCGGGAAGCTGCAGTGGCATGGTGGCCTCCCCCGCCAGGCGGTTCTCTCTCTCTCTCTCGCACGACGCGTGTGTCTCGCACAATGCCGACTACGCCAATGGTAAATCCTCCTCCTCTCCTTCCCATGCACGGTTGACGAGTGGGAGAGACGGAAGGGAAGGTGGCAAAAGAAGGGGACGGGCGCGAAGTGAGAGGGATGTTGTTGTTGAATCCTGCACAACGACGACAACGTCGACAAGGAAAGGGAAAGGGGCAGGGAAAGGCACAGCGACGGCCCTCAGCGTCCAGGGTGGAGCGGTACGGGTGGGAGGTCAGGAGCTGTAAGCGCCCGTCAGGGTAGGCCAACCCGCTCAACAGCCGTGCGCGCGGACGCGAGAGGTAGCCTACCCGCCAGGCGCTAGGGTCGAAACCATCTATTTTGAAATGGTCTTACCCAGTATCGTGCATTTTTTTTCTCCTCAGAAAACCTAACAGCTCGCCCTTACTGTTGATAGAATAGGCCTAGGTTTCTGTCGCATCCTAAATAGTCTTCGTTTTGGGCTGCGAGAGTGTCGATTCATGGAGCAGATGCTGAGGCGTCTGTTTGTTTCGCATAACAATACAAGTAACATAATGATCCAGAGAAGAGTATAGCGGAGACACTAACGTGATTCTATCAATAAACGAAATGCTACAGTTATAATGATACACTTATATGATTACACTAATGTCTGGTGAAGATTTGGGATGCGATCGAGAAATAACGAGAGACACGGGACGGACTGGGCTCGGCTGGGAGGAAGAGATGTGAGGTGTCAGGGGGAAGAAGCGACAGAAGGCGGCGGGCCCACGCATCCTTGCTCATTCCTTATGGCCGGGACTCAAGGGCCGGCGGGCCCTGCAGTGTGCGAGGGAGAGAGACAGTGACGTCACCGAGGTGAACGCCCTTGCAGTGTGCCCTGCACAGAGTGCGCTCCCCGCCCCATGTGCTGTTGGCTGTGCCACTGCTGCTGCTGCTTGGACCCACGAGTCCCCCCTCCGCTCCCGCAGCCGCCGACGGCCAAGCCATTTGCGTCGTCCGGCGAGCCCAGCGGGGGCACTACTCGTCGCGGCGGAGGGTGTCATAATCGACGCCATCCAGACGTCACGTTAGAGGTGGGATAACTTTTTCGAAAATGACATTGCAATTTATATGTCATGACAAATGACATTTTAACATAAATGGTTTTCAGACTTACCGTGTTATTGTTATCTATCATAGCTCTTAGCTATCATCGCATTCCCTCAAGTTTTCCCAGGAAAATTTACCTAGTAAATGCTAAAAGATCTGTGCTGCAACTTGTAAAGAAATTCTTTAAAATTGCTAAACTTTCTCTCAGTAGTAGTACTAAACGTCTTCCTTTAGTATAACAAGTCCGTTACTATACGAACAGTTAAGTTTGGTAAAACATTAGGGGAAATTTTTGTAATCCTACAGAATTTCGTGGCAATAGCACCAAACTAAAGTAGTTACACGACAAATTTTTAAACAAAAACTTAAAGGTGCAGAAAACTAAATGTTCTATTCAATTGCGGAACTCTACTGAAACTAAAAAGGCGTAGTGGAGTATAACCGTAAAGGTGGCCTTTTTTTTTTGCAAACCCCGCGCGCGTTTAAAATAGGAATGCATAAATATGTGTCTTTCTGCATCCGATTCTAATTGCCTGTGAACCGGGCCTGGCTGAGCCGGGTGGGACCCGGAGGAGGACGAGAAGGATGCAGGCCGCAGTGTCGTGCCGCCGCTCTGCTTCCGAAGGACTTGGACAGCGTTGCCAACTGGGAGCGCAAGGAAGCCGCTCCCGATTAGAGAGGTAGCAGTCTCTCTCTCTCTCTCTCTCTCTCTCTCTCTCTCTCTCTCAATAGCAGCTGCTGCAACTGCGCGCGCGGAACACAGCGGCTGGACCGGCTGGACCCTGCCGGGCTGCTGGATGCACATCTCCAGCCAGTGGTCCAGCGCGCAGCCTCCGCCGCAAGCCCGCGAGCCTCACGTGCAGGGCAGCAGCAGCGGCGGCGGGCGTCAGACAATAATATATCTAACGAGATTAACCCGAGTGAATCCTACGAATGTCCAGCTGGAGTAGTATTTGCATATGACTGACCAGTGACGAAATTGTCAATAATTATGAAGTACATCGACATCAGATTGAAACTTACTTCTCTAGAAAGCTTACAAATTAAGAATCCTGTTTTTAATGTTCAGTCAAGTTGATGGGTAAATTGATAGTATCGAAATTGCTTAGTAATTACGAAGCATATTTTTCCCACGTAGGCTGCTGCTAGGCTTCCGTTCTTTTTGAATTCTGTATTACTGTTTAAACGGAGTGAGTCTACGAACACAATTGGACGCCATACTTCCCTTTGCTAAAATTCTAAAACATTCGTGGACGGACGGATGGAGAATGTAGCGGACTTTGACAGCCATATTTTCGTCGTGCCCAAACTGGCGCATACACACACCTGCAGTGACAGTGCGCAGGGCAGCCAGAAGACTCATCAGTGAAAGCAGAAGGCCCGCCCAGCCGCCGCCGCATTCGCTTCACTCATACTCCTTATAACTTTTTTTATTTAAACGGCGGTCGCCATTTCAGAGGCAAAAACTGCATTCATCTCTAAATCGGGCCTCCTTCTGGTCCTGCTATCCGCTCTGCCGTGCGCGGCGCGGGCGCCCGCAGGACGCTTTGATGTCGGCGAGAGTAAAAAAAAAATAAAAACATCCTTGACCCAGAATGCCGAGCGCACAAAAATTGAAAGCCATACAACTTGGCCAGACACGGCTGGTATCCCGAGCCTGCAGCAGCGCTGCGCGGAGCAGAGTGACACTGTGCAGCGAACGAGCCTGTCCGCTTCGCCTAGGATAGCAGTTCGACCCGTGCGAGGGAGACAGAGCATGACGTATGATTGCAGACCATATGGACGCGTTTTTGACGTCACACGTGAAGCAGCCCGCGCGCACGCGCGCGCACACCGGAGAAAGTATTGCCGCGCAACGTGAGCGAACAGTATTATCGTAGGAGGGGGAGGGGAGGGGGGGGGCAGGGGGCACTGCGCCCGCAACAGGCACCTTGGGCACCTTAGGGAAGCGCCTGGGCGGAGAGAGAGAGAGAGGGAGAGAGAGAGGGGGGGGGAGGGGAGAGGGAGGGTCCGAAACGCGCTCGCCTCGGCGCGGTTCAAAAGGCCCGTGGAGCACGCTGCTTTAGCCCCCCCAGGCCCACAGGTCGGCCCTGCCCCGGAGGGCACTGGAGTGTTTGCTCTTCTCTCACACGCGGAGGGGTGTCGCGCGGACGGACACGGCGGTGGCGTGGACCGCGCTTACGTCACGTCGTCGTCCACCGCGCCACCGCTCCTGTCCCCGCCGCCGTGCCCGCCCCGCCCCCGCGTCCCTCCGCCCACGCAGTGTACAGCACGGCAGCATTGGAGGCGCATACCAGGTGGCCGCGCTGCGCATATGCATTCCAGCCGCAGTGAGGCGCAACTTTCGGCGTCGTAAAGCGCACTCTTGAGAAAGGAGGAATTAGAGATTTTAAATTTTCCGGAAAAGATTCTCAAGATTTTCGAAAACAAAGCACGTTTATTTTTCAAAAATATTTTTTTGAAAGTTTGGGGAAATTTTCGTTTTCAAAATTCTTGTTTCCGCCCGGTGTTTTTAGTTTTATCCGAAACTTTGCTTGTTTTTTTCCGGCATTTAAATCCCTAAGAGGAATGTGATGAAACTGAGAATATCATGAGGGATAAATATATTTTTACAGCCGCCTTATCAGGGATTTTCCTAGCATAATCTGGTAAATAAGAGGGTCGAGAATATCCGGGATAAGATTAACTGTGTAAAAATATTTAAACATGATTTTCTTTATTCAGCACAATTATTGTTCAATTGTTTTGGAAATGGATGCTGCTTTGGTGCGGACTGTCATACGATGCACTACATCACGACCTCACTTGACAACCTAACACCACATTGGAAAAATTCGCTAACTCGATCTCAAAAATAATAACAAGATTTCCCCTGTAAACCTCTCCTGAGGTATGTTGTCGATTTACGGTTTCAAAAATTGTAATTGACAAATTTACACATTTGGAAGTTATGCGGGAAAATGTCACATGCGATAATGCAAAGCTTTTGGTAAAACTACAAAACTTCTGTCAAATAAATAAATCTGTAAACAAAGTTTACATTTGACAAGCAACGATTTTGCATCGTGCCACAAAAGAAGGGTTAGTGTATCCGCGAAAAACGACACACTATACACTGCACCCAACCCTACATGACCTTATTTCAGTATACGACTTCATACGTGCCAGCAGAGTGCAGTGCAACCAACAGCAACACCACCGCAGTGCCGAGGACACCGGAGGACACGCGGCCGCCAACGGAAACCTAAAAGGTGTGACCGGCGGCCTGGCGCGGCGCGGAGAGGTGGGGTGGGGTCGGCGGGGTGCGGGCCGCGACATAGGTCGCCGCCTTACCCGTCAAAAGGTTGAGGGGGTAAAGGGTTGGACGGACCGGCCGGGCCGCCTTCGAACAAAGGTCATTACGGGCGAAATGGCAACAACAACACCGGCCGGGCCCACCCAACACAGCAGCGCGGGTCGCCCAGCGCGGGTCGCCCAGCGCGGCGAGCGAGCCCTGGCCCGACCAGAAACAACAACAACGGGGACACACAACAAAAATGTTACGCATCATAAAAGCCCCAGCAGCCTCCTTGCAGCAGCAGCAGGCGCAGCAGGGTTCGTCAGTCTCTGTTCATTCCTGGCGACACCCGATAGCCGCCTCTTTGGAATGCAGTGGCACGCCGCACCGCCGATGATGGTGCACGGGGGAAAATTGACGTGTGCGTCAGGTCGGTGAGCTTATATACACTTCGAGAGAAAACGAAGAAAAAAATGACGAAGACTCTAGTAATGCGAGGTTCCTTTCTCGCATCAAATTTTCTGAGAGACTTTTTATTCAATCCCAATCTTTTAGAAATTGTGCATGTATTTGTGAAAAATTTTACACCTGCATTTACTCCTTAACGCAGCTCCGTGTGAAGAAATAAAGTATGTTTAATATTTTAGAGGAAATGGCCCTGACATGAGAGTAAAAGGTAAAATAATGACGCATTATTAAAGCGTTCATAGTGCGTGATGTTAAATCATAGGCACTAAAACTGAACCGCACAGAACGCGTTAACATGATAGCCTAAACTTCAAGCTCCTCTACCAGTTCACTGATTTTATTTTTTACCAATCGTTTCCAGTGTTTACTCAATTTCACTACTCTTGAGCAGTTTTCACTTTCACACCACACCACCTGGTCGCGCTTCTTCTTCACTCTCAGATTATTTTTTCTTTATTTTTTTTTTATTCCGGGTGCGGTACCGGCGGGCGCCTCAGTACCCACCATCCGATTTGTCTCCTTGACAGACGCCCAGGGTGGCGCCGGCGCGGCGTGGCCGCGGCGGGGAGTGGCGAGG
>NW_026267133.1:3557839-3558480 GCF_000697945.3 Frankliniella occidentalis | reverse complement strand
CGAGCCGAATGTGAACAGTTTTCTGACATGTACCCATATGCTTACAGTATGTCAACTTTTATAAATCATCATATTCGCGACATAAAACTAAAAATCAGCCAACATTTTTTGATAACAAAAACCTCTCTTCGCAAAATGATCATTAATCAGAGTCATTCGACTATTTTTTTTCAGTCTTGCGCTGCTGTTGCTGATTCGGGTGCGAGACGCAGCGTGGCGGCCACTTTCGGGCGCAAAGCTAATCACGGCCGTGTGTGGACTCCGTTGTCATTTATTCACACACTAAGCAATGTAGGACTCATTATTCACACACGGGAATGACTCGCGGGTGCGCGTGCCTTCCAGCTCGGCCTTTACAACCCCGCGACACGTACACGCCGCCGCTCTCATCTCCGGCCGGCCGGACGACACAAAGATGACAATATGTCACCCGCTCGGTCAGCCGCTCGGGGGCCTTATGTCAGCCCGTCATTAGTTGTTTGGACAGCGCGGCGGCGCGGGCTGGGCGCGGGCTGGGCGCGGGACGCGCGTCCAGCGAGTGCATTTCGACAGCAAAGATGGCAGCATACATTAGTATAGAATTTTCTCTCCGCGTCAACACGGCGGACGGGGGTTACGGCGTTACGGGCTTTCAATCTCGT
>NW_026267133.1:3548276-3551934 GCF_000697945.3 Frankliniella occidentalis | reverse complement strand
GGAGCAGTTCGACCCGTGCGAGGGAGACAGAGCATGACGTATGATTGCAGACCATATGGACGCGTTTTTGACGTCACACGTGAAGCAGCCCGCGCGCACGCGCGCGCACACCGGAGAAAGTATTGCCGCGCAACGTGAGCGAACAGTATTATCGTAGGAGGGGGAGGGGAGGGGGGGGGCAGGGGGCACTGCGCCCGCAACAGGCACCTTGGGCACCTTAGGGAAGCGCCTGGGCGGAGAGAGAGAGAGAGAGAGAGAGAGAGAGAGAGGTCAGCAGCAACAAACAAGTCATGCAGCACTTTCGACTCATCAGTACGTGCGGAGTTGTGCATGATAAGACTGACTAGCAGCGAGCAGAACCTTCGCCACGGCGGGCAAAGAGGATAGGGAAACAAGGAACAACGAGCAAGAAGAGTATCCCCCCCCCCCTCTCCCCATGCTCCTCACTCCCTCCCTCTCACCAAGAAACTCTTAAATCACAAGTGCCGGACTCATCCGCGGGCTATTAAGATGCTCGCGAGAGCATTTCGCCAAACCGAGCCACGAACCACCGTTTGGTCTAGCAGAGCCAGCCTGTCCCTCTTGCACACACACACACACACACACACACACACACACACACACGTTCACGTATGTCCCTCCTGACACGAAAACTTCGCTTGCTTCCCCTTCACAAATTCCAGCACCGCCGTTACAATACGTCGTCCTGCTCATAAAAGCCTCCAACTAGAATGCGATGCCCTAATCAACAAGCAAGCCTCCTCCTTCGACAAAGAGGAAGAAAAAAAATGTAATAAACGCCAAGACTGCCGTGAAGAATCATAGGCGAGTTTTAAAGCTGACCGCTATAAAACACATGGCAAGCCCGTCGACAAAATGAGCCATGCCGAAAAAAAATAAAAAATAAATAAAATATGCACAACTACAGGCGCATCTATTTAAAATAATAAGCACCATGTAACTGGCAAAAGTAGGTAGGATGCACATACGGCGACAGTTTGAGAGAAATAAACCGAAATAAACACTGTAGTCAGATCAGTATACGATAGAAAAGATACACCTTTACTGGAAGCGTGAAGCTGCATTGCATTAATATACGCTAGACGATGTTTGGTACATAATTGTGTACATTAAATACCGTCACACTCGAAGCTCACAGCAGAAAGGTGTTGCTTCGAAGTGCATGCCTTGCGCCTCCCCCATCGCCCCCTTCCCCTCGCAGGCCGCTGCAGCCCGCCCCCGCGCCTTGTTCTAAAACGGTTCGGCGATGCGCAGAGCATTGACCCCTAAAGCTCTTGAAAACGCACAGCCGCCACCCCCGCGCCTATGCAGGAGGAATAGAAATGCAACAAAAAGTTCGAAAATCGCTTGAAAGGTCCCGCGTATGACTGATACGAATCACTTGCATACATTAAAAGACAACTACATTATTTTATGGGGAGTGCAATTGAATGCGTCGGAGATACTGCGTCGCGAATGTCCAGACGACAATGGCCGTGCCGAGAGAGTGTCCACCACACAAGGCCCCCGGGGGCCCGGACAGCCACCGCACCCTCTCTCTCTCTCTCACTCTTTTATGTCATTTTCTACCCGGCCGCTGGCCGTGGTCCGGTCAGGCCCATGGGGACCATTACCGAGCCGGCTGCAGCCACTGCGAGCAGCCCGCTTGCACGTAGCGACACTGTCGACCAGTGCAAACGAGTTCCATCTTCCTTTTAGAGCGTCTTTGGCAACGATCCTCCGCCGCCGCGGCGGCCAGGCCCTGGGACGGGACGCCATGAGCCGCTTATGACGGCCGGGGCTGCAGCGCCAGCGCGCGCCAGCGCTCCAGTGTGCCTGAAATAGCCAGCCCATGGCATGGCGGAGCCGGGTGGAGCTGGGGCTCCATTTGTTGCATCTCTCTCTCTCTCTCTCTCTCTCTCTCTCTCTCTCTCTCTCTCTCTCTCTCTCTTACTTCGCCCCCTCTCGGCTGGGTCTGACTGATACGGAGGAAAGGGAAAGGTATATTCTATTTTCGGGCCGCAACAGCCGCGGTGAACTTGGCCGCCCTTGCCCGGCCGCCACCGCCGCCATGCCACCCGCATCATCGCGCGGCGCGAAACTGGAACGCAAACAACAACAACAGCCGAGAGCATGACTTACGGTCCTGCAGGGCCCTGGACTCCAGGCCCTGGAACTACAGGCGCCCCGTGTGACGCCCGAGGGGGTCCAGATCAGCCGGCTGATTGACTCGGACCTGCCCGTCCGGCTGACCCGGCTGCACTGTGAGAAAACTTCGTATGATGTTTAAAGAAAAGTCTATGTATTCCAAAGAGTAAATTTAAATTCAGAAAGGTCCGGTATGTTTTAATTAAATTAACTATACATGCTAAATTTACCAACATTAAAAACAGAAGAATAAATTTGCATTTTTTAAAAGAAATGCTAAATGTTTTGATAAGCAATTAAAAAATACATTTTCAATCAAATGTTAATCTTTTGTCTAACAGAGTGCACGTTAAGCCCAGCTCCCAGCCCCTTGTATTCTTTTCCTCACGCTGTGCGGGCGTCCTCACAGAGTGCTTCCGACTAGTCGTCTAGCTAGACACACCATTGGAGGACAAGGGGTGGCAGCGAACGGAACTGCACTCGACGGTGATCCCGACCAACAGGCTGGGGCGTGCGACGGAGCCGACAGGACAGAGCAAGCACGCGCGTGCAGAAAGGGAATGCAGAGCACGGCAAAATTACAAACGAAGTGGTTTTAAAAATCACTTCCAAAATAGTTGAAAGAAAAACAACTTGGTAAGTCAAACTTGATTTTTTGAAATAAAAAATTGCAATTCGTAGGGTGGAATAATTGACGCCCAACGCACAACAAAACAGCTATATTGTTAATTTCTACGTGAACACACTAAATCCTTATGGACTTTTGTTGTGCATAAAACTTGCAGAATTTCATACAGCTATAATTTTATGCACAATTTGATGCATAACCATGAACAGTGTGTGCATAATTATGCACATTTTGTTCACAATTATGCATAAAAACTTGTGCATACTTATGGCTATATAATTCTGCAAGTTTATGCACAGCAAAATGCATACCTAAGGGTTTAGAGTGAACCAAATGAGGTTTTGAAAAAACGCGACATTTACTATGGGAGAAAACTACCGCGCGTCCCTTTCGCATATATTGTGGCGATGACACGAAACAATGAAACAAAGTCGTGTATACGACGACGGCAAGCTGTGCCTTCTCTTTCCAACACCGTACGCAGCGTACCGCGCACACACACACACACACACACACACACACATGTACTGTACACACGAGGTGTGTCGGTGTGGAGCGCGCAGGCAGAGAGGCTCGCGGCCCGCGGGCAGAGAGTATTGCAGCGCTGAATACGGTACAGGGGCGTCACAAAGCACATATTTTATCAGACGCGCGGACCTCTCCTGCGTCGGGAGGGACGGGGCTGTGTATGAAATTACAGATTGCCCACCTGATATACGGCGTGGTGTCAACTGCGCCACTCAAACGGAAGGAAAGGAAAGTTTCCGGAATTTTTCCGTTCAATTTCCGAAAAAAAAAACAAGCAGGCCCGCCCTTCCGCCAAACGAAGTTGCCAGCTCCGCTTCGCTCCGCCGGCAACTCCGTTCGGCAGGGGCCGGGCCT
>NW_026267133.1:3544119-3548226 GCF_000697945.3 Frankliniella occidentalis | reverse complement strand
GTGGCAGGGGTGGTCAGCACGACGGCAGAGGCGTCCGCGTCGACGGCGTCCAGGACGACGGCGTCCTCCGAGCGGCCCACCAGGGCGTCGTACATCCCGAGCAGCGTGGGCACCAGCTCCGTGGGCTTGCCTGCAACACACAAAAACACAACGTTTATAAGAATGTATTGAAGCAATAGGAAGTTTCGTGGAGAGAATAATAAAAAAAAATGACCGCATACACTTCCCCCCACCTAGCTCTTAACCCACGACATATACGGTACGTCCACGTCGAGACGTGGCGGTGCAGAGTGCCTGGCGATCAACTGAAACTAATTACGAAAGGGCAGCAGCCGCCAACACTTTCCCGCCCTGCACACGAGATGCGTTCGGGAGAGCAACGCCTCGGCAGAGTGACCGCAAGTGAAACACTTGAACATCGCAGGCCACGCCGCGCCGCGCCAGCGCCGCTACCGGCCAAGCCACAATATGGTCACTCGGAGAAAGGGGCAAAGAACTCATTGCAATGTGTTTAATAATCCATCTAGGAAACGGGAGCGGCGAAGAGCCCCATGCAAAAGGCAATGCAATGAGCAGGGCTACGCACACGGCAACCGGAAGTGGAGGGGGGGGGGGAGGGCACGCGCGGTCACGTAACTGGAACCACCCCCGGCCAGGGCTGAGTGAGGTTGCGGTCCAGAGGCTGGACCTGGACGCTCACACGCTCACACTCCCCCAGCTTTAATATCCAAAGAAAAGTTTTTAGTTTCTAGATGAAGTTTCGACTGCGAGAAGCAAATGTTTCGACTTTGGAAGAGTTTTTAATTTTGTCATTTTCACGTTATGTACGGTTTGAGAGTGTGGTAAAAATTCGTCGCATAATATTTGATGAATGAAATTCGGATTCAAAACTCGTTTTGGGGGGGTTGATAAACGATGTATGTAGTTCCCAAAACACGGTTTCAGCAGTTTTTGAACGTTCTAGCACACGAGGCTCAAACACAACATTGACTGAAAAACTTCCGACTCACGAGTGCTCTTTTTGTCTGCGGCTCTACCGCCGCCCACCGTCCCCCGACGACAATTGGCCGGCTCAGCGATACAAAACCAAAACTTGACCCCGTTGCAAAGGTCCCTGACCATGCGCCGCCCGCGCTCCCAGCTCGACTCGCCCACACGACGCCCGGCCAGCCACAGCGGCGTGAAATTTGCAGCAGATAACATTCACTTTCACACGCACGCACACACACACACGCACATCCTTGACACGCCGCGCGCATGCAGCTGCACCGCACAGCACAAGTCCCGGCCGCCTGCCGATGCCGATTCGCAGCTCAGACAAAGCGTTAAATCATTAACATCCAAAAGCGACAGTCACGCAGCAGTCCCCACTCGGTCACAATGCAGGGCTTTATTGTTATTGAAATGAAATGGAGCCGAGACTATCACTTTCCTCTGCACGCGGCGTGGCGTGGCGCGGCGGCCTTGCACTTCGCAGCGTTTAGAACAATATGGCGCGCGCGGCGAAAGGCGCGGCCTGGCCCGCTTTCAGCTGCGCAGAATAACACCGTCGGACCGAATGACATTCGTCGGTGCAATGTCACACCCGAGCTAGAAGTTTCAGGGTCCGAAATTTATACGGAAAAATTCATCTAGAACAGTTTTTGAAGAATTTAAAATATTACCACAAAAATTTAAAAAAAAAAAAAAAAACACTCGCCAGAAAAAAAATTTCTGGGATTAAAAAGAAAATCGTTATTAAAAAATTAAAATCCCTAAGTCGAACCGATATCTTTTCGTCCTGGTAGTCGGTGTCTACCGGTGTCTACCACCATATCAGCAAAATTCGGGCGCAAAAAAGCATAGATCAGCCATGCTCCTGTGCGAAGCACGTGTGGGTGTTAATAGCAGAGATAAGGCGCACGCGAAGGCTTTCGTAAGTTGGCGACCTGGACTATAGGTGGACCGACGGACGGGCGGACGAGTCTTTCGTAAGTCGCTATCGCAGAGCGATCGCCGGGGGGATGCGGGCAGAGCAGCGCGGGCTTGTATTGAGTTTCGCACTCTATTGCCTCGACAAACCACCCATCGCCGTTTACAACACCCGAACGGTTCGCAGAGACTTCTCAAATTCCGAGCGCGCGCAGGCAGCCACAACAGCCATGGTCTTCTTTATATGTAAAATACCGTTGTGTGGAATCAAAACTGTAACAATTCATTTGATCGTGAAAAAGGGTGGTTCAAAATCTAGCCAGCATATCAGTTCGAGCATAAGTCATCATTGGTGCAAACAATCTGCAGCAGGCCGCAATCAAAACTTCGAAACAATTTTATGGTTTGTTATTATTTTTCTAATTATTTTTTTGACTTTTTTTTTTACAGATTTTTGTCTGCTCTGACATATGTTTTCTGTCCGCACAGAAGTCCGGGCGGCGCCCCGGATCGTGCGGGCCGTTCGCATCCAGAGCCGGGCGATGGTGGCGATAAGGGGAGATGGTGGGCCTGAGCCGCGGCACTGGACCGCTCACAGGGACCGCGCCGCGGGGATCCAAAACATCCAGGCTTTTGAGAGGTCTTCATCGCGCAGTAGTCAGTAAAAAGGCGTGGGGAAAGTCATCACCAGCAGACAGCTATATCGGCGACACGAAGGGCTAAAATTAAGCCAAACAAACTTCACCTATACGCTGCAGCAGTATACCCATTTTATTTGAGTAACAAAGGAAATATTTTTGCCTCGATCACTGAACTTTTACGGTCAGGAATTATTTGGGAGGAGAAAGAAAATCGTATTGGGAAACAAGAGTTATTTACAAGTGCAGGCCCGACTGAAAATTACCAAACCATTCTCTAATTTTTGAAAAATCTGGGTATACATTTATGAAGATATTTTTCGTGGCCAGCAAATAGACGACGAGCAAGTATAAAATCTCTTTACGTGGTAAGCTCGGAACGCGAATGAACTGGGAACTAGAACAATAAGCAACTCATAATCCCCCTGAAAACGCCTCTTGCGGAGACCTCGACGCCAGGGGCGAGTCCGCGCTGTTACTCGGCTGTTACCCCCGCAAGGAAAGGACCATAACTTAGTTGAATTTGTTGCCCTGAACCCAACCCTAGACAACGCAAACGAGGACTGAGGTAGGCATCGCAAACGGCGGCAAACGGGCTCTTTTCCCCTAGCTATGAAGGAAGGCAGGTCTCTCTCTCTCTCTGGCTCGCGTTATCACGAAGGCGGCATCATTTTTCGAAATCCTGGCCCGCGGGCCGAGCGTCCTGTAAGGGCCTGGTCCAGGAGGGCTCCGCGCCAGGGCCGAGCCGGATCTGCCCTGCCATCAAGTCTGCTGATGCAAGGCGCAGGGAAACGCACACGGCCCATAGTGTAACCAAAAGTAGACGACGAGAAATACTGCCGCGAGTGATATTAATCGTTGCTGTATACGAGTTGGGTAAATCCTTGCGTGGCGCTTACAAAAGTATGGGTGAACCACAGAAGAGCCCGAGCTGCAACCAAAACAGGCCGGAGCGTCACACGACGCCGTGGAGTGTCACCCGTCCGAGTGGTGGAGAGCACTTTCCTGACGCACATTTCTCACCGCGGTGGGGACCGGCTGCGCGTTGCATTTAGGCCCTCGAGCCCTCCTGCGCCGCCACGCTTGCCGCCTGCCTCGGCCGGGTCCGTCCGACTTGCGCAACATCTCATTAACAGCGGACGTCGAAGCGAGCGAAAAAGTGATTCGGTTTCTCGTCATGCCGCCTCCCCCTCCCCGCATCTTCCTTATAATTAACACCTCTCATTTTTCCGGCGCAATCCGCTCCGGTCGCAGAGCGACGCGCACGCGTGCCCGAGTGCGTCACGGAGGGTTAATTTTCAGCTGCTCCTCGTTTGTTTCGGGCGTATAGGAATTTCCAAGGTAGGACCAGGACCCTAGTAAAAGAGTATCGAAAATGTAAGGTGAAAAACGGTCTATAGCCTAGGCTCGTAGACCAAAAACTCGACCTTGAAGTTGTAGAATAAGAACCCTCTGATGAAAACAAGCTGTGAGTATGAGCGAAATTTTTCCGTCAAATTTTGAGTCGCAAAGAAATATTCCCGTAGAGGTCTGCAAAAAAAGAATTAAACTTGCCAGG
>NW_026267133.1:3543558-3544069 GCF_000697945.3 Frankliniella occidentalis | reverse complement strand
CAGACACACAGACAGACACACAGACAGACACACACGAGGTCGTTTGCATAAGCCCGCTAGATAGCTTTTTCAAAGCAGAAGGGCGGGCTAAAAAACGGAAAATTTCCGACTAACAACGGAAAATTATTCATACCCCGCCGGATTTTTTTTCCCCGGAAGTTTCCGGAAATTTTTCAGATTTTTTTTTCGGAAGTTTTTAGAAGATTTTCGGTAGTTTGCCACCCTGAAAGGAAGTGATAATAAAAAGAGCGGTGCCGAAGACTGCTGCCAAAACCACACGGATGTGTTTGATCACACACCACGGCCAGGTCCGTCTCTCATTAGACGAAGCACCGGATCGAACCAGACCAGAGCGGAGCCGGGAGCTGGGGACGGCCAGCCGACGAGTACTATTTCACGGCAGGGTGGAGGATAGGGTCCATAGGGTCTGTCCGGGGCGTACGGACAGAGCAGGGGCAGAGTGGCCACCACTGTGCTGTCCTTCTTCCCCCCCCCCCCCCTCTCTCTCTCT
>NW_026267133.1:3541374-3542523 GCF_000697945.3 Frankliniella occidentalis | reverse complement strand
AGAGCCAAACCGCATTATTTACTTCAACCGCGCCTAAGAGGGGGAGAGGGGGAGAGGAGAGGTGGGGGAGGGGGTAGAGGGGGAGAGAGAGAGACAGAGACACAGAGCACTTAGAAGAGAACGAAAATTACTTAAGGGAAAGGAATTAAAATTCTGCACCCGTGGATAGTTTTGAGTGCCTCTCTAGAGTTTTTTAATGCCTTTGTAGAGTAATGAAAATCCTAATTTTTGATCCTACTTCTGTTTTCTGATAGTGGCGTATCACATTTTGAGGACGAAAATGAAGTGTCGTACGTAGTGCCTTCCAGTGGCAGCAGTGTGTCGCCATGCTACCGCTTCCCCGCAATGCTCCTCTACTAGACAGTCGAGCTACGTGTGGCGCATCGGCGGCGTGCCGCGGAGTGTGGGAGTGGGGCAAGCGGCTGATGCGAGCCGAGCTGTCCTGCAGGCCGGGCAGGCGGCCGCCGCCGCCACTGCTGCTGTACCGGCGTTTACCAACGCGTTTACCGACACGTCACACGTCTCAAGGTCGCGGACGCCACGACGAGCACTCGCGAGCCTATACGCAGGGAATAAAGTGCCCTGAACTTGAAAGAATACAATAAAGTACCGTGAACTTGAAATGATTCAACGGTTAGAGCTGGAGAAGAGGCTTCAAAATAGCCTGCTGTTCGCCAACTTTCGATTGAAGCAAAAATTTCTGGACGAATCATAAGCTGCGGGGACTTCCGCACAGCAAAGTTTTCTTATGGTGAAATTCATTATCAACGTTTATAGATAAATACAGCGAGTTTTTTCAAGAATAAATCTATTTTTGGTGGTGAGTTTATCTTCTCACAAGCTCCGTCCAAAACCATAGCATCGTCACACACCGAATACTTTACCTTTAAAACCTTCACAAGGTTCGTGTTTTAGTTGTGGTATCCCCCGGAAGGACAGAAGGCAGTGAGATGCAACAGAGCGAGTCTCACCAGGCCGAAGGGCTGCTGCTGCTGTTCTGACGTGATAATCGTCCAGGCGAGAAAAGTGACGTGTGAGATTGAGGCTCGATGCAGTCTGCAGCAGCAACAGGGATAATTAGCGGATCTTAATGACGTCGAGTCAGTCTCCGGGCGTGACAAGCGGAGAAGAGGGGCGGGAGAGGGGGGA
>NW_026267133.1:3531311-3541324 GCF_000697945.3 Frankliniella occidentalis | reverse complement strand
CCCCCCCTTCCCCTCATCTCTCTCTTCTCCTTACCGGCTCCGGCCACAATTGGAGCGCAGTGTCGCATGGTTAGGAGATGCATCAGGCGCCTGCCTTAAAAAGGTGAGGTGTACACTGTGACGGTAAACCGATTTCAATTTCACTAGTTTCTTAGACAAATTTAGAGGCCTTTGGCTAATAGAAATCCTGGCCCTCAGCGTCAGCAATCTGCGTTAGAGTAATTGAACATGGTGACTTCGTGGTGCAAACCTTGGTGCAGCTTTAAGTCCTCAGCTGGCGCAAAAGCTCTAGTTAGTTGCGAACCATCATCAAGTACCCTTACCCTACCACCAGCAGACGTTGGCCTGGCGTCCTTTACTGCAGTCTCCCCAAGTGTCGGGTTGTTGAGGGAACATGACACAGAGTATGTCACACCAAACGCGAGTGTATGGCGTTGTAGCAGGTTTCTGGCACAATAACAGAGTTTGGAACACGCGAAGGACGAGAGTCGAATACCACCTGGAGGAAGTATCATAGTCCCCGAAAACATTGTTCTTTTACAATTTCAAGTCAGAGGCTCACTTGTAATAATTCATTATTTTTTTTCAGATCCCTCTGATGTGTGTGCGTGCGTGTGTGAGTGCGCGTGCGCGCGTATTTGAGAGACAGAGAGAACGAGGAAGGGGGAAGGGGTGTACGAGGTTGGGAGAAAGGATAAAGAAGAGACGACGGAGGACGACGTCGAGGAAAACAAAACTCGTGTGTGTCGGGTGGCGTGGTGGGGCGCCCTTCCTTCCCCACGTGCGAACGCATTATCAGTGCCATAAAAGCGCACGCAGCAGCGTTGTAATAAAATAAAAATTCCTCGGCGACGCGCCAAACTGTCTTCTTCGCTCTTGCATTCTCTCTTTTCTCTCTCTCCATCCTGCGATCGTTTCCCGTTTGCCTCATTTCCCTTACTTTTTGTTTTCTTTTATACCCCTCTGCCCAGGCTTGATACTCATCTCCATTTGTCCCCTTTGAAGAAGTCCTATACAGAGTGTCGCAGGCCCCCTCAATTTTTTTTTAGTCCTACTGTTCCGCATGCTGGCGTGCCTCGCTCACTAACAATAATTCGAGATTCGAGCAATGACGAGAAACGTTTCTATCGCACTTAGAGCCACGCATATTCCATCAGAAAGTAAATTTGCATCAAAACAAAAAAGAGAAAGAAAAAGAAAGGATTTTGGTGCTCATCTCACAATATCTGTGACTTGCAAAGATTTAGAGTTGCATATGGTTACGATGAACACAAAAACGCGCAATCTTATTGACCTTTCTTAAACTGTCCCTACATTATAGGATTGACTGCGCCTGTCACATTATTTTGACATGCTCCACACCTGGCCTGGGCGCCGGGCGACAGACCCGCGCCCGCGACGCACAACACTCTAACGTGTTGTACGTACATCCGGCTGACGCTTGGCTGACGCTTGGCTGACGCTTGGCTGACGCTGGCCGTGCGCCCCGCGTGCTGACACCGCGTGGTGTGCAGCGTTATTAACCTTGTCGACACCCAAACAGTCGTCTAGCTCGCTGCAGTTCCATGTCACGTCCGCGCCGCGCCGCGCGGGGGATAAATAAATCTGCAACGCCACATGCAACAGCAGCAGCAGCAGCACGCAGCATACAGCCCTGACCATAGGAACTCGTGGGAGAGAGAGAAAGAGAAAGAGAAAGAGAAAGAGAAAGAGAGAGAGAGAGAGAGAGAGAGAGAGAGAGAGAGAGAAAAGACGAGTGCCTTGTGCCTTGTCAGAAGAACACCAACTGGAAGCAAGTACAAAACGTGTGCGAACGTTGCACGTGTGTCTCCTACGGGTATGTGACATCCTTGCACTTGGACCTCCAGTGCATGTGAAATCTTTGCCTCGGAACTGCATAAGGGGCAAAAAAAAAAAAAGATTGTACCAGAAAACAATAAGTAATGCGGGACATGGCTGTTTATTGGTGAAGCGGGTTCGGGGCGAAACTTGGACTGCTAAATATTCCAACAGAGTATGTGTACACACAATAAGGCCAAATAACGTGCCGGTCGCCTGCCAGCGACCGCCCTCCTCCCCCTTTCCCCCTTTTCTTCAGCTGCCCCCTCTACCAAACCTGAGCCAATAACTTCTGCAGCAAGAAGGGTCCCCCTGTGCCTCTCCGCCCGAGCCGACCGCCGCTGGTGCGTTCCCAAAACTCCAGCAAAAGGAAATCACCCAGATCTCTGCCGTGTGTGTGTACACCGGTGCCTCTCTCCTCGGCCAAAGTCCGCTCGATTCGCACTCCTCCGTCAATCCAAATGTGTGTTGCACTTTAAATAAAGTGTACATGGCATGTATGCTTTAAATAATGTGTACATGCCCATGTACACATCTTTCAAAGTGTACATAGCATGTATACTAACGGTTGTATGTACACTTTGAAAGATGTGTACATGGGCATGTACACATTAATTAAAGCATACATGCCATGTACACTTAACTTAAAATGTACAATGTACACATTAGAATTGACAGAGTCGTCGCAAGTGTGCTGCTCTGCTGTTCATAATCTCGTACATCAGACTGCGCGGGTTATCTCCCTATCGCACGTGCGGATTAAGCGCACAAGAAAAGTGCGACCATAAGAAGGTACACATCGTACGCAGTTTCTGAATAAGATAGGGTTAGCAGTGGAACAAAGACCAAAACCAAATCTAAAGGTGAAGGAGGCCAAGGTATGATGAAGCTGTTTCCTTAAAAGCACATAGCCCGGGGGAGTTTTCAGGCAGATCCCTCCGTGATCCTCCAGGCTGGTGATTATACCATCGCTTCGAGGCTACCATCGGTTTCCAGGCTATATAGCGTGGTCGCCAGGGCGCTCCCACTTGGCCAGAGCAGAGGCTGTACTACTACCGCTTGCTGGTCACCAGGCCGGGCCGCTGCTCGCCTGGGGCCTGGGGGGCTCATCATTGTGGCTACTGAAATGACGTGACTCATCCCACAAAGGACGTGTATGTACGGCCCCCGTGTTGGTAGCGTGTCGCCGAGTCGCCACGAGCCACAGCGGCGGCGGCGAATGGCGAATCCTCGCTCCGCGAGAGATGAACGCCCAGCCTGGCGAGCGAGCGAGCCGAACGAGCAGTCCGAGGAGCGTGCACCGCGACTCACCAGATCGCGCTGCGGCAGCCGCTCGCCTCTGCGAACTCGGACGCTCTGGACGGGTCCTCTTCTTCTTTAGGGCTTCGGCCACTCGCTCACACACTCGCTGTTTCCTCCTCTCTCTCACGCACACACACGCACACGATCACACAACAATGCCCGCGTTCGAACAGGCGGGATACAGGTGCACGGACGTGTAATAGTGTTCGTGTCCTCCTGGACGACGCCGTCCTGCGGTGCACGAGGAGCTACACAACTACAAAAACTACAACAAATACAACAACATGGCTCGGCGGCGCTGCTGCGGGGCGCTGCGTGTGAGGCGTCGCGACGCGCTGAAGGTAAGCCTGGTGCGCGCCGCACGACAGACCGACGCCGACTGACTCGGGCCGGCCTGCCGCTGCAGCTGCACTCCCCTCCATGCTGGACCGCCCCGCCCCGCCCCGCCACACCCCGCGCCCGGCGGCGCCTGCCAGCCGTCCGGATCTGCCCTTCCCTGCTGGCTGCCCTTTCCGCGCGCCGCGCCCACGCCCACGCACCTCAGATAGGAATGCATACGGAACGCACAAGCGATGTGACAGGTAAGCCACGCACCGCGGCGAGTGTTGCACTTGAGCACCAGCGCAACCAGCATCTCGGTGACGTATTCATGCATAATAGTCATTTACAAATAATAAGTCTCACTCACATACATGGTAAAAACAATGTCTCATTTTGTGAGGGAAAATGGAAAACTTTGATGAACGCCCCTTGTTATGACGAAAACTCCTCAGATTTCGAGGAGGTCTCCTCAAGAAATGTGGGATTTTCCCTCATTTTTTGAGAAGATTCCTCAAAATCTGAGGCGAGATCGGAGGACTCTTCCTCAAACATGGGAGATCCGTAAAGTTTTCCATTTTCCCTCAAAAAATGAGATATTGTTTTTACCGTGTACGTACTGCACTGAGAACATACTGCGCCGCCTACATGACCATTTAGAAGATCATGTAGGAGGAAATCAATCTCCTCGGGCGTTCGTCCGGTCAAGTCTGATCTTAGATTTCCCAATTCAATCGACTCTAGACCCCGCGGAGACGTTGCTGGTCTGTTGCGAGGCCAGCGGCGGAGCGTCTCCCAGCGACCCTCATGTGGTCCTTTATTAGGCCTCAGGTGTGGCGGGCCTACTACACCGCGATGTGGGTCATGCGTCAAGGACGCGGCGTCGCGGCCGGGCCACCGAGGAGGAGGCCGCCATGATAAGACGACTGATTGCCGTATCGACCGGCCGTATTGGCACGACAGACACGGTATCATTTGTCATTCCCAAACCTAACGTACACAAGTCCTAAGTTATGGCTGAACTGAGCATTTCAGGGCAAAGAACACCGCGAAAATTCCATCCTTGAAATTAACACAAAAACAGATGCCAAGTTGTGCTTTTTTTTCAGCAGATGCAAACGTAAAAGAATCACCGAAGGTTGGAGAGTTAGGACAACCATATCCTTAAAATATGAAACCATTCTCTTTAGGTGTTGAATTTCAAGAAGGGTCTCTTCACGTCGCGGCCGTCGTGTCGTCCCCGCGCTGCCACACAACAAAGCGCGCGCTCGGCTCTGCCGGGAAAATATTTGAACAGGGCGAAAAGTGTGACCGACCCACTGACCGACCTCGGCGAGCGCTTGTCTTGTCGTGTGTATGAGGACTGCACCGGGGGGAGGTCGCGAGGTCACCGGACCGGGACCCGCGACATAGTGTGCACTTCGAGGGCGCGGGCAGACGCTCCAGCGCAAGCATGCACTGGAAATCCAAGTGTGTGAATGCCACACACTTGTAGGTGTGTGAATTTCCATTCGCACAGTTAAAGACACAATTGTGCGAATGTAACCAAATGTAACTGGAAAATTTACAGCCTAACTGGTGTGAGTGAGTGAATGAAAAATCACTCCCCTAGAAGTGTGTTACATTCATACACTTGGGTTTTTAGTGTGGCATAGGGATCTTGGGTCGTCAAAGTACCGCTCAGTCCAGTGCTGACCGACACAGCAGACACTTGGTATTGACCCGAGTAACACTGCCGCAGCTTAACTTCGTGTGACACTTGCGCGCTGCTCGGGGTTGGTGCCGGTGACCAGCGCCGTTCTCGAGCCGTTCCGCCCGTCCACAGCGCCGCCCGTGCCGCCGTCCGCCGCCGACAAATTGGGATCATCGGGATATTGCTTTCTCGGAACTGGGATGAGAAAGGGGGCAGCCGCGCGGTTTCACAAAGAGAGGATACCGAGGAGGATCACGGAGGAGTGGGGGAGGACCCTCGAGTCGCCCGCTCCCGGCGCGCCCCTGCAGGGCACTGCGGGGGGCAGGGAGGGCGGCGGCGGCGGAGCTGCGGGAACGCTTCCAACGCCCTTTCCGTTGAGCTACCCCGACCAACGTGATAAATCGAGTAAATTTTGGCTTAGGTGTAGTTTTATTTTCTGTGTTGAACTATACTGATACTTCTTAATTTTTGATGCAATTTCAACAATTCCACGAGAGTTTTTTTTAAGTCTCGGTTTATTTACCAACATTTTGTTGAATTTTGAAAGAATTTCCAATCTTTTATTCTGGTAAGTTACACCTTACATCGGTCAACTTTGTGAAAGGTTTCAGTAAATTCCATTTGACATTCAGAACTTTAAATCAGTTGTGGTCTTACTACGTGACCTCCCCTTGATGGTGCTACGAGGCAAGGGGCAGTGCGGTGTCCACCACCGCCCTGGTCGCAATCCGACGCCGCGGCCGCAGAGCCCTGCGCGAACGGCTATCGTCACTCGCGTGCGCGCCACTCGTCACTCTGCTGCTGGATTAATGAGTGACGCAATGTGAGAGACGCCAACCTCACCTCGCCCTCTTATCAGAGTCCTCGGTGTGCCTCGGTGTGCCTCGGGGGCGTCCGTCTTCGCCGACCACAAGCCGCGAGGTGTTGCCACCTTCAGGACGACGACTCGCTCGCTGCTGTGAGACGCCACACCGCCTCCGCCTCACCGCAGCGACTGCGCGGGGGCTGCGCGCAAATAATTACGCCATTAAAGCGCGGGATCGTAGTTGCCTCTTTTTCACGGCACTTGATTACGAACTCTTAGCGCGAGCCGTCGGTAAATACGCGAGGGTGGCTCTCGAAAAGTTTTCGAGGCCAAGATAAATGTACCTAGCGCAACGAGCTTTGATATGTGAAGTTGGCTAAAAGATGTAAATCCGAATTTTTTCCTGAAAACTTGCAAACCATCCCAGAAAAAAATAGAAAAAAATTGGAATGTTCCCAGATGATAGGAAATAATTTTAACTATTCTGGAAAATTTAAAGAAATTTGAAAAAAAATTCCTGAAGTTGAAGTAATTTTTGAAATATTATTGCTACGCAAGAGCTTCCAAACATCTGATCCCTCTGACTGAACTCATATTAGGGGTCTGAAAAGTAAAGTCATTTGAGGAAGGTCCCCTACCGAGCGGGCGCGATTGCGGGCGCCCCGCCGTCTGCGGCTCGTCTACATCTATCCTGCAATAAGCTCGACGCCGTTGTGCATTGTCAGTTTTCGGGCGACAGCTCCGAGATGTGTCGCCCCCCTGCCCCGGCCAGCCCCGGCCAGCCCCGCCCCGGGCGGCGTCACGGCTCCATTGACATGCCCAGTATGTGGCTTGGTGTCGACATGCCGCCTCGTTACGATAGCGTCCCCGCCGCACGGTCCCCGTCAGGTCCCCGTCGTCAGCGACGCAACTGCACTTCGAGCTGATTGAAATTAGAGAAGGATGACGACGGGGAGGTGATAGTGTTGTTTGGCAACAGCGGGGCCGCCGGGATGGGGATGCGCTACCCGCGACGACGTCCGGGCATCCCGGTGTCGGCGCCGACCCCGATCCCGACGTGTGGATCGGGATACATGAATGAGCAGCAGCGGCAGGGGCGCTGAATGGGGGCCAGCGTGAGTCAGCGGGGCCGGCAGGCCAATATAATCTGCACAACTATACCGCTCCGCCAATCGAGTGCGTCGTGGCGTGGCGAGTTGCAAAAAACAAAAGTCACATTGTCTCTGGCCTGCTAGTTACGCCGCCCTGTGCCGTTTAATCGCGATAGGGTCAGTGTTACAAGAGCGGGGCGCGTGCGCGTTGCGTCGCGGTCACCGCGAGACGCCCCGCCGCGCGCGTCCTGCGAGGGGGGTGCTCGACGAGGAGGGAGGGGGGGGGGGACTCATAAGAGCGCCGTCGTGAGGGTAACCGTAACCCCGGCGGGCGGCCCAGGTAGGTGGTCTCATAGCTGGCCCTGGAGCAGCACCGAGCTGGCCCTGGAGCAACACCGAGCTGGCCCTGGAGCAGCACACGGCTAGCCCTGGAGCAGCACACAGCTGGTCCTGGAGCAGCACTAAGGTGGCCCTGGAGCAGCACACGGCTGGCCCGTACAGCAGCACACGCACAGCAAACATTTTTCCGGGAACTTCCCGGTTGGATTCGGGAAGTACATTTTCCGGTTGCTCCAAATGTTATAACATGCATAGATATGACGAAAAATAGCATCCGGAAAATTACTTCCCGGATTCAACCGGGAACTTCCCCGAAATATATTTGCTGTGCGGCAGCTGTACTAAGCTGGCCCTGGAGCAGCACTAAGCTGGTCCTGGAGCAGCACCAAGCTGGCCCTGGAGCAGCACCGAGCTGGCCCTGGAGCAGCACCGAGCTGGCCCTGGAGCAACACCGAGCTGGCCCTGGAGCAACACCAAGCTGGCCGTGGAGCAGCACCGAGATGACCCTGGAGCAGCACCAGGTTGATCCTGGATTATCACCAAGCTGGTCCTGGAGCAGAACCGAGCTGGCCGTGGAGCAGCACTACACGGCCGCCGCGTCGTGCACGTGTGCGCCCATGGCATTCCGAGCCGGTTGCGGCCCCGCTCCCCTCTCTGTGGTGATAGACGTAGTCATCATCGCTTACTGGTTAGCCCGACAGACGCGGCCGCGCAGCGCCACAGCCGGTCTAACTGCGTTTAAAAAACAAACACAAAACAAAAGCGTTCGTCTCGCGACGGGCGCACCATCCCCCACCACACCACCCGCATCATTCATTCTGCGCACCGAAATACAGAAACCGCGGTCACACTATTGGCAACAATTTCTCGGACCGGAAATTCTAAAAAAATAAAAGCAAAGGAAAACAACTGCCATTTAAAAAGGAATAATGTACATGTTACTACTTCCGGGGCGCTAACACACTTCCGGAAACGCTTGTTTATTCGCACTGTGCTCATTATATGATTAAAACGCAGCACGACTCCCCCTTTCCACACACACACACTCGCTGTTGTTGCACACTTGCAGTATGACAGTTCCGCTCAGCGGGGTGCGTCCCTCTAGTGTGTCGCGTGCCAGAGCCGATATGTCGGCCGCACAGTCCAAACACGCCGCTTATGAAATGAGCGCGCGCCCGTCAAGCCATCGCCGTCGTCGTCGGGAGGATCCGGCGTGCGGTCCAGGCGGGCGTCGCGACGCCGACATAGGACGCCCCGCGACGGCCCGCTGGTGACGCGCCATGTGTGTGTGCGTCGGGGCCGGCCTAGGCCAAAGCTTGGCGCCGCCCACCCGAGGAAGGCGGCGCAGACGACTGATGTGGAAATGATTGCCGCGACGACCTTCCCCGCGACGCGGTCGCCAAAAGGATTAAAATGATTAAAACAAAACGCAAAGTAGTAGTAGTGTGGTGGTCGCGGGTCTTTCAAAGTCACACGACAACATCAGCCTTTGACAGCGGCAACGAAGAGTAACCAGCACGTTACGAAAAGTAACCAGCTTGTTAAAAATCGTCAAAAATGTAACCAAATCGTTGAAAATGTAAACAAATTGTTAAAAATGTAACTAACTCCTTAAAAATGTAACCAAATCCTTAAAAATGTAACCAAATCCTTAAAAATGTAACCAAATCCTTAAAAAGGTAGCCAGCTAGTTCAAGTATCGTGACCCGTCCATCGCACATTCTCCAACGCCAGGCGCGGGGGCGGGCGCCTTCGCCTCTCGCGGCTTTCTGTCCGTCCGTCAGCCTCCTCGAGGCCCTAATCCGAGTCGCTTAATTTAGACGGAAGGGAAAACAAGAAGCCTTCGCTCCTCCGCGCCGCGTGCCCCCTTCCTCCAAAGGGAAAGACACCCAGATGTGTGTAAAGGCGGGGCGTGTGAGACCGGAACCCTTCCCTTTGCACCAACGCAAGGAAACGCAAGGTTATTTCAGACGAAAATTTTTTAATTGCTAAACAAAATTGCAACACAATAATAAAAGTAAATAAAAACCAAACTTTTTATCAAACACTGTGAAAAATTGTCGTACCGGGTACAGGAAAATTTTCCATGGAAGAAGTCGTACAAGTACAATCTAAAATTGTACAATTTTCTGGCCCTATGTATCGACTTGGAATCGAATATCGAGTGATAGCGGGAGGTTGTACATGTACGACTCGTATTGTAAATGGCAAATTACAAAATATATCGTACATGTACAAATATATTTCTCACAGTGAAACGTGTAGAGGCAACAACACGGGGAACAGTGTAGAGGCGTACGCACCTGTGGCACAGACGTACTGACGTGCAAGCAGAAACACGACGGGCGCGCGTGGAGACGGATGGCGCTGAAGGGAGAGGATGTGTTGCCCCCCCCCCCATCTTGCCACGCCCCCACGGGGCGCGCGCTTGAACACACACACACACACACACACGTGTAATTACACGTGTCGACTGTCGCGGGGCCTTAGCTAGAGGCGTTAGCCACGGATGCGCCACTCCAATGCGCGCCACATTCCAAAGAGGAGGCAGACTAATTCGCCGCGCGCGAGCGAAGCACAATGGCGGGAGGAGGAGGAGGAAAGCGGGGAGAGAGAGAGAGAGAGA